>NC_092514.1:49943509-50262936 GCF_047511675.1 Marmota flaviventris | reverse complement strand
TTTGGCTATGATCACACTACTTAACAATAGCGATGCCAGAAAAAGAGAGAATAATAACCAATAAGATAAAGTTATTAAAGAAACAACATAGGCAGGAGATTAGTCTTAACCCTGGAAGGACTACTAAAGTTCAATCAAGAAGAATGAAAATTACCCATCCCTAAATATAGCATTATAAAAATCATGATAAAATTACAGAACACCAAAGTTGTTGTTGTTATTTTAAATGAGATGGAGGGAGAGGCAAGAGAGGAAGGGAAGGAGGCAGATGTCAGAACAGACACCTTTAATCCAAGAATCAGACCAACATCATCTACCTCCTTAACTACATTGGCACTAGAAAGCATTAGATCAATGCCTTCGAAGGTACAAGGCATCTTCTTTTCTACTTGAAATTCTAAACTGACTTACAGAGTCAACATAATGGGAGTGTCAGAGTCATCTGGAGACAGACTTGAACTGAAGAGTTTACCTAAGGGTGTATTCCAGCAAAATGACTGCGTAAGCCTGGGAAGATCAGGCATGGAAACCAGCTATTCAGGAAAGAAATTAGAAGATGCTTTACTGTGACACCTGGGATCCAGTCAAGAGAACAACTGGTCTGTTTGGAAAAGGAGCAAAAGAACTCAGGAAATGGGGAATAGTACATGGTTCACGTGTATTACCAACACATTGAAAGAACAAAATCATTTGATAAGTGTAACTAGTGCTGGGTTAAAAAAAAAAAAAAAAGAATGACAATTTTTTGGTTAGAAACTTCTAGATAAAAATTAAATGCTATACGAGAAAGAAAATTTTTCATTGCGGGATATTATTTACCACTGTAGTAAAAGTATTATTGGAAAGTCATGATAAAAATAAAACCATCTTCTTGATATTCCAGTTGTAGAATTAGAGACAAAACATAGACAATATAATCTCAAAATAAGTATAAAAATATAAATGACCTTGACTGGGAAAAGAAATGGAGAAGTAAAGACCCAGAGGAGTTTAGATGTGCTTATAGCTTTGTCTTATACAATCGGGAGGCAAGAAGCAGAGTGTAGTTAGGGAAAATGATGTCACAAAGAAAACGAATGCAGAGACTCTGCTTTAGACCACTGCATGCTTGCTTCTGGTCTGGAATTCTGAAACATTTGTCCTCCTTTTAATATTCTTTAATGGATATTTAATTGGAGTGAGATAGGAGGTGATTCCTATATTTAACATTCAGTCAATCTTAATATTTCCCTAAATTTTAATATATTCACTGGGTGTGATGGTGCATACTTGTAACCCCGGCAACGTAGGAAGCTGAGGCAGGAGGATTGCAAGTTTAAGGCCAGCCTTGGTGATTTAGTGAGGCCCTAAACAATTCCGTGAGACACTGTCTTAAAATGAAACATAAAAGGTCTGGGGATGTTGCTCAGTGGTAATAAAAAACAATCAAGAAAACCCAAAAAAACAGATTTAGTAGAATCTGTTATTTGCTAATTATCCTCACATCTTGTCTCTTTCCCTCATGATTTTAGAAGGTATTGTGAATCCGAAAGTACAAGACTTCTCTACAGCAAGATTTTAAGGAATAATTTACTAACATGTGCTTTAAGAATCATCTGATGTGGGGCTGGCATCAGTATGGTCTTACAAAAACGTTAAGAAATAAGACAACTGTGGGGTGTGATGGCTCACACCTGTCATCCCAGCAGCTCAGGAGGCTGAGGCAGGAGGATTTTGAGTTCAAAGCCCAGGGTCAGCAAAAGTGATACACTAAACAACTCAGTGAGATCCTGTCTCTAAATAAATACAAAATAGGACTCAGTAGCCAAGTGCCACTGAGTTCAATCCCTGGTAACAAACAAACAAAACATAATACTAAAACACTTAAGTAGCTCAAATGCAAGGGTTATTCAACTCCTCTTTGGAGATAAGATGTCTCTTGGGAATAAATGTCCAGGCAATAATTTCAGATACAGAGAGAGACAGGATCTTATCCACTCAACTGGACATTGTGGTGTGACTCCCAGTATTCATTTCATCTCTCTCTTGTTGGCGCAGTCCTAAGCAGAAAAGTGGACTTAAAATGCATTATATTGTCATGTATAACAAATTTAAAAAAATGAAAAAAAAAAAACAAAACAAAACACCTTGACCCTATCATCTGCAGAGGGCACAAATTAGTCTAAGTCAGTTTAATTCCTTTCTTCCCTTTCCCCTCAATAATGCTTGTTTTAGGAGTCCAGATATAAGTGAACCAGGACAAATTAATTTCCCGATGACAATTATTGCAGCAGAGAGGATGTGTCATGTAAGAGTGCCCAACGGAATGGAGAGAGATGCACTTTATCACATATTTCTTGAAATCTGTAAGAGGCAAGTCACTGCTAAATTGCTGCTGGCACTAATCTCATGATCACAAGAAAAAGGGCAGAACCCTGAGCAATGCAGAGAAATGGAGACTTGATCAAAATATGCCTGAAGTCATTTATCTCTGTTCTTACAGGCATGTGGAGATAATCTCACATTCTTTAAGCAGGATTGACTTGGATTTCTACCATCTTTAACTGCAGGTCTCTGAACTAATGGAAATATTATACCAGCTGTGAGCCAGTCCTGCAGCCTAACGGGACTTGTCTGTGAGTCTCTTCTCTTAGCCCAATTCCTTACACACAAAGACGTTGTGCAAGACAATCACAGACTCTTTCTTCTCTACTATTTTACATGCACACGATAAGGTTATGGAGGATTGTCCTTTTAAAGACTCAATCAACATTAGCATGTACCATCTAAAATATGATTCGGTGCCATATAATTCCAAATTGATAATATATTAAATCTTACCAACTCCCTGAATTTACAGTAGAAGTAGTAATGAGACTGCTACAATTATTATGTTGGTATGATATGCTGGAAGTGAGTGAAATAATAATAGAGAAGCTGTGTAGGTTACCATAACAAAATTAAGGGGAAGGGCACTTGTTCTGTCACCTTAAGTAATTACAAAAATTGAGGCATTTGAAGTCAGTGTTAATGGATATCAGCAGATAGTTCAGCTTTTCATCATTAGTTCATAAGCATGCATGATCATTTATTGAAAGTATTTGTGATAAATGAGCCTAAAATGATATGGATACCCCACAATAAATGGTCACCTTTAATTACGTTCAAATGGATGCTTTGCCTGATAGATTTCTGTCACATTAATACATACTGCAGAAGCAACACATTCATCATACCAAAGGAGGGGCAATGTCTTACAATTCAATCAACCAATTTCTAAATGACACTGTGGGGAAGAGGGACTCATCCGATAAAGGTATGGAGGTTAGCAGCATGCCTTGACAAAAATAACACAGCGAAAGATTCTTTTCTCTTTCTGTTTTTAGTTTAGATGAACTCTGTGTCAGGTCAAAAGAATCAATCGTTGTGGTCCAGAGGAAGTCAGTGAGGAGGAGTTGGACCAATTCTATGAGGACTCCAGGGAAAGATGTGGATGCCACCAACCTATTCTTCCTAGTACTTAGAATTTATGGGGATCTCTCAGAAGTTTCCTAACCAAGCCCTGGTGACAGTGAAAAACAACAGGACTGTTATCATTGAGGGCAGAGTTCCTCAAATACTAATGGGGCACAACATTCAATCTGAAAGAAAGAGAGAGAGAAAGTGGGTTAGTGCTTCGAGCTGGTGAGAAGATAGATGCTGAACCCCTCTTGAGATGACTTGCAAACTAGGGATAAACTGAAAAACTCCTAAAAGCTGTGGAAGTCGTAGCCCTAGTGTATTGCAGAAGTAGTTCTCTTAAGACTTCAACAAAGAGATGGTTTTTTGGGAGATAACTCTGCATTGGGAAATGAGCTTCCTGTTTTAAGAGCAGATGCATTATTTTAGGGGACATTTTTTCTTGAGTCCACACCAACTCAATTACCTATTTCATACTTTTTATGAGACACTGTCAATGACTTCCTTAGCTATCTCATACCCAGAGCAGGAATTCTTGTCTCTCTGTGATTCTGTTCCATAGGTTCTAGAATCCATGAAGGAATTGGACCAGTATACACCACATGACTTTATGGCTCATTTGTTACTCCACTGTCCTTCTTCATACTGCCTCTTTGGACAATGGCTCTCCAAATGAAGTGTCCAGAGGAACAGCAACATCACCTGAGGACTTGTTAGGAAATGCAAATTCTTTAGAAACTCTGCGAGTGGGTTCTAGCAATTGGTTTGCATATAAACCTTTGAAGCTATGATAATGAACACTGAATTTTGAGAAACTCTGTCTCTGCGATTTCTTCTTAACTTTCCATCTGCATCTAAGTTTTAGTTCTAGGGATTGTTGCGAGCATTGTTAGGTCTCGAGCTGCTATCCATTCTTTAGAAGCCCACAGTCCAGTAAAATCAACCAAAAATCAAATGCAATACTCGTGGTGGGTAAATGAATAGAAAAAAGCCATGCTTTGATTTAAACAGTACATGAAGTACATGAGGAACATTTCATTAAAAATTGAGACACACATCAACTTTGATTATTTTTCCCCAAAAATTGACAAATGTGGTGAAAACTGTCTAGTTCCAACATGTAATTTTAAGCCACGTACATGGATTTAGGGGATACCGGATTTTTGAAGGGCAAAACATGAAGGAGACCAAACCAAACAAGCAAACGTACATCACTACCAAATAAATGTCTTGTACATTTATAAAATGAAATGCATCTCAACACACCTCCGTAGACAAACTAGATGTGTGTGTAAGGAGGGTGGAGGTGAGGTGTAGACAAACAGATGTGTCTCTCAGATCCTTCTTCAAGGAAGGCTTTGTGGCCCTGTCCTGGGGAGTGCAATCAGCAAACAAGTTGGGCAGCATCTTCAGGGTCTACCTCAGCTGCAGGAGTCACCCGTTCCAGCAGAAGCTCGGTTCTAGTGACTGAACAGGTTGAGGGTACAAAGTTCTAGTCATTTGGATCAGATGGAGGGCATTTTTATGTTCCTGATCAAGCTGGCTGAGGCTTTCTTGGACCAGAAACACAATTTTCCATTTTTGTCTGTTCAATCCTGCTGCTTTCTCATGCTTTTCCTTCACACATGGTGATTTCTATCAGACATGTAGCGGTTTCCTTCTGGAAAACTAAATTGGCAGCTGTGTGTATGTGTGTGTGTGTGTGTGTAGACAAATGAGGAGGTAAGTAGAATCACTATACATTTGTCTGTACATATTATAGAGCAAGACCATGTGTGTAAATCTCTTGGTTCCATTACTTACTAGATGAGGTGATCATTTCAAAAGACAGTACTGAGATCAAACTTGCTTTTTATGTGAAAACCAAATACAATAGCTGATACCTAGTGATCAAAAAAATGCCAGTTATTTGCATATTTAACCATATGTGTGTATGTATGTGTGTGTGTGTGTGTGTGTGTATATATATATATATATATATATATATATATATATATATTTGTGAAGGAAGAGTTCAAAAAAATATGCATCTTCATTTATGCAAATCACATTCTAGAATAGAGTAATTACTGCTAAAAGCTGCCTGTTTTCCATGCTTAGGGCAGATTACTGACAAAACTACCTCATTTTCATATACAATAGATTCTGTATAATTATTTTTCACTAATATAACCATAATAACTCCAAGCACAGTATTTAGATTTTTAACAAGCTACATTTTATTGATTCGGTTTTCGCTGAAGATATTTCCTACAGAAGCCTATAGAAAGCTGTGTTTACAAAGGAACTTCCACCTGTTCACACCGGCTTCTCTTCCAAGCAGCCAGTTTGATATTCTGACATCCTTAAACCTGGGTTCACTGTAGCAGGTGGATCTTGATTGGGAGTTTCCTTCATCAAGTTCATCAACAGTTTTTTTTTTTTTTTTTTTTTTAATTTTATTATATTCCTTTATCAGTCAAAGCCAGGGGACATTTTCCCGGCATTCTCAATGCCCCGTGGGCTGTGAGCCTGTGTTCCTGACCTCAGGGTTTTCATTGACAGTGGCTAGGCCCTGATTCCCCCGGCTCTCAGGGAGGGAGCAGGGTATCCGTGGTCTCACAGAATGGTTTTAAACCATACAGGTCATGTAAGCATTAAATGGAACGGACTTGGGGGAGGGGAAAGAAGAGAGAATAACCTGTCTTTCTGTCCTCAACTTTCATTGTCCATGAGGGCTGCCGTAAGGCATGGGACTGGGGGAACCAAGCATTGCAAGATCTCTCAGAAGGGAATGGGTCCAACATCAGGAGAGGAATACCACTTCAAATGTTTTAGTCATGTTTTTAAACACGCAACATTTACCTTTAGGCACTATTACTAGGTCAGGCGGCCTACCCAGGTAACTATAACTATCCTTAGAGGACAAAACAAGAAATTAGATTATATATTTTTCTCCAACAATATGCCATGAAAGATCAAATGTCAATTATATTCAAATGTTAACATATATTCCAAACATTTCCAATTCTATGAGATACGTGAGAACAGAATTCCTGTCTCATTCGTCTTCATATTCCTGGCATTTAGCACAGAACCCATAATAGGATTTTGCATTTTTGTTTCTCTGAATACAACTAAATTAGAATATCAAAATTGCCTTGATTGAATTATATCATCGAATATGCCTACACAGAAGTTGGCTTTCCTGATAAGCTAATTAAAAAGTAATTTTCAGAGATTAACTGAATATTGAAGGCACTCTTACTTTCTATCATATATGTTTCACAAATATAAAAACGGAAAAGAACCCTCTACTACAGAAAAGATATAGTTTTCCTTCTTTCTTCAATCTTAGTATTAATGGAAACAAGTAGCTTGAGCATGCAAAGATCTTTCCAGCATATAAACAAGCTAGAAGCACACATAGTCACATTGTGATAGTTGAAGTTATATAAGATATCTCAGTGTAGTAATATTGTGAATATCTAAAATTCATTAAAAATGACTGTAAAGATACTTACAAAGAAATGTTAAAATATGCATATAGCTTCTATTGAATAATTCATATCTTGTAGTAAGTCTCAGGATAATGTAACATTTGAACTGTGTGTATTGCAAGTTGACTTGAATGATCCTTTGCTTATATAATTGACTCGCATCTCCTGTCTATACAGATACCTCATTTCCAGAAACTATGATATTCTGAGCTGTACTGGTGGATAGTTTGGGCCAAGTAAATTATTCATATCTTAAATTCATTTGGTATGGGATAAATTATCATAATCAGTTCAGAGAGGTTTCTTTTTTTTTAAAATGCTATCACCTTTTGCTGATTTTTTCCCATTAAACCCATAGAAATGGTTTATTATAAAATACTCAGGAATACTGGGAAAGATGTTCCATTTAATTTTGGGGGGGGGGTACCAGGGATTGAACTCAGGGGCACTCACTCAACCACTGAGCCACATCCCCAGCTTTATTTTGTATTTTATTTAGAGACAGGGTCTCACTGTGTTGCTTAGCACCTCGCTTTATGCTGAGACTTGCTTTGGACTCATGATTCTCCTGCCTCAGGCTCCCAAACCTCTGGGATTACAGACGTGCACCACCAGGCCTGGCCCCATTAATTTTTTAAGAGTCATATAATTACTGTTCTGCAATTCATAAATTATGTTCTCATGTAAAGTTTGTAAGTCCAGTAAAATGACCCAAATCCCATGAATTCTAAACTGTACCTCAAACTCCAAAGAATTCTAAAGATAACATTGCCCTTGACATTTTGCTTGGAGTTCAGAAAGTATTTTTTTCCTTCATTTTTTTTTCAGCCTACAAATATATTGAGTCAGACACTTTGATGTCACAGGACTGGGTTTAACAATAGCAATTAAGATCATTTTGAAACAGACATTTTCCTTCATGGAAAAAAAAAAGGTGAAAGAAAAAGAAAAAAAAAATTTCAAATATCTATTTTAAGCCCGAAGTGATGTTTTGTGTTTTCACAAATATTCCTTATTTCATTTGCACAACAGTATGATGAAGTAACATTTTTCTTAGATGATAACTAAACAAACTACACAACTGATTTGCATAAGTTTGCACATTTCGTAGGCATAGTAACTCCTCAAACTCTTTCATTGTCCTTTTCTTCTCTACCATACTCTGTTTCCTACAGTGAAAAAGGAGAGATGAAGGAGATATGTAATGCAAGATAGAAAATGCTAGCCGTCCGAAGAGGAGTATCGATAAAGTAATATGAAAGTGTTACTATTTTATACCTCACATTAAAATATTCAGAGGGCAGGAAATGCACTCGACTTATGGTTTAGTATTTGTTTTAGCCTCTAAATAGTTCAGACCTTAGGAGAGTTCATTGAAATGGCATGCTGAATTAAAATAGAAAAGAAGGATGTTTTCAAATGAGGAAGCACCGTATAATCATAGTTTAATTTGGGGGATTACAAACTCATAATTATATGAGGCATTCCTTCATCTCTTTAAAATTTTTCAGTTTTAAAAATTTGAGCATTCCACTTCCTTTCCCTTGAGTAGGGCTTCTAAAAGTCATTTCCAGGACATTTCAGCTCCTGAAATATTTACAGCTGTTGGCCTCCTCCTCCTAGGATGATGACATCCATAATTACAATTGCAGGTCACAACCTCTCACATATCCCTTCAGCTATAGGGCTTATAGGGCCATAAAGAAGCTCCACATTTCCATTTTTACAGTACAAACCAATCTTGTTACTGTGGAAATCTCCAAGAGCTCTATAGGTGATCAAGCTTTTTCCTCCACTGTCAGTCAGTGATTGGACTTTTATCAGAAGCTGAAGAAGAAAAAAATTCATATCCACAGCTGTAACTGTTCTAAACATGTCTCTATTTTTCATTTTCTACTTTTTCTCCTCTAAGTACAGAATATGTATTTATTGAATATTTACTCTGGAAACTACTCTAGGTCAGGCATAGGGATATACATACCCAAGGGCTATGATTTCAAAAGTGATAAGAAAATAAAAATAAAACAGGGAGGAATATGACTCAGGTCCACAGCCCAACCACGGGGGCCATGACTGGTCTCTGTGAACAAAAGCCAATGTTCACCGTGGCTGAAAGGATCAGATGCTTGATTTCTCCTTTAGAACCAGAGTAACATATTTTCATTTCAGTCACAAAATATTCTGTAACTTTGGAAACTGGTATGGTTTGAATATATCAGGTGCTCCCCAAAGCTCACGTGTGAAACAATGCAAGAATGTTCAGAGGTGAAATGTTAGTTTATGAGAGTTGTAATCACTGATATGGATTAACTGGGTGGTAATTGGAGGCAGATCGGATGTGACTAGAGGAAGTAGCTCACAGAGGGAGGATTTATCTTCCTCCTGGCCCTTTTCCTCTCTGCTTCCTGGCTGTCATAAACTAAGCAGCCTTTCTTCCACCACACCCTTCCGCCATTTTGTTCTGCCTCACCTCAGGAGTCAGCCAACCATGAACTCATTCTCTGAAACTGAGCTGAAACAAACTTTTCCACTTTTCCTCCTCTAAGTTATTCTTATGAGGTATATTGGGAGAGTGACAGAAAGCTGACTAAAACTGAATAGGAGACAGCATTCATGAGGTGGGCAATATAAGAATAGAAACATCAGGGGTTTAGGTAAATGTTTGGTGAATGAAGTAGAGAAAAGCAGCAACCAGCTCATTGATATTATTCAAGTATGGCACACAGTAGGTACTCCTCAAATGTCTGTTAAGTGTGCTGATGGCATATTCTAATATTTGGGGCATTCTCAGTCAAACGCTGCAGGAAGAAGTCTAATGGAGAATAGCTACAATTTAGTGAACATGGACTGTATGCCAGACATTGTTTCAGGTTTTTACAAATGTTAACTAATTCAGTCCTCATAACCAGCCTGAGAAGAAGATACTTTGGTACTAAATCTTATTTATGACATCTCTCTGCTGGTGACCTTGGGAAAGTTGCTAAATTTATCCATACTTCAGTATCAGCAGATATTGAAAAAGAAGAAGAAAAAAAAAAAGAAGGATAACACATGCATCCTTGGGTGATTGTGATGAGTACATCCTAAGCATTATGACCTCCACGTGGATGCCAATGACAATGTGCATTTCTGTCTTCTTTTACTTCTCTTGCCCTAAGAGAATAAGGACTCTACATCGGTAAAGAAGATTCCAGGCAATGATTACTTAGCAATGGCAGTGTGTTACCCTCATTTGCTTTCTTTTTTTTTTATTTGAATTTTATTTTTTATATATATATTTTATAATGAAAGAGCTCTTTGGCTTTTGGCTAGAATGTTTCTGTACACTCTTGCTCCAGATTGCTTTCACAATTCCTCATTTCTCGTCTCCACACAGCCCCGTATGTTGGAGGCATCAAAGGTCACTGGGGAGAGTCATCCATCATTTTGACACCTTTTATGAGTTTACTGCTCCTGATGGTGATTATAGGAAAGGCTGCTTAAAAGTGATAACTGCCAGAGGCACTTGATGTTCATAGTAATGACAGAAATATGCCCAAGTTTGGGGCAACAGAAAAATAATAAAAATTGAAGGACAAGATGATGAGGTAGTAAAATGCAAACTCAACTTGAAAAAGCATGTTGTGATCCAGATTTGATTTCCGGACAGAATGAACCTCATTTCATCTCATCCAAAAGGCAGGTTCTCATGGATTATGCCTTTTTCATGGTGCCAGATTAACCCCATGACAATTAACCCTTGAGCCATTGTTGTGACATATTGTTCATATGTCATTAAGCACCTGGGATCTGGCCAATTCCTAGTACAGGTTGTTATTACAAAGAGAAATCAATATTTTTTGAGGGTGCCTTATTATTGCTCAAATAAACATAATGTTTTTATTGATGTCCAGTATCATCTTAGGGATGCCTTCTGCTGCTGAAATGTGTACTAAAAATGATCAATTATGTCCAATAATGATAACTAACACTAATAGTACACTAACAACATACCATACTGTGTAATAGGAACTTCAAATACATCTTCTTATGTAATTAGTATAGCAGTTGGCACTACCAGGGGGATTAATTAACAATATTCTATTTCTCTGTCCCAGTTCAAAAATCAAAGGAGATAACAGTACACACAGGACTAGAATGCATGGAAAATAAGCCATCATTTTTATTACTGGTAAAGCTTATTGAATAATGTGTGTTTAGATGCACAGCCAAAGAGATGGTTAATCCTTCATTTCAAGGTAAACAGATTCTCTCGCAGTCATTGGCAGAACTGGAGCATATGAGGGTTCTCTCCAAAGGGGTAATAGTCTCGTCCCCATGTGCACAGCATGGCAGGCAGCAAAGTAGAATGTCTGCATCCCAGCTGGCCCTGAAGAGAGAAGATTCTCAGATGGGCAAGTAGATTTACTTCTCTAAACTCACTAATCAGATTAGACTTTCCTCCCTAAGGATGAATAAGTGAGGAGATAGAGTAGCTGAAAATGTTTGTTTAATGATTTCTATTTCTCCATTGAACATAAAGATCAAACCTCCTTCCCTCAATGGAAATAGAAGAGAGGAACAGATGCCCACACACCTAATAGGTACCACATTATTATATAATTTGTAGCTGAAAAAAATAATTTAAGGTATTAATGACTTTTTAGTTTCACAAAACTAGTAAGTGGCAAATATAGACTCCTGATAAACCTTTCAACCCCTGAAGTTTTAACTGTGACTGCCTATGTGTAACAAATTATTTTGTGTCACGTATTTATAGAACATAGGAGAACTCTGAGCTTCTGTAATTTGTAACATGAAAATAATACTTAGATGATTGTAATTAGTATTACTGTGCAATTGATGCTAAATTCTAGGAAAAAAAGAAACAGAATAAAAATATTTGAGGTTGTATTTTTCATTTCATTTTATTTTATATTTCCAAAGAGAATGACTTCTTTAGGCAGGTCAAGTGAGAAATGATTTTTCAGGTACAGAAAAAACACCTGCTAAGTTACAGAAAAACAAATTATGCTATATTCCAGGAATCACAAGTCATTTTATGAAAAAGGAATACTTGCATGTGGGATTACAGCAGGGACTTATGGCTATACAAATCTGGAAGATGATCATACCAGGTGAACTTTGTGATGTGTGCTAAGGATTGGGAATTTCTCCTGATGTTCTCAGGAGTGTCTCCAAATTTGGAAAAGAGTGTCATATTGTGTAATTTACAATTTGGATCCATTACTCTGGCAAAAAAAATGTGGAGGAAACATCAGGGTAGATTGTGACTAGACAGAAAACTAGTCCAGCTGCTATTAAAATAGTCCAAGAGAGGGACGATAATGAGGACTGTCAGGGCAGTGAAAGCAATTATGTAAAGACATGAGTAGGTCCATAAGTTCTATATAAAGTATAATAAAGTACTTTCAGCAAACAATTCAATGTTGTGGGGCAGAATATTGGGAGGGTTGGGTGGACTCTGTCCCCAACAACTGAGAATGCTGATAGTGAGCATCTCTGAAAACAGAGATGGCAATTTGGGGTGGAAGAGGAATATGTGTTCTGTTTGATCATGTTGAGTTCGATGCCCACTGAATCCTCTGGGGAGATTGCAGAGTCTTGACCTCAGAAGAGAAAGTGGGCTCAAGTAGAACATCTGTGACTCATTGGATTAAAATGTGGGAGTTGCAGAGTCAGATGGTCCAATCACAACATGTATACAAGATGAGAAGATAAAATGAACCAATGGCAGCATGCATTAACATAAAGGCTAACACTTGAGGGGTGGGAGAAGAAAGAGAAGTCAATGATTGGGAGGTTCGGCATAGTAGAAAGCTGAAACTTGTCTAAGGGCTCTCTGCGAAAAAAAAAAATTTTTCCTTTACAAAATAAGAAAATTCACAAATACAAAGTTTGTTTTTCTCCTTCATGCTTTGGACACTAAGATGTCCAAAATTCGTACAAATTATAATAAAAACCATGGTGCCATGAATCAGGGCAGACATTTTGTGACCTTAAAATAAGTCTGAGGATAAAAATCAACACGTAGAGAAAAATGAAAGAGGAGGATTCAAAGATGCCTGAACTTTCATCCAGTTCAACATTTTTCCATCATATTTTCAAAATCTAGGATTTTCTTGCAATACTTTGATAGCACAACGAAGAAGATCTGAAATAAACAATAAGAAACTCGGAAAGTAGTTCCGTCAATAAAAGCGAAATTTCAGCATTGTGGTGATAAACGGGGCAGGCAGGGAATAGGAAAAGGGAAGTTTTAAGACCGCCTTTGACATTGAACTGTTAATTAGGACCTGAAGAAAGCCAGGGTTATAGAGCCTATGTTGGCAGCCTATGTTGGTGTTTAGATGAAAACAAAACTTTCTTTTTGTTTTTCTTTTTTGAAAGGTGTTTTCAATTTCAAGAAATTTCAGACATAGTAAGTTATATGATGAAACTGACTATGTGAGGACATTCTCTGAAACAGATATTTTAGGTTAAAACTTTGCAAACAGATGCTACAAGCAGGGACAAGAGAATCATCTGAAAATGAATCACATGACACTGAGTGTCCTTAAGGCACAGAGCTCTCTAAACATCCTTAAGTAAGAGCTTTATACAGATGCTTCTGCTTCAAGGAAATTTAGGAAAGACCACCTGAAAGATGATGTGCAAGGACAAAAATTAAACAAACAAAAAAGGCTCTTTTCCTGGAACGCCAAGGAATTTTTACAGTGACGCAGCCTTCAATCTACAGTTGCAAATTATATGGTGACTAGCTTCAGAGGAAGTTCCAATTTTTTTTTCTGTGCTTTTAATGAGGATCAATAAAAATATATTCAAGTGTTTAATTTCTCTTCTTCAAGATGTAAAAAATTAATAAAGCCATAATATACCATAAATATATATTTATCTTATGTGACTAAAATAAAAATCATATGTTTGAAAATGAGCTGAATAGAATTTATATTCAGTCACTTTTGATGTGCAACATACCCCAGAGTTTAGTAGCTTAAAATGATAACCCATTATATG
This sequence comes from Marmota flaviventris, assembly GCF_047511675.1. NCBI lineage: Eukaryota > Metazoa > Chordata > Mammalia > Rodentia > Sciuridae > Marmota > Marmota flaviventris. The sequence continues at coordinate 50,249,002 of NC_092514.1, read as the reverse complement.
GCACAAGGGTCTGCAAGTCAAGAGTTAGGGCTGGGCTTGTTTGGTGTGGCTGATCCAGTTGGTTTCTTGGTGCATCTGTTATCCGTTGGTGACCAAGATAACTTATTTCTGATGACCTTATCCAGGATATGTGAGATGGCTGGTACCTTTCTCTATGCAGTCTCTCAACTTCCACTAACCATGGAAGTCACTAACTGTGATTCGATTTGTTTAAAGGTCACCTAATTCTATGATGGGCAAGAGTTGAACCTGCAAAACTCCTTGAAATCCAGGCTTTCAACTGCTATGATAGAACTTCTATAATAAACTAAAGGCCAGAATCTGTCATAAAGCTACTTTGGACTCAATGGTTAGTGGGTGAATGATTCCTCAACTTTCTGAGAGAAGCTACCAACTACTCTGACCACTTTTGCTATCAAGAAGATAAGCCAATATAATTTGCAAGATTATTAGTTATTTATTTTAGAATTTCAACAACTAGGCATTATACTTTGTAGAATATTTATTTTAAAAGTCATGTGTTTAAAAAGCCTTTATAGACTGATGGAAGCTATATTGCAAGCATTTATCTAACCCTCTTCCCTATTCTTATGAGTTATATAGTATCCTTGTCATTTAAAGTAATTTAAATAAAGCTGTCTATTATTTGTAGGGAGAAAACTCTGAAACATGATGCAAGTTATATTTAATGATTCGATTAACTCAAAACCAAGTTCAAACGTAGTCATTTCTGACTAGGGATCAAGCATTTTATAAGTCAATGCAAGAGTGCTTAAAGTCGTGGTGCACACCTGTAATTCTGTAATCCCAGTCACTTAGAATACTTAGTCCCTGTCTCAAAATAATTTTTTAATGGAAAGGGGATGGGGAGAGCTCAAGGCAAAGCCTCCACAGGTTCATTTCCCAATATGGCAAAAAAGAAAGAAAAAGAAAACAACAAAACCTGATGTATAAAGATATGGGGAAATGTCTCCAAAGAGCTTTTGGACAAGGGAAGGAAGAAAGTCAATCAAATAAAGAGTGTGGTCTCCTCTGCCTGACCCAGGGCTCATCAGTAGGGAGACAAAAGGACTCCATGAAAGAAATGAAGTCTCAGATGACAATCACAAAAAGAGTTTCGTAGGTATTCAAGGAATAGGTAGGTGGGTATGCAAGAAATGTGCAGCTGAGTCAAGGAGAAAACATACACAAAAAATATGCAAATGAGTTTGTTTTCAGAGAACCACCATTTGTCCTCTCCTATGGCTAACCCAGGGTGGAGAAGAGGAAGCAGGTGCTACAGAAGATAGCTGTGATGGTGTATGGAGAAGTGGAAAGAAAGGAGAACTTGGGATCTGTGATCAAGTCCCAAGGTCCTACCCAATAACTTTCTAGATCACTGCTCCTCCTTTGTTTTTGATTTTTAGTTCCAGCTTCAGTTACAAATCCAGGTATTGTACTTTGGAAGTAATAGTCATTCGAGGTGAAACTGCACTTATTCACTAGAATAAATAACACCACAATCATCATTTCAGATGTTTCTGATTAAGTTTCATTGACTTAAAATCTGACACCCACTCAATTTTAGAGCCCGAATCTTTGTGCATAACATAGCTAGACAGTGTTAAAATGATTATAGGTACATATGATAGGTTAAAAGAACTGAAGTAGCATTTAATAATCATATGCTTATATAATTGATGTAAGATGGACTCACAATACTTTACAGTCTCCAATTCAATCAGTTGTTTTTTTTTTTTCTAATTAGTTCCTTGATTGACTGATTTTATCTATTTCTTTTGCTTTGATTTTTCCCAGCTTGGTATATAGGCACGCCTCTCCTCCTCAAGCAAATGTGTTTAATAACATAAAATATTTAATGACTTTTCAGTTCATTCCTTTTAATTAAAATTTCAGAAACTGGAAAAACTCACCAGAATGTTTTCTTTACACTATATTTGTTAATAACATACATAATAAAAATATGTATTTTTTTACACTGTCAGCTACTACTGTTTAACGTGTCCATTGGAAATTGCAAACTAAATACAAATGTAAAGATTATCTTTACCACTTGACAAAAAAATGCATAGTATATATGAAATGGAGAGCTGTATTGATGAGGCAACATCCCACACTCAGTTAAAGAGAGAAGAAATCCAGCTACACATGTATGTTTATTTTAAATTACTCCAGAAATTCCTTTTCAGAATGCATACCCTGAAAGAATACAAAACATAACATGAAGAACTGAGCTTGCAAAATCAGTTGGTACTGGCTTGTGCCTCACACAGTTTTGCTTATGTGATTTTGTTTACCTACACTTCATCTGCATTTATAAATATTCATATGATTTATAGAAAATAAAGTTTATATGTACTGGAGCTGGGCGTGATAGTGCATGCCTATAATCCCAGTGGCTTGTGAGTCTGAGGCAGGAGGATCTGGAATTCAAAGCCAGCCTCAGCAACTTAGCAAGGCCCTAAGCAACTGTACTGTCTCCAAATAAAATATAAAAAAGGGATGGAGATGGGGTTCAGTGGCTAAGCACCTGTGGGATCAATCCTTGGTACCAAAAAAAGAAAAAAAAAAACAAGAAAGCTTATATTTATTAATATTTATTATGTATACCATATGAGAAAGAAAAACATCTACTAGTAAAATTAAAAATTATAAGTATGATATATTTTCCTGGAATTCTAAACTATTGATATCAAAGACTCAATTTTGTACAGTACTTCAGGTGCTGCTGAGAAAATATTTAATGTTTATCATATAATTTGACACATTGATGCCTCAGATATTTAAGTATTATAAGGAAATGCTTGAAAAGAATTCATAACAAGTTAATTTCTACAAATGGATTATAAAGCAGGAGGCATTAAGTCACACAGATTAAAATAACTCTAAACCAAGAAGTCTTAAGAAGAACTGTACAATAATTCTTCCGGTGGAAGAAACTGGAGTGGAATTTGGCATGTGTAAAGAGGAAAGGATGATGTCTTATTTTATGCTTAAAAAAAAGAGAGAACTTTAAAATTAATTAACAGAACTTGTAGCTGTGTAGATGATCTCATGTGCTCAGATTTAGAGTATCTGACCCATTGTTTAGAAATGAACCTAAGGTTTTGCACACAATGGGGGTTTCTGAAGCCCATTTTGTAAGTGGAGGATAAATGTTTACATGCTAGAGAAGAACCAAAAACAATGACAGAGCTGCCTACCTACTGACCCAGCTCCGACAAATGAGCATGGCTTCAGATAAAATCAGAGAGCTGGCTGAAATAGGTAATTATTTACTTTCATTTATTTATCCCCATGTATGCAGCACCCCACCATCCCTGACTTCAGTGCCACCAACTGAAAGATGTAATAGAACAAACTGCTTCACAACATTCTTTAAGATTAAATTTCTGAGTGCTGTAGTTGAAAGAAGGAAGAGGAGAAGAGAAGGAGGAGGAGTGGAGAAGGAACAAGGAGAGGGAAAACTGAATGGGGAAACAAAATAGAACCAGTCATTTACGGAGCTGCTCTTTGGGTTTCCCACTCCTGCAGTGTCGAATTCCATTAAGACTCTAATCAGACATAATTGCTTTGAGACAATTTTCCTAAGCACCTATCCAAATCCTCCACTGTTTGTAAATTTTAAGATTATTAGTTATTTATCTCTCAGAATTTTAACTACTGTAATACTTTATAGAATATGTATTTGGAAAGCAATGCATTTTGTTTGTGCATACCTTTAATTTTGGCTCATGACACTGAGTTTTATTTTGTAGTGGTTGTGCATACTTTCCTTCTATTGTATGAGCTTTTGGAGGCAGGGTTTGTGTTTTCATCAGGAACAGGGTCCAGAATGCAGTAGATATCGGTACTGGTACAGCAGGTGCTGGGGTAACTGTGTGTGGAATGGACTAAAACTCTGAGGCAATTCTGCACGCCGAGATGATACATGCTGTCCATCATTGCATGGGAATTTCCTCTCATTCCTGAGGAAAATTCTATCCCTTCTCTCATATGGAGAGTGAGAACTCTTGCCCAGAACTATACCTGGAATCATTAGTTCACAAGGTGAAGGAAGCTGCAGAACATAATCTAACCTCTGATGCCTCTCCCTTCCATCACATCAACACATAGCTGGAAGTCCTGCATCTATAGCTGTTGTTCTCATTCTTGGGTGTCCACTGCCAACTCTGTCCCTAAAGAGCCATTGATTAAATCTACATTTCCCAGTTTTAAAAATGTTCTAAAGTCTGAGGAAGTGCATCAGGACTGGGAATCAGGACAGCATCAGGGTTCCTGTAAGCTTTTGTACCCGTCCTCTCATGCAACCTTCATAGTCACCTTGTAAAATAGGGACTCATGGCCCCACATATTCACCCCTTCACAATTTCCTCCTTTGTTTGATTTCATTCTGTGGCTGGTTGAATCCTTGGATTTTGGAATGCTGCTTTCTTTCACTTCAAAGAAGAGGAAGCTGATTCTGCAGGTGCATGTCATGCTTACAGGCATAGAGTTAATGGGTGCCATATATCTGATTTAAATTAGTTCTATTTATTTATAAAATCAATGGTCACACCACCACGTCAGAGTTCCAATGTCCTCTGCTGTCACTTCTCCTGTTACCTATGTGACTTTGGACATGTGAAATGACTTTTCTTCTTTCTCTTCTCTAAAATGGAAGGAAGGGCAAACGAGATGATTTCAAAGACACTGCTGCACATATTTTATATGAATGGAGATGATCGTGGGACCATGTTATAATGTTATTTCTGCTTAATAGGTCTCAGGTAGGGCCCCAAATTCTCTTTTCTGCTCAGTTCCTAGGCAATACTTATGTATCTTTTTGATAGACCACACTGTCTTTAACAAAGGTGGCCTAAGGAGCTGAAGAAAAGAGAAGTCCTTCAGAAGTTTCCTAATACAGTTGTACTGATGAGCAGCTTTGAATTCTTAACAAGGAATCTGCACCCAACAAACTCTAATGCATGGCTCACAGCTCCCTTCAATTATATTCCAAAGACAATAGGTCCTCCACAACTGGGAATGACTTTCCATTGGTACTTAATATTTCCCTGTTTTGCAATGATCAACAAGTAACTCCAGAATTTTTAAAGGACAGATTCACACAAAACTCATCTTCCAGAGACTGATGAGAACAGATAATAGAGCTAATGTCACACAGTTCTGTGCAGTATTAAGATATCTTCCTAATGCAGAACAGAATTTGTTTGGTTTTATGGTGATTGCTGAGACACTTGGTTTGGAATAGCAGATATTTTTACACATTTGCTAGAGTAAGTAACTTTCCTATACTTTTTCCTATTATAAATCATATCAGCATTTAAAAATCAGAATATTAAAAGGATAAATGAGAAGGGATACACAAACATAGTTGATAAGGAAGAAATTGGTGTTACAGACTACTATGCCAACAGGTTCTCTAAAACAACACAAATAGATTGAGGTGGTACTTAAATATGCACCACTTTGAAAACTATTGATAGAAATGCAATCGTTTTAGTATTGGGATGTTCTGCTTTGCTCTACATTCTGAATTTTGCATTAGACAATCTAATCTATTGATGCTTCATAGAAGTAATAACATGTAAGAAAATGTTGAGATTGAGGATAGATGATGCCTCATTCGATTTGTTTCTTGTACATGTTCTTGGTATGCATTTGATAAATCATGGGATTGATTCTTTACTATTGCTATTACTATATTACTTTACTATTACTATAGCAACTTCACTGGTTCTGCAAATAAGGGATTAAAAAATGTGGTTGCCTAAATGTATCTCTCCATTTTGAACATGCTTATTTTACACAAGAGAAAATACCAGAGTGTGTGTTTTTGTTTCTCTATTCCCATGAAAGCTAAGTAAATTATTGTAATTTAGATGGAAACTGTGAACCAGAGGAACTTTCTCAGCAGGTGGTTTTCAACATTGGAATATCTAAGGAGAGGGGGGGGAAAAAAACTTCATTGCCCATTCTTTTCTATTTCAAATCTTGGGTCATCCAGTTTAGTAACTAGCTTAAATGAAAGTCAGAGTCCACAGGTTATTTGGAATATGGGATAGTGAGAGCTGAGAAAAGCCACTGAGGAACAATTCAGGTCAGGTTATTGGCTAATGTTCCATTTCTCTACATCAACAATAATCATTATTGAGTAACTTGTTAGGTTTTTTTTTTTTTTTTCAACAATTCTTTTCTGAGTTGTCTGGCCGGCTTGTAACTGAAGTTTGTTTAAGAAGTTATCATTTTCTCTGTTATCAGAAAATACAAAGGTCAAGAGAAAGATGTGTGGGGTACAGCAGTCTTCCTTTGAAACGAATGAGATGAGATTCACCTCTACAAGGATCCATCCTTTAAATGGATCTTCTGGAATGCAGTCAACAGAGAAAACCCTCCATGTATACCACATCTTCCAGCATTTGGTGGAGATGGCCATGGTGTTCCTCACAGAACCACAAGGATAAGGTGAATAGAGAGAAATGCTGGGTACATTATTCTGGCTTGGATGAGAGAATGGATGTGGCAGAAGTCAAGAATTTCCGGATGCTTGGCAAAATCACTCTTTGCTTTTCCAACTTGAATCAATCAATATAAGATGGCGAACAGTCTAAATTAAAAACAACAGAAAATCACGATTTTTTTTTGTGCCTGAATTTATAGCCTTAAATTAAATACAATAAATACAATGGAGATTTACACTAATTCTCTCCAGTGTGTCACATGAAAAGAAAATTACCAACATAAGCACATAGATAAATGAAGAGTTCTTATTTAAAGTGGTAAAGTGTCTCAGGATCACAGTTAATGTCTTACTACTTTCCTAAATGTTAAAAACTTTTAGCCATGTAAGTACACGTGCTGATTTTTATTATAATAATTATAGCTGGCAAAATATTGAAAATATTAAAAGCATGCCATTCAAATGAAATCTATACCCAGAGTTCAAGAAACTCCTGAAACATGGTAATAAAATTTTAGGATCCCAGGAAAACAGACACCAAAATAGAACCTTGCTATATTTTTACATTCTTCCAAAAACCCTGTCTCATTGGGTATACATGTGGAGAGATTAGGGTGGGTGATATCAGAAACATTAAAATTAGCTCCCATCCCCCATTTCACCATCCACCTATTTGTTGATGCTTTGGTTTTCAATTGCTAAAAGAGAATCGATCTTCTGAAACCACTGTAAAGACCAGGACATGTTTAGTATGCAACTTTCACCTGAAGGAGAAGATACAGAGTTCAACTCATCCTGAGGCATGAATGACCAACACCGAGCATTTCTAAATAGCCAGGTTACAATGAGATCTTTAAAAAAAAAAAAAAGCATTGGCAATATTTGTACAATAATAAAAATGTTGAAGCTTAATGAATCTATAATTGGATTATTTATCTTAGGAACAGGTAAACAGAAAACACAAAAAAGCCATTCGTTTCAACCAATGAAGTAATTGAAGAGTGAGTCTGTATGCCTCAATAGAAGTTTCCAGCATTATGCTATGTGATGCTTTAGGTGTTTCAGGAGCAACCAAAGAGCTCTTTGTGTTCAGCGTTTCCAGCTTTCAGTTTAGTAAGAGCAATTTTGCTGAGAGCTCTGCAAAATATTGGGTTTCTAAATCATATTTAAATTTTTTTTAAATAAAGATTTTAAGTCATTGTGGTGGACGATACTATGGTCTTGCTTTTTAATGTACCAGATTGGATATCAACAAGATGGCAGAATAGGGGACAGTGACTTTAGTGTCGCTCACAGAAAATAAAGACATCAAATATCCACAGATAAGAAGGTCTTCATGAAAAACCCTAGAACTTAGGGGTTAGGCAGAAATATATCTTAGGCCAAAAAAAAAAAAAAAATCACAAAAAAGCTGCATGTAGACAGTTAAGAGGAATGGTTTTACTTGGAGAGTATTGGTGTTGCCCCGTCCTGAAGTTGGCACAGTGCCACTGTGAGAGTATTCCCTGGGGCCTATGGTGTCACAAGTAGGAAAATGAGAGCCAGCTTCCCCAGCTATCTGGAGTGCTTCCCAGGAGGACCACTTCTGTGTGGTTTATGGGAGGATGGGGGGAATCAGCTAGACCATCTGGGGTCAGCTAGAAACAAGGAAGCGGGTGGGGCCTAAGAGACCAGTGCACAGTGCTCAGGTCTTGGCAGTTGTGTCAAGCTCCTACCAGCATGGGTGCCCCATCAGAGATACCAATCAGCACAGCACAACCACAGAGCTGAATGAGCTGCTGCCAGGAGCATGGGTGACAATTCTACTTGGCTGGAGTCCTTACCTAGCCATCCCATCCAGCCTTAGAGCCAGGCTTAAGACTCTGCCCAGGCGAAAAGGCAAGCTGTGATCTTGCATTTTGCTTGAGCACTACCTTAAACTCCAAACTAAGGCCCCATCCACGCAGAAAGGTAATGATGGGATGTTACCTCTATAAATCATAGATTTTAGTTCTACAGGAGCCCAAATAGTAACTCTTCTCAGTCTTGGAGTTCAGCCTAAGTATCCATCTGGGCAAAGAGGCAAACCTGTGAGCCTACATTTCTGTAGGGAACAAACTTTAGCCCTTAACAATTATGGAGTGAAGCTGCTATCTCTATCTGAGTAGGGAATACAGTCAGTGATCCTGCCCAATTGCAGGGCACAGAACATAACTTGGCAAAAATCATAGATCCTAGCTTGTTACCCTGCCTAATTTCTTGTCACAGCCTGAGGTGTTGTCTAATTACATAGCCCATTTTGCAGTACCTCTTAAACACAGAGCCCGGCCTCAGCATCATTTGAACAGGGAATGTAGCCTAGGACCCTACAAGATCAGGGATGATGGCAGAGTTCAGCGTGTATTCTTCTGCAATAGTAGAGTTCAATTAGTAGTATCACCCAGCCAGGGAAGATATCCTGAAACTCAGACTATTCAGAGGTGACAGGGGAATCCAGACAGTAGTCCCGGATGCCCACAGAGCCAACCAGTGATCCTGCCAGACAGTGAAATCAAACAGCATTCCGGTCAACATTACAGCACAGGTAGTAGTCCTGCCCAACTGCAGAACTTGACAGCAAGCCCCGCCTGCCTGTGGACACTTCCCACTAGGTTCGTAAGAACTCTTTAATAGCCAAAGTGGTCTTGAGCAAAAAACAAAGCTGGAGATATCACATTATTTGATTTCAAAATATACTGCAAATCTATTATAAACAAAACAGCATGGTACTGGCATATAAACAGATACATAGACAAATGGAATAGAAAAGACATCCCCCAAATAAATCCACCCGGTTACAGTTAAGAGATTTTTGATAAAGAAGTCAAGAACACATAATGGGGAAAAGGGAGTTCTTCAACAGATGGTGTTGGGAAAACTGGATAATTACACATAAAAGGATAAAATTAGATTCTTATGTAACACCATATACAAGAATCAACACAAAATGTATTAAAAACTTATTGAATGTATTAAAGAGGAAAAGCTGTAGTAGAAGGAAGCCCAGGAGACCTGCTTCAAGATGTTGGTCTGAGCAGTGATTTTTTTTTAATAAGATGCCAAAAGTACAGGTACCAAAAGCAAAATATGGATAAATGGGACTATATAAAATGCTTTTGTACAACAAAATAAACGACTCACTAAAGAGACAATCTATAAAACAGAACATATTTTCAAATTATAATCTGAATAGAGGCTAATAAATAAAATATTTAAGGAACTCAAAAAATTCAATAGAAAACTCCCCAAAACCCATTTAAAAATAATTCACAAATGATCTTAATTGATATTTCTTTAAAGAATAGACAAGTGACCAAAATTTTATATGAAAAAAATGTTCAACATTACCAATCATCAGGGAAATACAAATTAATACCTTAATGAGATGTCACCTCACACCTGTTCAAATGACTCTTATCAAAATGGCAAATAACAAAATAACAAATGTTAACATGAACATGGAAAAAAGAAAACCCCTTTTATTCTGTTGGTGGGAATGTAAATTAATACAACTGTTATAAAAATAGTATGGAACTTCCTGGAAAAGTTAAAAATAGTACTATAGTATGATCTAGCAATTGCACAGAGAAATGAAATCAGTAAGTACATTCAAAGAATATTTACATTGGCTTGATCATGGCAGCTGTATTCACAATAGCCAGATATGGAATCAAACTGAATGTCCATTAATACATAAAAAGATAAAGAAAATATGATAGACATTTAATAAAATAATATTCAACCTTCCTGGGTGCAGTGATGCAGGCTTGTAATTTCAGCCATTTTGGAGACTGAGCAAGGAGGATCCCAAGTTCACTGCCAGCCTCAGCAACTTAATGACAGTCTGTCTCAAAATTAAAAGAAATTTTAAAATATTAGAGAGGAATAGGGTCTGGGATGTAGTTCAATGATAGAGGACACTTTTGGTTCAGTCCCCAGTACCCCACTCCCCAAAATATATGTAAAATGTGTAATATATATTATGTGTTATATTATATATTACATATATTACATACATATTATGTGAAATTTGTATGTATTATTCAAATATATTATTCAAATAAAATTGGAGTATAATTAAAACTTAAGAAGAAGGCTATGCTGTCACAAGTTATGAGTGAAATTGTAGTACATTACATAAAGTGAAATATGTGTGGTGCTAAAAGATAAATATAACCTGATTGCACTTATTGGTGGGGAGTATAAAATCAACCTCATAGAAACAGAGTAAAATGGTAATTACCAGAGGCTGGAGAGTTGGGAGTTGGAGAAAGATTTGTCACAGCAAACAAAATTTGAATTAGGAGGAATAAGTTCAAGAGATCAAGGGACCTATAAAGTCATAAAGACTATAGTCAATATCAGAATGTTTATAATTGAAAATTTCTGGGAGATAGATTTAAAGTGTTCTGACCATGAGGAAAAAATTAGAAAGGGTGGACATGGTGGTACACACCTATTGTCCCAACTACTTGGGAGGCTGAGGAAGGAGAATATTTTGAAGCCACAGATTAGAGACCAGCCTGGACATAACCAGACTATATCCAAACAAAAAAATATTTTTAAAGTATGGTGTGAGTGGCCATGTATATATAAATCAGTTTGATTTAGTCACTGGATGTTGTATACATATTTCAAGACATATTGTCAGGATTGGGGATGTTTCTCAGTGGTGGAAGAATACTTACCTAGCATGTGCAAGGCCCTTGGTTCAAACTCCAGTATAAAAAAAAAAATTGGTACTGGGGATTGAACTCAGGGCCACTTGACCACTGAGCCACATCCCCAGCCCTATTTTGTATTTTATTTAGAGACAGGGTCTCACTGCAACTCAGCTTAGCACATTACTTTTGCTGAGGCTGGCTTGGAACTATAATCCTCCTGCCTCAGCCTCCTGAGCTGCTGGAATTATGGGCATGTATCACCTCAACCAGCCAAAAAAGAAGAAGGAGGAGGAGGAGGAGGGGTGGGGGAGGAGAAGAAGAAATAAAACAAACTACTTACATTAAAAAAAACCACAGTGGCTCTATGCTCTTAAAAAACTAGGTAGCTTTTATATCTCTTTATATTTCTGCACATGAAGTTTACATATTTTTAATCAAAAAAATCTTTGGGCACTAGAAATGGAATAAGTTATAAAGAAACATAAAGAAAATACTGGTTCTTTGAATGAACTCTAAGGCCCCAAATGGGCAAAGACAGCTCAGAGTGTAAATTGTGCTGAGGAGTGTTGAGAGCCATAGCGAAGGGGCCCCAGCAAACTTCCAGCTGCCAGCTGATTGGCTCCTCTGCGGTGATGCTCATTGGGCTGTTTCCCCGCCCTTTCAGACCCCGGAGCTGCTCATTGGGGGACTCTTTTGGCTCCGCCCATGCAACCCAGCCAATCGGCCTCAAGAGCAGGAGGAGTGGGAGGTTGAGAGGCTTGTGGGAAGCCGGTGGTGGCAGTTGGGCTCTGAGGGAATTCCTGAAGAGCTCATGTGGTGCTGCGTGTGTTCTAAAAGTAAAGTTCCTTTCTGCTTGATAAGTGGCTCCTGAATTGTGCCCAGCCAGACTGCGGCAGAGGAGTTCAATCTTCATGTCATACGTGCAAGGTCCTGTCTCATTGCAAGTGCTAGGAACTGGAGCATGGCTCCCTTGCCTGTGAATGGTATCTGTGGCAGATAATTCTCTGGCTACAAATATGATAGAGAGGAAAAGAGGGAAAACATTTCTAGAATCAGATGCCTTCTGGCTGGGTGATTCTGTCTATGACCACTTCAGTGTCCCCGTGGGAAGGAACCTAAGTCACTAACATGAGACCTGACTCAGAACAAAGTGTTGCAAAGGGTCTGGCCCAAGACACTACAAAACCCTGAGACAGGAAGCACAAGCACAACTAAAAGAGGGAAAATGAAACAAACTTACTTTAGGTAAGTCCCCAAAATGTCATTCCCAATCCTGGGATGACTACAACATTCATTTTCTGAAACTTAAGCACAGAAATACCTAATAGAGAATATTAGAGAAGGTTGAAAATACAGAGTAGCTTGAATTTCTCTGGTGTTGAATTAAATATGTGTTGAAATTCACATGAGATATGGTTAATACAGTTCTTGAAGAAGGAATAGAAGGAATGCTGAGTAGTTGGAAAAGCAATGGCTGGAATTTTTTGTCAAGTTAACGAAATGCGTATGATTAGGTATGGAAATCACATTATGAGGACAGTGTTATGGGGAGCTGCTCCAGAAAGCACTCTAAGTCCAAATTGCAAATCAAAAGAGAGCGTTATTTTCCTGGCCAGGGACTGTCACCCACTGTAGAGACTCAAGCTCTGTGGGAGGACAGCAGCTTCCTGGTCCATCCAAGGAGAACATAAGGACAAATCCCACAACTCAGTGACTTGCTTATCGTCATGTAAGCTAGCCAATCACAGCAATTAAAACATTAATAAGTGGGACCTGTGGACTCTAGGCAGGACTGGATTTTTCCAGTTAGCAAGCAAGCAGGAAACAGAAGCCAAAAAAGCATTAGCTTTGCAGTTCAGTTGACCACAATACTGGGTTCAAGCAGGCACTAGACAGTCATATCCTGAATTTGGGCTGGGGTCAGCGGGGTGAGAATCTACTTAGACCCACAAGGGTATTCAAACACAGGATGTAGCTCACCATGACCACCACTGCATCCTGAGTAGGGTACAATTTGTCTAGTACAAAGTACAAAAACAAACATTTATTTATAAGAAAACAGCTTTAGTTTCTATTTCCTAGAAATGGGTCATGCAGTTCTGTCTTCACAGGGACAGTAACAAAGAAACTAAGATGGAGTTTCTATAGTCACATCTTTTTACTCAAATGACTACAGTGACCCTATTCCCATAATGTCAGTGAGGCGGGAATTGTTGCAAGTGACTAATGAGTCTCTACCAGAGCAAGTGCTTTACACACTCAGTACTAGTAACTTATTTGATGCCTACTTAAAACCACAGTTATCTTATGCCCTACACACACATTTTCATCTGTCATTTTACTAACATCTATAAACCCTATTGTCCTTTATCCTATGCAAGGATACAAGACCAAGTTGCTATATTAATCTAACCTTATCTATATGTAAATTAGCCTACTTGCTTCTTGATTATCTACTCTATCTTGCCTTATACCTATAACCTATATCTATGACTTATTGGTTGTATTGATCAGTTCACATCATAACAGGATAAAGAGGAGGTGAGGAAAGAGGATAAACAGCATTAAATTGACATATAACACAAGACCCTCATGATGGAATGATAATTCCTCAGTGTTAAAGACAAAAATCTTTAGAGTTACCCAAGAACAAGCCCATTTATCTATAATCATATCATTAGATTTATAACAGACTTCTCTGTCATCTTTATATCCTCTTAAATGTCATGTTCATGTATTCTGCCCATTTTCAAATTGGGCTGTTGTCTTTTAATGCCGAGTTTTGAGAATTCTTTATATATTCTAGACCCAAGTCCACAAAAATCCATTGTCAGACATGTAACTTGCAAGTGTTTTTTCTCCCTTCAAATTTGTTTGTTTAGTTTTGGTTTTGGTCTCATTTTGAGAGGCTCACATGAAAAGATGTTTAACACCACTAGCCACGACAAATGCAAACTAAAAGCACAATGAGATATCATTACAGACCTATCAGCAAGGGTAGAATAATAGATAATAAGGACATCAAATGTTAAGAACATCAAATGTTGAGCAGGATGCAGAAAAACTAGATCATGCATATATTGCTGGTAGGAATGTAAAATGGTATGGCCACTCTGGAAAATAGTTTGGCAGTTCTCTTTAATGGCAAAAATGGACTTACTATACGACTCAGTAATGGTACTTTGGGCACATATTCCACCCAGATAAAAAATTATTTTCATGCAGGGAAAAAACAAGATTTATAACTGACGTCTCATCAGCAACAATAAATACCCAGGCATAATAGAATAAGATTGTCCAATCGTAGAGACATAGAGAAAGTTCATGAGCACACAAGTGCAGAATCTGCTAGAGTAGCTGGAACCCAAGTACAATATCATATTGCTAAAAATGAAGGCAAAGTAAAAATGATTTTGAAGGACTTTATTAACTAACACAATGACAGCAGTTTTAAATTTTAGGAAGAAGAAACATACCAGGAAACAATGGTAGGAGGAAAAGAAAAACAGCAAACTAGCAAAGTATGTTAATAAATATAATTGATAATGCATTTTGAAAATTTCAGATGCTTTGAGAGATTAGAATTAAAAATTCAGACCACCTTTAAATGAAGGGACAATTAGGACAATTAATACACATCAGTTTTGTTTTAATTTTGTTAGAGAGGAAGTACAGAGCTATTGATTGGTTTTTAGACCTTTTAAGGATATTTATAATCGACTCTATTTATTAAAATGTTAAGATTCATCAGTAACAAAATACAAAAGAAAGGGATATTTGGTAAACAATTGAAGAACCAGAGGAGATAGGGCAAGTAAATAAACTTCATCTACATAGAAGAAAACAGAAAATGAGAAAAAGCAGTAAAGAAAAATTTAAAAAACAGAAAACAACAAAAATACTAAACTAATCATTCCCTTCAACTGAATGTATGAAGATACTCGATTTTAACTACAAATATTACTTTGGATAAAATAACATGAAATTCATCACTGTATACTTATAAGAACCACATTCAGAACAATTTCATGGAGACATGCCCCACCAGTACTAAACCAATAATACTGGTTGCCATCATGAAATTAGTGTCAGACAAAACATAACTTGAGATAAAAAAAAAATGAGAAAAAGTATTTCTAACCACACAGATGACATTTTAAAACATCTATGAAGAGTATAATGAAGATCCTAAATTATTATCAAATAATGTAAAACAATATTTGTTTTACATATAAATGTAAAACAAAGCAATTTTTAAAAATATATAAACATCTAATCACACAGAAAAGAAAAAAATAAAATTTTTTATCCAAAAATTTTTAGATAATAAAAAGTTCCATTGGGGACAAAAAAAAAAAAATAGAAGAAAAACTTTCAGAACTTTCAGCATAAACCTAAAGCAGTACTTTTAGGGAAAGCTATAATCATTAAAGTATTTGAGATAAAAAATTTTCCATAGGTGAATTCATTACTCTGCTCAAAAATATATAAAGTTACGAAAGAGTAGTATCATGGAGGCTGAAGAGAATATATAAACAGAGACCTAATGGAATAGAAAACAAAATTTAACCAACATCAAGGTGTTAGGAGATAAGAAACATGTATGAATCAATATCAATAAAACAGATTAATATAATAATAATAATAATAATAATAATAATAATAATAATAACAACAATAGCTATCTCCTTATATGATACAACCTAAATAGAGTGTAATGAATATACTTCACCTTAATTTCAAATTATGTATTACTTGATTCAAACTGTTTCAATGACTGTTTCTCAATGGATTTTGTGAAGCAAAAACCCATACAAATGCTATTCAGGAAAACTTTACACTCACCAAAATAATTTTAAAAAAATATAAAAAGTATTAGGAAATAAAATCCAACAATGTATTGGGAAAATAAATACTTCACATAAAAATGTCCTGGTGGTGCATAACTCTAATCCTGGAGACTCAGGAGGATGAGGCAGGAGGATCGAGAGTTCAAATCCAGCTTCAGCAACTTAGCAACTAAGCACCTTAGGAAGACCCTATCTCTGAAAACTAAGAAAAATCTGGTAGTGAATGACCTCTTCATAGATTAAAGAAGAAAACAAAGTATTTTCCCAATAGATATAGATATGTTTCTTAACTACTAATTGATAATGATCTTAGTTGAGGAGAGAAGGAAAGTGCCTAAAGTGGCCAAGAGTAAAACCATGCCTGCCCACCCAACTTTTTCTTCCTCATGGGCAGCCAGTTAGTTGGTATTTCTCAGCCTTTGCTGTAGTCACACGGTCCAGTTCTGCCAACTGTGCACCTCTTCTAAGTCCAGCCTCTAACCACCTTATCTCATTACTCTCTACCTCCATCTGTTAGCTAGATATCAGTGCCCACTATGAACTTGGCAGCCAAAGACTAAAAGTGGCCAGTGCTCCACTGACTTGGGTCCCCGATAATGGTGTGAGGTAGAAAGAGCCATATTCCTGTGGTCAATGATAGTTCCTCTGAGCAATGAATCCACCTGTAGGGTAAATCACTGATATTTGCAAGTTTATGTTACAGCGTTGCTTGAAATGATACACTTAATTGAAAACAAACTAGGAAAAAGAAACTCTACAGCAAACCTACCCATCTAATCATGAAACTCTTGAATTCTGAGTCAAGTCAGGAAGAACACAAGGACAGTTAATACTACCCTTGATATTTCATACTGAAAAACATGGTCTAACAAATAAAACACATAGGAAGAAATAAACACTGAAAAGATTGAAAGAGACAAAAATGCCATTGTGTGCCGATAATATTATTCTCACCATAAAAATGTCAATATAAAAAGCAGACAAGTTAAGAGCTAACAATGGAGCTTAGCATGTTTTCTGGGTAAAATATTAACATAAATGTTTAATTTTTCTTTCTTAACACCAGTAATAAAAAATAGCACTTATGATTTGACATTTTTAAAATGCCATTCACAGTAATAGTACAAATATAATATCCAGGAGAAAACTTAGCAAAAGAGGATGGGTTTATGTGTATAATATTAGAAAATGTGTTTTATTACAAAAAAAAAGACCTGAATGCCAGATGAAATAACCCCAGTTAATGTATGCCTATATTATTAGCAAATATATAGATATCATCTCTCAATTTATGCATAAATTTAATTTAAATTGCAATAAATTCAAATGGAAGAATAATGTTCAAAGAGTATCCAAAACAATTCTGAAGGAGGAAACAGGGAGAGGAGCTGGTCCTGTCACATAGCAAGAATATTTATACAAATATTTCTAAAGCCCTATTAATTCATGCTATGTGATTAGGGCACATGGACAACTAAAATCGATTAAGACGTCAGAGTACAGGCTTAGAAATTGATTAAGGTATACAAGATAACTTTTTGAGAATATAGTAGGCATTATAATTTGATTGAGAGACTTGGATTACTCGTTGGTAGTATATATGGTCTTAAATGTCCTCATTTCAAGCCACAGGAAAAATATAGTTCGGAACGTTTATGTCTCTAAATGTGAAAAACAAAATTTAGAAGTACAGAAGAATATATTTAGAAACTTCAGATACAGAGGAATTGCCTAAATAAGACACAAAAATCAGAAAGCCCGAAGAAAAATCTTATAAAATGTGATAACAAACAACAAAAATAAACTATTATTAAGCATGAGACATTAAACAAAGTTACAAGTCAAAATATAGATTTTTAGAATATAATTTGCAACACATAAAATGTATAGGGTATTTTTGCCCACAATATATAACATACATTGAGAAATAACTGAGGAAGGCAATTTAAAAGAACAATATGGGCTGGGGATATGGCTCAAGCAGTAACGTGCTTGCCTGGCATGCACGGGGCACTGGGTTTGATACTCAGCACCACATAAAAATAAAATAAAGATGTTATGTCTACCGAAAACTGAAAAATAAATATTAAAAAATTATCTTTTCTTTCTCTCTCTTAAAAAATAAAATAAATAAATAAAAGAACAATTAAAAAAGGGTATGAATAGACAATTCATAGAAATGAAAATAAAGATAGGGATTAGACAATGAAAGACATCCAGTGCTACCAATAATCAAGAAAATGCAAAAGTAATACTTGGTAAAGCAAGTATTGGTAACATAAAATACAGGAAATGTATACCATTTTTGGCAGAATAAATGTCCATCAACATTTCAGAAATAGTTCAGCAATACCCAACAAAGATGAGAATGTGCATATACTATGAGGACAAAATTTCACTTCTAGGAAATATGTTCACACATGTGCCCAAAGAGGTATGTAAAACTGTGCCACTAAAAATTACTGTGTGGCCGGGCATGGTGGTACAGGCCTGTAATCCCAGCAGCTCAGGAGGCTGAGACCTGAGGATCTCAAGTTCAAAGCCAGCCTCAGCAAGAGTGAGGAACTAAACAACTCAGTGAGACCCTGTCTCAAAATAAAATACAATAAAATAGGACTGGAGACATAACTCAGTGGTTGAGTGCCCCTGAGTTCAATCCCCAGTACTCCCCTCCCCATTAAAAAAATTAATGTGTGGTCAATAAATATATGAAAAAAGTGAACATCTTTAGTCACCAGGGAAATAAATGCAAGTCCAAACTTCTTTGATATACCATCTCACTGCAGTTGGAATGGCTATTATAAAAAAAAATAACAAATACTGCAGAAGATGTGGGTCATGTGAGTGGGGAAAACTCTTACACACTGTTGATGGGAATGTAAATTAGTTCAGCCATTGTGAAAAAAAAAAAAAAAGACGGGTTCCTCAAAAAACTCAAAACAGAACTAATGTAGATCCAGCCATACAACTTCTGGTTATATATCTGAAGGAATCAATGTCCACATACTATAGGGATCCTGGTATACCCATTTCTACCATGTCTGTATTCCCAATAGGCAAATTATGGAATCAGCTTAGATGACTATTAGTAAAAGAATGAATAATGGAAATGTGATATAGACATACAATGGACTATTATTAAGCCCAAAAGAATAAAATGATTTCATTTCCAAGAAAATGAATGGAAGTGGAGATTATCATGTTAAATGAAATAAGCCAGAATCAAAAAGACAAAATTCACATTTTTGCTCTCATAGGTGGGATCTAATTATTAAAAAAAAAAAAAGACATCATGAAAGCAAAAGGAAAGGTGAAGGAGACTGGGGGCAGAGGGAATAAAGAAAAGATCGAAGTCTGTTACACACATAGGTGATATTGTTACAATGAAACTCACTATTTTATGCAATTAATATGCACGAAAATTTATAATGGAAAAAAGTAAATTGTAATCAGAAAATCCAAATGTCCATGAATAGATACTGATATATAAACATATATGATATATAAAAACTTTACGTCAGATAGAGCACATTACAGCTATCTGTATTAACAAGGTTAGATAATGAAAGAAAATGAGGGGATAAAGCTTGAAATGGTGAAGTTATGTAAATATAAGGGAAAAAGTGATCACATACACTAATTGATAGTCTGTACAAAATGTATAAAAACACTAATTGTATGTGCACCACTTTTATGATGTTCTTTTCCTCTGGAAAATGAAAATAGAAACCTCAAGGATATTTTTAAAATGAAATATCTGAAGCAAATATGATAAAATATGTGAAGATTTAGAACCAGCTTAGGAAATCCAATGGCTCTGGAGTCCAATATCAAGGTTCAAATCTCAGCACGATATTTAGTAACTGTGTCATTTAATCAACCTCCCTGTGTGTTAGTTTCTGTATCAGTTGTGCAAAAATTTGAGGAGTTTAAATGGGTTAATATAAAGCAAACACATTAACCATTTCAAAATCATTATGAAATAACTATGAGAAGTATTTGCTCCTTTTCAGTTTTGTTCAATGAGTATATATCCTATTTTAGCTGTTGTTTTTAAAAGCTTAGTTTTATGGTTTGAATTGTATGAAACAAATGCTTGTAGACATTTGCCATCAAAAATTTTATCTGGTTTGAAACATGAGAATTAACACTAGAAACCAAGATGATGCTATAAAACTTCACATATGCACCTTGAGAGGATTGGTTAGGTTACCTAGTTGGATTCCCCCAAAAAATAAAGTGGGAGGAAACTGTGAGAAAATACACATGAAAGACTGTTTTGGTTATTTACTTTACATTTTTTTTTGGTACCTCAGAGATTGAACCCACTTAACCACTTAGCCACGTCCCTATCCCCTTTTATTTATTTATTTATTTATTTTTGGTGGTATTTTTTTATTGGTTCTTTTTAGTTATCATGACAATATAATCCATTTTGATAAAATTATACATGCATTGATTACAACTTATCCTGACTAGGACTCCATTCTTGTGGACATGATGATCAATTTCACATAGGTATTTTCATACATGTACACAAGAAAATTATGTCAGATTCATTCCACTGTCTTTCCTATTTCTATCTGACCTTCATTTCCCTTTGTCTAATCTACTGAACTTCTCTTCTCCACCTCCCCTTTATTTTGATTCATCTTCCACATATCAACAAAAACATCCAACCTCTGTTTTTTGGGAATTGGCTTATTTCACTCGGCATGACAGTCTCCAGATTCATCCATTTGCTAGCATTCTTCTTTATTGCTAAGTAATATTCCTTTTTGCATTGAATCTGTATAGTGCTTTTGATTTTTTAAATCCATTCATCTATTGAAGGACACCTAGTTTGGCTCCATACCTTAGCTATTGGGAACTATGCTGTTATAAATATTTATGTGCCTGCTGTACATACTGTAGTATGATGATATTAAATCCTTTAGATATATGCCAAGGAATGGGGTTATTGGATCCAATGGTTACATCCATCCTGCTTTTCAGAGTGGTTGCATCAATTTACACTCCCATGCACTGTCACCAGTTGAAATAGCGAACGCACTGTAGCTGGCCTTTTGAGCCCTGGTGAGCTGCCCGAGTCAGAGAGTTGAAGGGAGCTGGTTTCTCCTGGCTTCTCCAACGTGTATTCCCCTGGGCAAAAATGCTCTCAGTGTCTCATCTTCCCTAGGTTTGCTAGGCTCGGTTGAGTCTTTGCTCAGCTCATTAAGATCAAATGGACCCAGCTGCAAACTCCCGAATCCGAGTTCCCAGTCCCTTCGGCGAGGCTGCGCAGTAGTCCCAGGGTGGTTCCTGGCTCTGTTTCTTACCAGGGATTGGTAAACTCCAGGCGTTTTTAGTGGACCTGTTTAATGGGTTGAACAGCCTCTGGATCCTCTAGCCAGGCCGGGCCTGCTGCTGAACTCTTTTGACTCCTGCTTGGTGTGCGTCTCAAGGCCAGCTACAGCAGGGCAGCACTCCGAACAGGTGGGTGTGAGGGTACCTGTCCCTGGGCCTGCTGCTGGTCTCAGGATTTTCCACACTAAGCCTGTTCATAGTATTTGCATTTTCTGTCTTTTTGTGTTAATTCCACTTCTTCTGAAAGCAGCTTATCGCTAAATTTGTACCTTTTTCTTGTTTAATGTACCCAAACTTTCTAAGGCTCTGTCCAATATTGAATTATTTATGAAATTCCTTTTTCATTTACCTCAAGGAGAAGCAGTAGTCCCACTGCTTGAATCCTGGGTAGCTGAGCAATGAGAAATGCTGCTACATTTTAATCTACCATCTTGCCACCCCCTTAATTTTTGTATTTTGAGACGAAGTCTTGCTAAGTTGCTTAGGCCTCACCAAATTGCTGAGGCCAGGTTTGGACTTGCGATCCTCCTGCCTCGGTCTCCTGAGCTGCTGGGACTTCAGGCGTGTGCCACCACACCTGGCATGATTGTTTATTTACTTTAAATCCATTTTTGAAAGGAGATTTTATGCCTCAGTGATAAATCAGAAAAAGGAAAGTATTCATGTTTCTATTTACAGACTGCTAATCTAAGAATCTGGAATGGATATAGCCTGTGGGGAAAAAGTGCCTGTGAGGATTAAATGAATATTAACTAAAGCACAAGAAATGTTCTGGATCTTTCACTCAGAATCCTGATTCTCCTTGTGATTCTTCCTCCTTGGTGTCTCAGTCTCTGCTTTGTCCTAGAATCACTTAATTTTTGGTCCAGTTTCTCTTCCATTCCATGGTCAATATCACTACTCTTCCTAAGCCCCGAATCTTAGAAAATCTGTTGACCCACTATTAAATCCAGAATCCCCCCAAAAGTATGTCCATGAATGTGATCTTATTTGGAAAAAAAAAAAAGTCTTTGTAGATGTAATTAAGAAGCTTTACATAAGATTGTGTTGGATTAGTATGGGCCTTAAATTTAATGACCAGCATCCTTACAGGTAAAGAGCAGAGAAATGACATTTGCTATATCAGTGATTTGGAAACTGAGACAGGGCTGGAGTTATGTTTCTATAACATCAAGGGACACCAGGGATGGCCAGTGACCACCAGAAACTAGGACAGAGGTATGTAACTGATTCTTCCTTAGCATCCTAAGAAGAATCCACCTTTACTGATAGGTTGATTTTGGATTTTCTAGCATCCAGAGCTAGGAGAGAATGAATTTCTATTATTTAAGCCACTAATTTATGGGAATTTGCTAAGGCTGCCCTAGGAAACTAATACTATATGCTCCCTTGTTTTCCTATCAACTTTCTGGAAACCTGGGAAGAGGGAAACTTTTCCTGTTGGGTTACAAACTTTGGTGAACACAATTTCACATTAAGAAAACATTGATGCCAGGCCTATCTCTTGAACCCGAAGGAGTGAGGGCAGAAAGAGGCCCTTAGTAGAGAAAATGTCAGTGAAAAAAAAAAAAAAAGCCAACCTATCTCTTTGATTTATTTATTTTGTTTTGCCAATCAAAAGTGAAGACAAGGTGGACATGTAAGGGGAAGCAAGGAGGCTTGGAAGTGACCCTTTGTCCACTTGAGATGCATTCCACTTTAACACTTGGAAAACCTTTCTAACGTTTTACACTGTTTTTCATTGCTTTATCTCGAAACAGAAAAGGAGCTACATAGTGGAAACTGTCAATCAACTAAAAAAAAAAAAGAGTCATCATCTCCATAGTAACCTAAACTGTCCCTAATAAATCATAATGCATGTGTAGTGCTAAATTCAGGAAAGAACATAGTTCTTAAGCATGCTTTCCTAAAGCAATGGCCTTAGATGCCTGTTGAAAATTCATATTCCTTTTTAACAAATTGTACTGGAAAACTGAGTATCCATATGTAGAAGAATCTACACAAAAGTCACCTCAAAGTAGATCAAAGGCCTAGAAATTAGACTCAAAATTTTTCAAGTGTTAAAAGAAAACATAGGGGCGACACTTGAACTTAGAAGCATAGACAATGACTTCCTCAGTAGGACCTCTAAAGCTTAGTTTTGTAAGAATTAATAAATAGGATGGTACCAAATTAAAAAGCTACACAGAAAAGGAAACAAGACTATGACAAGAAAAAGTCTATGGAGTCAGAAAAAAATATTTGCCAGCTACTCTCCCAACCAAGGAGTAATATCCAGAATATATAAAGAACTCAACAAACTTAACAACAAATAACCCAATAAATAAGATGGGCAAATGAACTAAATAGACAATTCTCAAAATAAAAAAAAAAAATCAAATGGCCAACAAATATTTGAAAACATGTTCAACATCTTTAGCCACCAGGCAGACGCAAACCAAAACTCCACTGAGATATCTTCTCACTCCAGTTAGAGTGATAATCATCAAGAATATGAGTAATAAGAAATTCTGGTGAGGATGTGTGGAAAAAGGAGCACTTATGAACTGTTGTTGGGCTTGTAATTTCATATAATCACTATGGAAATCAGTATGGAGGCTCCTCAAAAGATTAGGGATGGAACCACTCAGATATTCCATTCCTTGGTATTTTTCCAAAAGAATTAAAGTTGCACACTGTAGTATTCATGCATGCCCGTGTTTATAGCAGCACAACTCACAATAGTTTAAGTATGAAGGTCTAGGTGTCCATCAGTAGATGAATGAATGAAGAAAATGTGGCATATATACAAAACAGAGTTTTTCAGCTATAAAGAAGAGTGAAATTATATAATTTGTAGGCAAATGGATGGAACTGGAAAGTATCAGGTTGAGTGAAATAAGTCAAACTCAGGAAGTCAAGGGTCATATATTTTCTCTCCTAATTATAAGATAGAGTGAAAAAAGTAAAAAAAAAAAAAAAAGATACTTTGTGAAAATAAAAGGAAACCAGTAGAGTAGAGGAAGGAAATCAAGAAATCAAGAGGAGGGAGGAGGAGAGAGTAAGAGGAGGAACTAGGGAATAAAATTGATCATATTATGTTATATGCATGCATGAATACATCATCATGAATCCTGTGCTATATGCAATCATAGTACATCAAAACAATAAAGTATAACTTCATATTCCCGAGTCTTACCTTGGATTTAGAGGATCAGAATTCCCTGTGGGGCCTAGGCATCTGTGTTTTTAAGAAAATTCTGCAGCTGTCCTCACATGGGTTTCCTCCTATGTGATTCCTTAAGTCATGGATTTCAAGAACACAAGATGACTTTGCATATGCTGATTAGCTAAAGTTAACATGTGTATATATAAATCAAAGCATCATGTTGCAATCAATACATTCATACAGTTCTGTCAATTAAAAAAAATCTCAAGTCATATATGTAAGGTTAGAAGAAAATGCAACAGCTTTCTTGTATGCAGAAAATAGCTTGGTTTAGGTGTTTTTCAAGGTCATCGCATTAATCCTCACAAGAATTCTATGAAAGTGGGGGTAGTGGTAGTCTCATTATAGAAGCCAGGGAACTGAAATACAGATTTTGTAGATTATGTAGCCAGGAAATACAAGCATGCATTGGAGTTGGTATACATCTCAAAGTCTGTCCAGCTGCAAAACCTGCCATGTTTTTGTGATGGTCTACAGGTTAAGGGCTCAAATACGTTTCTGTGAATGAAAATAAAGCAAAAGAGAACACAAATGCAAGTATATTCAGTATGATCTTTGGATGATAGTAGAGCACCCCTACTAGGGCAGTATTAAAATTTAATGCCACCTTCTTTTAATAATGCCAACAACATTAGATAAAGCTCTACAGTTTTTCAGAGTTTTTACATAAAATATCTTTGTAGGTCTTTTCAACCCACCTTTGTAGTAGGTCGGGAAGAGACTATCAACTGTATTTATAGATGAGGACAAGGTGGCCCAGGGGGAGAAAAGAAAGAGATTTTCAACATTAGTTTAACAATGCAAGCATGTCTAACTTCTGCTTTCCACTGTCCCACAGTGTCCCCTCATCCTTTTTGAGGAAACTAGATCTTTCTTCACGGTTAATTCCAATTCAGAATCAAGTGGGGAATCTGATGTCCATAAACCAAAATTATGATGGAAGAGACTAAACGTGACTGTTCGTAATGAACATCAAGATTTGTCTGAAGCTTTGCCATTTATTAACTCTATGAAAGGGCCAATTAAACTCTGAGTAATGCTCAGCATTACTCCACTTAAAAAAGACATGAGATTAATATTCCGTATATGAGAGAGTTGTTGGAAGTGTTTGAAACACCCAAACCAGTGCCCTGGAATCACTCCATGCAGATGCTGCTTGTGGCTTTGTTGCCACCGTCAGTGTGACCATGGAGGAAGGTAGCCACACATAACACCCTACAACACAGGCAGCAGAACAGAAGGAGCCAGGAAACCAGGGGCTGCTGTCACAGAGAACCTTTGGCAGAGAGTGAGGCATATATTGTTTTCCTTTCCTTGGGGAAAACACTGGTGGTTTAACTCAGGGAGAGGAATGGGGACTCTGAGAGGAGACCCAAGGGTACTCATGAAAGCTTGGAGACACTGCTGATTACCTGGGGCTTGAGGAGATGCGAGGAACTGCTTTCTGGATACATTTGCTTTGCTTTTCAATCTTGGCTCCACGGAGCCGCAGGAGCCAGGGGAAGCCTAGCATGGTCTGGGTGCTCATGGCTGGTCCCAGCTTCTGGCTTAAGAAGAAATTGATAAATGAGCCTTCCACTTTCCGTGAAGTTGTTATAGTTTGAGTCACCAGGGTAACCATGGAGGCAGTACTTTAGGGCAGCGGCTGTGACTAGGAAAACAAATTGTACATTTGTCTCAAGTACCTCGGACTCCTTAGAGCCTATGTGTGGTCAGGGGACCGGGAGGAGAGAAAACTAACCTTGGTTCAGTGCCTGCAATGGGTCAACAGTGGGCTTTTGAAATTTTATTTTTTAACATCCATAAATAAGCCATTAAGAGAGGAGTTTGGACATGTTTTGCAGAAGTGTAAACTGAGACTCAAGGGGCTGAAGTCAATTTCTCAAGGATTTCAGAGAAATTATCAAGAGGGTATCCAAACCCATGTCTCTCTGGCTCCAAAACAACTATTTTCACTCTACCCTGCTGTCTGTCTAATCTCGTATACATTATATGACTGTTGTTATTAATTGTAATTTAAATGAAAATTAAAGTATGATATTTAGAGAGAGTAAGATATTTTCTAGCCCCAAGATGAAGGGTTGCCTGTCAATATTCTTAAGGAATTACAATATTTTGCTTCTTTTTTTTTTTTTTCATTCTAAATTCCAAGAACTGAGATCTCTCTCATCAGTTACTTTCTGAAGAAGGGCAGATGCACTGTGAACAGGACTCCTTACCTTTTACCCCCTTAACTTCCCTTGGGGTTCAAATGCAACCCAACAAAGTCAACAAGGGTACAGATGGTATGAGCAAAGCCCCTGACTTGATTAATAGGTCTCTTTCTTTATTCCCCCTGCCAACTCTCTTATACCACACATCTCCATGTGCCATATCTGTAATTCCCTGCCACATAAAAATTAGAAAGGACATAGTGAATTTCAGGCCCAAAGCATCCAATTGTCACAGTATCCCAGTGCTATTATGGTGGCAATGGCAGAACTTAGAAGAAGAAAAAATCAGCAAAGCTCTTCATTTGTTTTCAGAAGCAAAGCTGATGTCCTAAGCACACATCAGAGATTCAGATTTCAATTTTTAAAATTCTTGTAGATTTCTACCTTAAGATTTCAGAGTGGAATAACCTGGAGTTTGAAATTCAGAGAAAAAAAATCAAACAAATCAGATTTATTGAGGAATAATTAAAAATTCTGTGGGAGGAAATAAGCAGTTGCTCCCCTTCTGAATTCATGTGCTTCCTGAACATATTTCAGCTTCCTCATAATGTCACATTATGGTCTGTGTCACCTTTCCTCCCACTGTCTTTTTTTTCCATCTCTCCATTCAAAATGCCTTTGATATCCAAAGGAAGAAAAAAAGAAATCTGGGTTTATTTAAAAATTGGGTTTAGTGCTTGCTTGCCTTGTGTTTAAGACATTAAAATCAAGAAATTAGATAGATTCCTGCCAGCCAAGGCAATGACTTCTACCCATTACACTTCAAAACCAATTTATTTTTTACTTCCTGAAATAGTTTCTCTTAATTGTTTCATGCTCTGCACAGTGACATTAAATCCAAATAGTCACTTCTTTTGTTTTCTTGACAGTGTATTGTTTGAAGGATAGGTTGTTGACATTCTTTTTGGAAATCCTATTCTTTACTTTTTCTTTTCTTTCCTGTTTTTATTTATAATTGAATGGTGTTGATGGAGTCTTACCTAAATTGATGTTTATTTGTTTTATCCTTTGCTTCAGTAGGTGTGAGTGTGTGTGTGTTAATGTCACTTTACAAGATACATCTGATGGGATTAAGAATGATAATATTTTTTTCCTCTTTGCTTCAGCTTTATGTCCAATGCAGTAGTCACTACCTACATGTAGTTATTTAAAGAATGTAGTTAATATGTTAAACAGAATTGAAATGTGAGTTTCTCAGTAACTCTAGGATCTATAACAAGTGCTTCATGATCACAGTGGCTCATAGCTATTGTAGCTCATGGCTACAGACATAAAGATCCCCATTGCCACTGCAGAAAGTCTCCTTGGACAGCACTGCCACAAGGGCCCCTTTTAAATGATGAAACAATGGCTTCTTCACACAGACTCATATTGGAGAGGCACCCAAAACAAATGACCGGAAAAGAATCCTTACAATGAAACACACTTAAAAGATGCACATTTATTAGACCACAGGGTACAACAGGGCTTTGTCCTGAGTGTAGGTCATGTTTGTTCATCACTGGAATTCCAATGCTCCTCCAAACATTTATTTGCATGAGGGATTGAGGATTTAATAAGGAAGGGGCCAGTAAGAAAGACATTTTTTGCGGGGAGGTATCAGGGATGAAACTCAGGGGCACCACACCCCCATCCCTAGTTTTCATTTTATTTAGAGACAGGGTTTCACTGAGTTGCTTAGTGCCTCTCCATTGCTAAGGCTGGCTTTGAATTCTCAATCCTCCTGCCTCAGTCTGCCTAGCTGCTGGGATTACAGGCCTGTGCCAGCAAGAAAGCTTTATGATTGAATGTGTGTTTAGTGTGTGTGCGTGGGTTGACAGCAGATTGAAACTGAATGAACAGTTTAGGATACTCTGTTGTAGATGAGATTTCATTGATTGAGTTGAAGTCTCCAAAGGCAAGCTCCTTAGGGAGAGAAAGGTTACTTTCAAAAAAAGGAAGCTGAATTTAGCTAGAGTTTATAAAGTAATGGGACACAAGGAAGATACTCCTGGGATCCTTACAGTACAATATTACTAAAACAAGCTGAGTGTTTTTTCCCAGCATGCTTTTGGCACTGGGGCAGCTGGATGGCAGGATCTGTGAGAGACCATGGGTAGCAATAGCATCTGGGGAGAGAAATTTTTTCTTGAAACAATGGTCATCTGACAGATGTGATGACTTTGGGATATCAGCAGCAGACCCTGGCAGGAGATAGTAGATGTTACAGTCTATATGAGGTGTTGGTCAAAGCTAATGTGTGGGACAATGCAATAACATTCAGAGGTGAAATGATTGGGTTATGAAAGTCTCAACCTAATGGGTACATTAGTCTACATGAATGGATTATCTGGATGGTGACTAGGCAGATAAGGTGTGCTGGAGGAAGTGGGTCACTGGGGGTCTGCCTTTGTGGCTATATTTTGTCCTTGTTGAGGGGAGCGCTCTCTCTGCTTCCTGATCATCATGCTCTGAGCTGCTTCTCTCCGCCAGGCCCTTCTGCCTTAGTGTTCTGCCCCACCTTGGGCCCAAAGGTATGGAGTTGGCTCTCTAGGGACTGAGCCCTCTAAAACCATGAGTGCCAAATAAAATTTTTCGGCTCTAAAATCATTCTTGTCAGGTCAGTTGATTAAAACAGTGAAGTAGCACCGCAGCTAGACAGTGGACTCGAAGACCAGAAGAGCCATCCAAGTAGCTCTTGGCACAGAGTCGGAGAATTGCCACGAGGAGAAATACTGACTGCCTCTCAGTGCTTATTACTGTGGAAAAATAAAATGATACAATTTAATTTCCATCAAGAAGCACTATGGTTCAATACCCACATTACTATTTAAATATATGGTTCCTGGGGTGGTTGAAATGGACATAGTGGTTTAATATATTAATTTATGTTAACATTACACAAAAGTGCAAGGAACATAATATACTTATTTTCAGTTCAGTTGCATAATGAAGTACCGGTAGGGGATAAATAACTATTGAGTAAGCAATTCCCCCTTTCTCCTTCTTATTTCTAAATTTGTCTTTCATCTACCTGGACAATTTAGATGTCAGTAAACAAAAGAATGATATGCATCAACAATGGCACAATGAGGTGCACTTCGTCCTCTGACTCTAAATACCTAAAGGGAAAGAAGGAAACCTGGAATCTGGGGATTTACAAGCACACCTCTGTACCTATGGCTGAATACCAACCCTCTCTTTTTGTTTTCTTGCTGTACTGTTCATTGCAAGCAATCTGGGATTCCTCCTCTGAGAAAGAACTGGGGCAAGCATGGAAAGTAAATCTGAATTTGAATCAAGTAGGAAAGAGAGTCATCTTTCCCGGCCATGCCATACAAAAGTGCTGTTGTTCATTTCTCCACCTCTCCAGGCATAAGAAAGCCTATGCATGTCTCCAACCCTGGAATTCCTTCTTGGGTCTATCATCAACTTACCTTGTGACCTAAGGTCAAGAACTCCCTATTTACCTCAGTGTTCTCCTCCTTAATATGCAAACACCAGTCCTTATTCTGTAAGTGACAAGAGAGCAAACCATGCAAATGATGCTTATTGAACACACACTGTCAGACATTTTTACCAGAGTATTTTTTAATATAATTTCCTTTTGAGTAGTCTCTGATGTAGTGGAATAGAATTTTGTGATAGCCATCCATCCAGCATGTGAGGACTCCAAAGATAGGAGGGAAGCAGGGCTCACCTGTCACTGTCCAAGTCTAGGGGACTGGGTGCCAGATAGACCTGGCCTTAGTGCCTCAGAAGTTCAGGCACAGCCACCTACTTGGGTTCATCCACCTGCCTTCACTGTTGCATCTTGAGGGAGTCACTCAAAGGTACAGGGACTATTCACGTTAATTGTGACAAAGATTCTGCCATAGCATCCCATGCACATCTCCGCACGCTCTTAGCATGGTGGATTATGGCTACAAGAGGCTTCTGTTGGTCTTGGCTCATTTTTGTCCATTTTCCTAAGGCTTTTTGGAACCACAATATCTCACCAATAAATTAAACTCTTGTTCAAATTAGCTAACGGAGTTTCTGTTTCTGTCATCAACAATTTGTGCCCAATGGGAATTATTGCTTATATTTTAAGAACAAGAAAACCAAGACTTTTGAGGGTGACATGCTCAGCAATGCTCTTGATGTGCTTGCTTAGCACAACCTAACTGGCAAACAGGACAAGACTCGGGCCCTCCTCTGGGCCTTCCAATAGTGAATGCTCTTTCAATTATATGCTCCTTCCCCCTACTTAGTTCTTTTCTTTGCCTTTTCTCACCATTACTCTTTTATGTAAATAATTTTGAATTTGAAAAGCGGCCTCAGATACTTATTTTGTGAACAATATCTTTTTAATTCTTACGGGTTGAAATTAGCAAAAGATAATTCTGCATTGGTATTCAGGGACTTTTATATCTCTGTTAGCTATCGAGTGTCATTTCAGGCATCTTTGACACTAAGAAAAAAAAAAAAAAAAAATATATATATATATATATATATATATATATATATATATATATATATATATATATATATTTATCTATGCCACAAATTACCTCAAGTTCAGCTACATCTCAGTAGGAAATCCTCCTCAACAGGTATCTGGTTATCTACCATCATACAAGCTGGTACTGCTCACCTAACAAAAGGGAATAATAAAAATTAGCATCAGTGCAAAGACCTACCAGGAACGGCATAAAGTATTCATGAGATCAGTCTAATTTTGTTGTTTATCCTACAATCAGTCAAGAGGTCATTGAATGTCTCCATGTTAATACTTAATTAAAATAACCAGTCTAACCACCAGTATTAAAAAGAATTAAAAAAAAATAAATGAGGAAAACTCCAACTGTGGAGATTGTGTTGCATCCAGATAGCAAAACGTCTCCTGGGCTTTGTGACAGAATGTGTAAAACAAGCAGAAAATACAAGTTCATCCTGACAGCTGCTAGAGAGGTGTCCAAAAAGAATGCAATGCATCAACATGTACTCACCTGTTAGCAAAGGCATGCAGCAAGGGGAGGCTATTATGAAAAGCTTGTCAAAGTCAGGAAGGTTAGGGACTGGAGTTTGTCACTCAGCCTGGCTGCTATTAGTAAATGGCAGGTTGAGAAAAGAGTCTATGCCTGTCTGAGTAGGAACAGGGGATTACAAAGATGCTGAACAAACTGGGTTTTAATAGCTGGGAGAGAATGTGGATAAACCTAGTCCAGCTGTAGAACAGTGTGCCCCGGGGCCTCTGAGGTGTAAATAAATGACAGGAGCCAGGCTCACCTGATATAAAGGTGTGGTACTCAGTTTCCATGGAGCTAAACTGGTCAGAAGGGAGAATAAAATGCCTTCTTCTATTGGATCAGAAAGAAGACCACTGCAAAGAATCTTTGCTTTTCTTTGACTTTGCCAAAGAAGGCAAGAAGTCAGACCTCCTAGGTAGTCTTTGCTTCAGAGAATGCAATGCAACAGGAAAATGCTTTGGAGACCCAGTCTTCAGAAGAAACTAGAAGAGCTTCAACACATGCCCTGCTAGTTTATCTCTCAGGTCATTTCCTTCATCGAATACTACAGAACAAGAATTCCAAAACTTCAGTGTGTCTAAGATTTACCAGCAGTGCTTTTTCTTGTTAAAATGCAGATTCAGGGCTGGGATTGTGGCTCCGTGATAGAGCACTTGCCTCACATGTGTGAGGTACTAGGTTCTAGTCTCAGCACCATATATAAATAAATGAATAAAATAAAGGTCCATCAATACTAAAAACAACAAAAAATAAAATAATAAAAATATGCAGATTCATGGGCCAGGGTGGGCCTGGTAATTTTATTTTAGCAGGAAACAAGAAGACTCTGACTACTCTGAGAACCACTTTACTGTTTTGGATAAGCCCTGAGGAAGGGCTAAGGCTAAGAGGGCCAGCTTCTTTACCTCATTTTCTTCAGCTGAAAGGAGACTCCAAGGAAGCTCAGTCATATCCACCCTGCTCTGGTGTCCATCCACCAGGTATATCCACTTGCTTTCCTCCCTCTTTTCCAGATGGAGCTGCTGCAACACTAGCATTGGCATGTGAAGATCGGTCACTGAGCATCTTTGATTGTTAAGGTTATTTAGGGAATAATGGTAATATCCAAGCCTGCTCCTTAGGGCTCCATCCCTGTGCCAATGTTCCAGCTGATTTTCCAAACAAGCCTGCTCAGCAACCTTGTGTGTGGAGAATACAGATAGGACTGGAGGCTTGGAGCACCACGTCTTTCCTTAGTCATCTCATCGATTCCTCTTAGGCCACTTACCATCTTCTTTCTACTTTGTATTTGACCCAAAGCACTTTTGTAGCTGCCTCTGGTAATGGCCTCTTCTGCCACATCAACTACAGTAACACAGATATTGCTAAACTTTTTTTTTTCCATTTTCCTCTATAAATCTCCAAGCCTGCTAATGCATGGTGTATATTCCAGTGTAAAGCCTCTCTGGGTAGAAGAAAGCACTTCTTCGGAAAGTTTACAGCTTTCCAGTTCTGCAATCAGAAAAGAAAATGAGCCTTTTCATCTAGCTTCAGTGAAAACATCTCAGGAAGGGTCTACAACCAGGCAGATGTGATTCACATCTCCACTGATTGGGAACAGGAAGCAGTAATTTTAACCAGGCAAAGGACAGTACTAGAGACGTCACTGTGAGGGGATAGTAAATTCCAATGCCATAATGACATTTTCTCCTGAGCCTCACAGAAGAGATCTCCTTTTCTAAATACTTCCTTTTTCTCACTTCATTTGGCTAAACTTGGGTTCATTAGTTAAACAGGCAAAGCTGTTTTTCCTTCTAGATCAAGACTTAAGAGAGATAGTAACTGAATAGTGATTGCGTGGCAACCAGTTGGTAATAGGCTGCACATAGATTATTTCATTAATTCTCATAAACATTCTATAAGAGAGATGGTATTGTTTATTTCATAATTTATTAAAAAACAAACCAGCCGAGAGATTAAATAATTTGCCACAGGTCACATTTCTCTTACATAATGAATGTAAAATGTAAACTCGGTTCTCAATTTTTCTCCCTAACTACACTACTAATGTTTCCTGTATGTGTGACACAACCACTCAAGCATATGGTACATACTCAAGCCACATAGTATACATGGATGGCTTTTTCTCTTAGCTGTGCTCTGCTTTCTTTACACCGGGCCCCATAGATGGATGATTCTTGTCCATTAATGGGACCTCGCCTACTCCTATTCTTCAATGCCACATTTCCATTGTCCTCCTGGAAATCTCATCTTCCTGAGCACTGAATGAGCTCCTTTTTGCCTGTGTTTCATTCCTGGCTGACAACTCTGAGCTTACATTTGATCCTTTCCTCATTCTTTGCACAAATAATTTTTGAGCACCTGTTATGGCCTCTCCTTCATCTCTTTTATTCAATCGACCATTGCATTTTCTTTGATGAAATCCTTGTGTTTCGTCTTTGATGTGATGGTTCGATATGACTTTTCTACTCAGTTCCCTGGTTCATTGCTGCCTCAAATTCATTCCTAGGTTAGTATAGCAGCCCTCAGTTAGTCTCCTTGTCATTAATGTACTGTGGAAAATATTGCCACTACTCTCCAATAAATACCCTCATCTTTTGGGGGGGGGCTGAATTCAGATATCACACTTTCTGGGAAGCCACCTTTCTCTCTCAAAACTTAACCAAAGCACTTCACTCAAGAATTTCAAACAGACTTCGAAAATATTGCCTTATGAGAAAGACAGCAAATGGTTATATTGTGATGATTATAAACATAAATCTATGGGACAAATGAAAAGCAGACATTCCTAATAAAATTTAAATGCATTTGTATGGCTTATAAATTTCCAGCAGTCACCCTACACACAGAATTAAACTATGTCATGTTTTAATTTTCATAGGTCAAATTGAAGAAAACATACTCTAAGACCTGCTAGATGACTCAAAGAGTAACCCTAAAGGTGTTAATGACATTGATCCAGGAGGTAAGTGTGGGAATGTAAAGAACATATATTATATTTGTTTTTCCAGTACTGGCATTGAACCCAGCAGTCTTCTATCACTGAACTACATCCCCAGCCAGTTTATTTTTTGAGACAGAGTCTAGCTAGTTTGTTGAGATTCGTTTTGAACTTGCAATCCTCCTGCATCAGCCACCCAAGTTTCCGGGATTACAGGCATGTGCATTAGGCCTGATGTATTATGTTAAATATGTTAAAATACAAATATATAGGTAAATAGATAAATAAAACATAATCAGAAAGTATTTAGGTATGTCACATTATTCAATCATTACATGTTTGAGTCAGGAAAAAAATATGCTTATGTTTTTGTATTTCACTGTTAGGAAATTGTAATATTTCTCTCTTAGATGTACACATATGAGCTTTTGACAGTCCTAGAGGAAGAATCAGTCCTTAGAGTCCTTGACTTCCTTTTGCCCTGGGATAATGCAGTGATCACCTCTTCTTATAAAAAAAAAATAGCCAGGGAGGGTGTGCAATGGGGTTGTGGCTCACCTAGAGTGCTCACCTAGCATGTGTGAGGCACTGAGTTTGATCCTCAACACCACATTAAAAAAATAATAATAATAAACAAAATAAAGGTAAAAAAATAGAAACAGAGCTTTGTATAAATAAAATGCTTTATGTCCATTATTTCATTTTATTCTTATAATAGCTTCACAGAATAGGTATTATAATCATGATAATTTTATTCACAACAAGACTGAAACATAGAATAAGTATCATGATATAGATCACTAGTGGAAGAAGAGATGAGAAATAAGGCCAGTCTTTTCTTCTGGAGAACTGAATATTTTTTCCATCTTGTTTATGAAAGTCCTGGAGGGTCCTAAATTTCAACCAAGTTGATGTTTTGAAATTTTTACATTAATATTAAAATTGATGAACCAACAA
Source organism: Marmota flaviventris (assembly GCF_047511675.1). Classification (NCBI taxonomy): domain Eukaryota; kingdom Metazoa; phylum Chordata; class Mammalia; order Rodentia; family Sciuridae; genus Marmota; species Marmota flaviventris. The sequence goes on along the minus strand of NC_092514.1, from coordinate 50,213,354 downwards.
GCTTTTGGATTGGTCTAGTTAATTTGGAATTTACTAAATATCCTATTGATGGTAGAAATTCCCCTGGCATTTACAACAATGCTTTTCATATTACTACTTTTTTTCACTCATAAACCTACATTAGCCATCCATTTAAAATTTAGTTGCTAATAACCAGCATGTTCTTCTAATAAAGCAATGGGTATGAGCCTTCAAGGACATATCAAAAATGCCTAGCCATCTGGAACTGATTCTTTCTGGTAGCAAATCCCTTTCCACACAAAAATACATAATATGAATTAGCTCTTTCACTTGCCAAATGTTATATTCTACAATAAAGAGATGTAATTTTCCAAGTAGAATTGTGCTTGATAATTGCTGATTTCTAGCCTTAATATATGGACAGATTATACTCATTAACCAGTCCTCTGAATTGTCTTCAGGCTATTTCTCTTCAATGTAGAGGAAAGGGTTAACTTGACAAGTTAGTAAACTTGCTTGCTCTTCTAGTAGCAAGCAAAGCTACTCTAATTTCATTCCCTTTGCAGCAATCTGCTGCCTGTTTCTGTAAAATACAAAAGAATTGAGGGCTTTCAAAATAGATTTCTGGGAAGTTTTAGGACACATTTCCAACATTAATGCAGCTAAGAAACAGGAGTCTCTAAGACGGGTTTGCATGCTGTATTCAGAGATGTTGCATATTTCGAATTAACTACTGTGAAAAATTAAAGATAAATCTATGCTCCAGAGAATCGTGTGCATCTTAGCAAAATTAACACAATGCCATTCTGGATAACGTATTATTGTCTTAGGGGTCCAACTGTCAAGAAATTCTACAGAGTACATTACACAAATCTCCATAAACAAGATGTTTCTTTTTCTGGGGCTATCATTTAGCACATAATTTTATTTATATATATGCTGTACATATATATAAATACATATATTATACACACACACACACACACACAAATACACACACACATACACGTAAAGGACTTTTGTCCTTTCTATCCTCATCTTCCAGAGAAAAGCCCTATAGAAGAATATTCTGGAGTTATATCATTTTACCACCACCAGAAAAGATTCTAGGAGACCAAATTCACCTACAGTAAACCTCAACAGTGAAATGACACAAAAAAAGTTCAGGGGAAAATAAAGCTTTCCTCTGAAAACAATCTATGTCCTACAATCTTAGTAAGTCTCACTTTTCCTACTCTGGCTCTGTCTGGCCCATGCCTGGGAAACACATGTTATGTGAGCTTCCTGTAAGAGTTCTATGTTTGGGATTGGGGTCCCTAATGACTTCATGGCTGTGGCATGCTTGGTGCCTGGGAAAGTTTTCCCTGCAAAGGCATAGGATGCCCAGTTGCTATGGTAATGGCCTCCATGCTAGAGTCTTATCAGCTTTGACCTTAATCTTAGGCACATAACTCCTGGAAATAAAGGAACTTGCTTGCTAGATAGCTACAGTGTTTCACCAAGCTCTAGTGCTCCTGGATCTGCCCCCTTAACAGTAACTTAAAACAATGACTTTCTTGAGAGCTGCACAAAACTCCTAACATTACATATTGTAACTATGAAATGTAACTGCAGAATAAGCAATCTTACTGATACTCTAAACAATAATGTAATTATGGTTCTAATGACCTAATGTAACCTATTGATATAAGTAAAGTTAAGTGGCTTGGTCTCAGAGCCACTCTGCCACCTCCCCTGCCTCTGCACCTTGTCTCTGTGTCACCCTTTATTATTCCTTACAGCTTCCAGTTCCCTGACTTCTCAGAGTTGGTCAGAGAGAAATAACAGAATACTGATCAAAACATGAAGGAAAGGGCTGGGGTTGTAGCTCAGTGTTAGAGCACTTGTCTAGCAAGTGTGAGGCCCTGGGTTCTGTCCTCAGAACCACATAAAAATAAATAAAAATAAATAAACGTATTATGTCCATCTATAACTAAAAAAAAAAATTTAAAAGCATGAAGAAAAGAGAAAATTTCCCAATTATATGGCCATGGGAATAAATCCCAATGCAAAGTTTAAGCAATAATTAATATCACTTGTCATTAAAGGTATATCAAAGTTCAGGTTATTAAAAGTAAGCATTTCACAGTCCCCATGTGCTTTGGTTGATAGTCATTTTATGTTCTTAGTTTAAGCGTCTTAGATTCCCCCTTAATATCCCACTTTAACAAGGAATTGTGCACTGGTTATTTATATGAGAGATGACCCCAACAAGTGATTGTGAGAGAGAGAAAATTCCAGTGGTCCCTTTTCAGAATTCAGTGTTTATCCTTAAATGTAAAATGACTTGGGATGTAAGAAGGAAAGGTGGGGGGAAGAGCAGAATGTAAAGTTAACAGCAGAGTGTAAAAATTCACATCTTCTTGACAATCAGGAGGTGAGAAAGAAGCCCCCTTCTCAATTTGACCAACAGAAATAAACTGTGTATGTCCCCAAATGCAGGCAATCCAAGGGAACTTTCCCTGCTACAAGAGAAAACAGGGAGGTGGAGACAACTTTCCTTCAATAGGAGGTAGAAAAACCTAGGTGATGTTCAGGAAGATTGTGCACCCCATTGTACTCAGCCAATGAGGAACCAGGGGCGGGATCTTGAGCTCTGGGAGGTAAAACATTGGTTATACCGATTCTGGGGGTCCCTAACTACCAGACACCCATCTTGCAAGACTATCATTGAAGTTAAACCTCATTGTTTGCTGTTCCTTGTGTCTCTTCTTCCATTCTTTGGGCTTGGACAGGTGAGTGTCTTTCTCCCATGAGGAAGTTGAGAAGAAGGGCTGGAGAAGGAGAGAACACAGTAAAAGGTGCTCAGATGAGCAGGGTACCACGGTAGGCTCCACCTGGCTGGGTATCCTCTGAGGAATTGGGCTGATCACATCTCAGAATTGGCCCGGCAAGAACTAAGGAAGCAGAGAATTGGTATTTACTAGCCAACTCCTGTCACTCTTTTGATGATGGTTGCCTCTGGGAGCAACTTTCAATCAGCATTTTCTAGGCTGCTCTAACTTGGTAAAGCAAACTCCCAGGGAGCTTGAGAAAACCCTTGGGAATAGAGGTGGTGAAAGATGTGCTCGAGGTGGAAAGTAGCCAAAGTGAACAGAGAGGGGGCCAATTGCCTGCTCTCTCTGTGTGAAAATCACTGATACCATCTGATCCCACACAGCCTTGGATAATGCACATGCCCACATACATATGTATTCTTGCATCTATGTAGGAATTTTTCATCACTGAAAAACAATTAAATTAGACACACTAGATCTGTGCCTATCCTCCTTTGTCTTCTTCATGCTGACTCTATCTTTGTACCACCACTCAATTGTCTGTTACTCAGGAAGGCTTTTCTTCATTGCTATGACTAGGTCCAACTTATTTTTTTTGTTGCATTCATTGAACATCTTTCCATAATAAGTCAGTAATTAGAGTTACAGTTTTACAATGAGCTGTGGGGAGATTTGATTAGTGCTTTTCTCTTCCATGAGGATCTGAAGTCCTTGACTTCAGGAACCAGTGCCTATCAGAGGACTTCATTCCTAGAATGCACTAAATAAATGCATAGAAATTGAATATAATGCTTTTAAAGAGAACAAAAGCCAGAGGGAAGAAGGATTTATCAGTAATTATAAAATAATGTGATAACTACATTATAGTGATTGTGAATTTCTGTGGGAACATAGAAGAAAGAGAGACAAATTATGTCTGATATGAAAAAAAAGGTATTATGAACAGAGTAGGTGTCTATGAGGGGTTACATTAGAAACAGGCATGAAGTGGTAGCTCCCTTGGATAAGTGGAAGGAGTATTTTAGAAGCAATTCAGGAATGCATTAACTTTGCTTAGTTTCATTAAACACATTGTATATTCTGTACATAAAATTTACATATATATGTTTTATTGCATGTTTATGTGTATTAATATACGTACATGGTATATATATATATATATATATATATATATATATATATATATATGTTTTTGAACAAGAACAAATCTTGACTAATGAGCAGTTTTCAAATGACCTTAAAAGTATGATGAAAATTCTCTGAAATAACTGTCAACCAAATTTAATCAATCCTTTAGATAAAAGGTTGCTTTGGGTTGAGATTCACATATGAACCATGCATTGAAGGTTTCTATTCCTTATGACAGTTATTTTATGAAGCAAGTATTTTAAAAGGAGCCTATTCAGAATCTGTTCTTAGTAATAAACATTGAGCATTATAAGAAAGCATTTTTAGCGTGATTCAATCACTGAATAAAGGTATTTATTGGTACAAATACATGAAACAAATAATGAACATGAGAGCTGCTTTGTTATTTCTGTACTCTTTAACTTTCCAAATTACTATTTGCTGCAGTCAGCATATTCTGTGTTTCCCCAAATTCCTATTTTGAAAATCTAATTGCATATAATGCTGTTTGGAGGGTGAATAGGTCATGAGAGTGGGGCCCCTCATGATGGCTTTGGTGCTTTATAAAAGTGGCCCAGTGTAGCTAACTGCCTTGTCCCTTCTACTAGGTGAAGCACTGAGGTCTAATTTGTGAAACAGACACAGGACTTCAGCAGGCTCTGAATCTGGTGTCACCTTGCATTTATACTTTTCAGCCTCCAGAAATGTGAGGAGTAAATTTCTATTGTTATAAGCCACCCCAACCATGTTTTATTATAGTAGCCCAGATAACTAAGATGCTAATTAAGCACACAAAAAAGCTTATTATGGCCTCCCAAAATGTACATTTTTTTATATAAGAGAAAAATGCTTATGCCTGGCAATTTTGAACTGTTTTATTAGTGGAGTAAGGAATCTATGCACTCAGTGTACTGTTGTTGCCTTGGTGACTGGCATCACAAGCTCCAACATGGATAGTTGACAAAGGAGTTTGTCCTTGGACAGGAGACAGACTAGCATGATTGCCTCACGTGCAATCTGTACTGAGGACTCAGAAGAGAAAGGAATAGAAGAGAAGGAGACTAGGCTTTGCTGAGCTCATATTCTGTGTTGGCACAGAACATGTTAGATAACACTGATAACCTCTTCCCTCTAGGTGATAAACTGTAAGAACTGAAGCTCATGACCAAGGGATGCTTGGATAATTTGACTATACCATATATCATATTTTCCATACAGGCATCCTATAAACCTATAATGGAAATAACAACAGCATTTTTTTTTTCATGCAAAGACAGCTTTAAGGCAATTCCCCGTGTTTCTCCTTTTTATCAAATTGACACCCTTATGAATTGCTGATATGGAAATTCTGCAGTTGGTCCTGCCTGGACAAGATAGATAATGACCAAAGCCACATGGAAGAAAGTAGCAGAACTGAGATTTGGGCTCAGGCTTTTTTTTTTTTTCCAAAGACTATCTTTTTCTGTTGAATTTGGGACCTTGACCTTATCACAGACACATTTTACCCAATTCCTATGACCATTTATTATTTTGCTTACAGACATTTGTATGAGCATGAAAAATCTCTATTGACTAATGAGAATGATTCACTGGGCTCAAAGACTAATATTACTGGCATGGCATTTTAAATTATGTAACATCATCACTTATGGAAAATGCAGCCCTTTTTTATAGACATTGCTGTGTCCTGCAGTTAAAAAATTCTAGAAAAGCTTTTTCAGCATGTCAAATTCCTGAAGTTGATTTATAGGATTACAGCTTTTCCCTTTGTGACTCAATAAAAGCAATTCATACTGGACTACTATAGGGTTTGGACTCTGATCATCATTTGGATGCTGAAATATTAGATTAGCATGTGATCCAATTATAAATAAACAGAATGTCTTGTTTGCAAGAGACCATAATTAAAGCTGTAGTCATATGAAGCAGTTATCAAAAGTTGTGTGTGATAGACATAGAAGATATAAATGGGTGATGCCCATATATAATTGATTTATGGAGTCTTTTGATAGGTAAGTATAAAAATGGAGAACTGGTGATAAATGATTTGGATTTTAATCCAGGTATTGAATTCTTTTTTTTTTTTTGAGGGGGTGGGTACCAGGGATTGACCTCAGGAGTACTCTATCACTGAGTCACATCCCCAGCCCTAGTTTTTGTATTTTATTTAGAGATACGGTCTCGCTGAGTTGCTTAGCACCTTACTTTTGCTGAGGTTGGCTTTGAACTCATCATCCTCCTGCCTCAGCCTCCGGAGTTGCTGGGATTACAGGCATGCACTACTGCACCCAGCTCAAGTGTTGAATTCTTGACATGATAAAGAAGAATTCTCAAAAGAACATGGAGATAATCCAAACAAGGTCTGGCCTCCAGTTCTCTGAGATATAAATCCAGTGTGGTGTTATTTGGAAGGTTCTAACCATGGTGTGTCTACGTAAAAACCACTTAGAGGGTAACATATGCTTGTCCCACAGACAACTGGAAAATGGTTTCAGACATCTCAAAATGGGAAAAGGAAGGAGATTCACTGGCATTACCTTCTGAGTTTGGCTGGTAGCTATTTCAGGAGGAAATATGTTTTCTTTCATTTTAACAATTTACTTTTATTTTTGATATTTAATGTTGACAAGAGTTATGCCAAAATTGAATGATGTGGACTGGGCATTAAAAAATAGCACCTTGTCTCCATGAAGGGAAGAAGTAGAGGTACTCAAGCATGAAGACCAAATAAATCCTTAAATGGTGCAATAAAAGAAAGATAACTTAGAGGTAATGTGTGTGCCATGGGCCATAGAGATGTCAAATTTCTACCCGTGGAGATGGATAAGAGTGTGCTTAATAGAGAAATATAATTTTGAAAGAATAGCAGCTGCACTGCTTACAAAGGCACCGAATGAGTGATCTACTGATAACGTAAATTCAACATTCTCCAATCTTTGAGGTTGCTGGTTAGGCTGAGTGCATTTCCATCAGGAGAGAACAGTGTCTCATTTCAGGGCCTCATTTTCCCTCACCTGGGCTATTCTAATATTCTCCTGACTGGTATTCTGACTCCTTGCTAATCTATTCAATCTATCCCTCTGCCACAGCATCTTGACTGCACTTACTTTACCATAAGCCATTTTTATGCTTGAAAGCAGTCCCCAAATTCCCATTCATCTACAGGATAAAATCCAGGTGGATTATTAATATGTGCTCTGTCATCTGCCTCCATATCCCCTCCAGCCTCCTGGCTCACCACTCTGCCTTGCTGACCACACTAACCATCCTGAGTCACTTGGGTCTCTTCTTGGGGCCAAATTGATTTTCACTTCCTTGCCTTAATCTATGAAGGTTTCTCAGTCTAAATAACCCTCTTGTGTCTGGAAGGCGGTGATAAATGTTTCAAAGGTAATTTCCTAACGAATTCTCTATCATTTTTAATTGATCCTCTACTCTTTGGCTATATTACATTCTCCAAATGATAGTATCTGTGCTAGTTAACTGAACTCACTGGTTCACATGCGTGTCAGTTCATTTTCCCAGACTAGACTAGAAATGCCATGAAAGTGGTATCATATTATCTTTTGCATATTCTTTGTACTTCCTTATTCTCAGATTCTGTATTAGATAATTTGCCTACTAGTTAAAATTTATTCATGACCCTTAAACCAATGCTCATAGCTGTTAGCATGCACACAGCAACATTTGAATCCCCCATCCCACAGTTGCAGAGGTCAAACAAGGCTACAGTCTTCCTTATCATTTGACTTCTCATCCTATGGTTGAGTGTCCTCTTCACAGCATCTTTAGGGTCACAGTTTTGTGCTTTTCCTGGGTGATTTTAACAGTTTCAAATGGTCCTTAAGCGCAGTGCTAAAGTATCGTCTGTACTTCAAAACACAGCAGGCTATGATGAGCCACCTATGGAGAAGATACCTAGGTTAAACAGGTTCTATTCAGGCATGAGCCATGGTGCTCTAGACTGAGAATTCAATATCAATGAATTAACAATATTTATTATGTAGTGTATCTTTAAACAGAAACACACACAAAACAAGCTCATGTATTGATTGTGACCAGGCACTCATGGAAACCAAAGTGCAAATAATGAGGATTATAAATATGTGTGTATGAATACATGCACTCAAAAAATTATATAAATTTCAAAAACAATTTATATCATAAATGGATGCAGATTCACCTAGAAATACTGTGAAAAAAATGGTTGTCTATACAATGAATTTATATTTGTGTATGATAAAGTGGGATGACAACAGATGAGATGGAGAAGAAAAGAATTCAATTTATATTCTAAAATTTCTCTAGTCTTACCTAAAAACAAATTATAGTCAAAAAATAGAAGAAGAAAATAAAAATAATACATTACTTATTTTCATTTTCACTTTCCCAATTTGGGTCGTCATTATTTTCTTTTGACAGCACTTGCCATCTCTTTCACTTCATTCATTTTGTAACATGTAACATCTTCAGTCTAATAGACAGAAGCACACACATCTGGCCACCACTGACTGCTGGCCAAACCTCCTAAAGCTCTTCTACTCAGTCCCACCCAGAAAGCCCACTGTATTCTGAACCTGTGACATGCCTCGTGCTTGTTCTCTTCATGCACATAGGTCTTCCATCCACGATTCTCAGAATGTACAAGTTGGACATGGTATGGTAAAGTAGGTGCAGCCAAGAGAGAAAAAAGAGTGAGGCTTGGAAACAAATTATTTTATTGCCAGCAGGAAAAGCAGAACATCTTTAGCTCATCTGTAAATTATATGTATACCTGCAGATGATTAATTTATAAAAGAAAAATATAAAGCATAAGCAAATATGTTGTCAAAGATTATATCCAATATTTTAAAAAATAATTTTGAGACTTTATAGAGACTTTTTTTTTTTGGAATGACTTTATACCATGTATATATGTTGTTCCACTTTCACCTATTTAATTCATGAGTTGTTTTCAGAAATGCAGTATCTATTAAAATGGGGATCTCTCCAGAAGAAGCCATGGTCATTGTCTCCAATAACACCATCAGCTTTTATAGAGGAAACAGCTTCTTATAACAATGCGAATGATACAAAGTAACATAAAACAAAGGTTTTGGGACTACTAATACTTGCTATAATACTGAGGCAGATTGTTTCAGGGAAGATGATTTCACTGAGCATTGCAAAGCAGGTAGAATTTGGTAGACCTCCACTTGCCTGGTTGCTGGCTGGTACTGTGTGAAGTTCATAGTGCAGACTCAACTTGGTTCATGGATGGATTATAAGATATAGGTGAGGACAGATATCAGACACTCTTGTTCTTGTCTCACATAATGCAAATAATGAGGATTATTTATTTTGCAAGTAATGAGGATTATAAATATGTGTGTATGTGTGTATGAAAAAAAAAAAGCAACATTCTCTAATCCAACCTGAAAAGATCAAGATTCCTTAGACTTCGGAGATGATTGGAAATCTAGCTAGATCTTCAATGGTGCTGACATGTACTTTTACATTTTTATTGATCTTTGGTCTATATTAACAACAGTTAAACTCCAAATAGATTACTATAGGAATATACACCTGCCTCAACCAAAACCACCTAATCTTTCTCATATTAAAATTGGTTGAAGGCTTGACCATGGAATTAGTCTTATGTTCAGATTTGAATTCTGATACTTACTAGCGCTATGCCTCTATTTTTTCATTTATGTAGGAGGATATGGATTGAGCCTATTTTAAAGTTTGTTTGGATTTCATGAGAAGTTTACTTGGAATAAAGTCTTTCATGCAAAACATTTTAGCTGTTATATTTATAATTCCCATGTATTCATTTTTTTTCATGATTACAGAAAATATTCTAAATGCTGGGGATAGAGATATGAACTAGACCAAATATTTTCAATGTTAAATCTGGTGGGAGATAGACTATGCAGAAGTGAAAAAAAAACAATCATTCATTTACTTCCCAAATTGCTTACAAAACTATTTATTGAGCATTCAACTATATACCAGATTCTGAGTACTGGGGAATATATCAGTGAATAAAGCAGGCAAACATACTACCTTATTCTTGAGATTATAAGGCTAATGAAACAAGCACACATACACATGTACATGTACACATATGTACAATATAAGTCTCTAATTTAGGAATAAGAATAAAATGAAGTAGGGTTGAGCAACAGAGAATGGAAGTAGGGAATTGGAGGGGATTGTTGTCATCTAGGCCTACAACCAAGAAAGTGTTGAAACCTAGAATGAATTTGAAGTGTCTGAAGACCAGAAAAATGTTTTGTCGTTAGTAAGAGTGATTTGACTGGAGAAATGGACAGAAGCCAGATCAACTAGGGCCTCAGAAGCTTTAAGAAAAGTTTACTTTTTATTTTAAGTATAATGAAGAACCATTAGAGGTGATAAAGGTAAGGAATTGATATGACCTAATCCAGCATTTAAATAAAGATTTCAATGTTTGAGAATAGACCAGAGGGAGCCAGAATTGAAGCTGAACCAATAAAGAGGCCATCGCAAGTCCAGATGAGAAGTGACAAATGACTTATGATAGGAAGTTAAGGGTAAAGATGAACAAAATACAAGATATACCTGAAAGGAGAATCATGAATTGACTAAGGGCATGCTCTTGGTCAACACTGCAGGGAGTGCCAGCTCTGTTTCCTCTATGGGGACTTGCTGTGGACTTCATGTTGTATTCTGCACCACTGTAGACATTCCAAATACCACTGCATCTAGGGAGACTTGTGTACAGAGTGGGAAAGCCATCAGATTGCAGCCACAGACATCTAGGGAGGCATCTCCTGTTCTGAACCCTAAAACTGATAGATGTGAACTGGGGTATATATATATTTCCTGGATTCAATTCTGTGGGAGGAGTAGACAGAAAATATGAGTTCAAGGAGAATAAAGAAAGATGTAAAGTGGACAGCTACTGAAGGGAAACCTTTTCATGTGTTTTTTTAAATGGTCCATGGTGGGTATCAAGTCACCGTGGTATTTAGATTCCACGGGTTACTTTTAAAAAGAATTATTTAACAGTTTTATTTTTGAAATGTCAATATTTGCAATTTTCTAGAAATTGCATCCTTTCGCAATGTTTTTTAACTCATGGTGATAAAAATATTCAGATTTGACAAAGTAAAAGATCAAAAAAAGTGTGTGTGTGTGTGTGTGTGTGTGTGTGTATGTGTGTGTAACAATTGTTCTATGCTGCCTCCAAAATTCAAAGAGTTTCCTGTGGTCATTCCACCTTCCACCTTCTTCTTAGTGAAGGTGGGTATGAGGTACAATATCCCCTTTAAAGAATATAGTCTTTATTTTAGAGGACAAATCTCAAAACATTTAAGAACACTAGGTTTGCCTTCACTTTTGAGGACATATCCTATATAACATATATAAGAACAGAAAATCCGCACAATACTTTATGAAGTAGTATGTTTTCCAAAGATAAATTTTCTAATTGTATTATATGTGTCTCTCATGGAGACTTCTTATGGTATCAGCTACTTACTGCTCTGTAGATCTGAACATAACCTTTCTAATGGAGTGAAGAACTTCTTGGAAGTGATAAAATAGTCAAGGTCCCTTTCATCTAGATTGTGATGAAAGGAAGATAATTGGTGCATGCCCAAGTTAGGATTTTAACCATACCCTGCTGTTCTGCCCAAATAAAAGTGAACTCTAAAATTTGGAGAAAAATTCATTTGCCAGGTCAATTATTTCATATTAAATGCTAGGGACTTTATTAATTTGCTCCACTAGAGTGTTCATATATGGAACACCCAATTCAAATGAAGTCACCACCTGATTAAGTTCTCCATAATCCTATTATTCTGAAAAACTGTCAATCATATACACTGGAAAAACTCAGGAAATAAATGGGAATTTATTTGAAATTGCCATCTTTATATCATTCACATATTTGCAGTTCTATCAAGGGTGAAATATTTTTTTTTAATGCACTGCTTTAGTGGGGAGGACAAATCCAGTAGCTTGGACTTGCCGTTATTACTAGACTACCCTTCTGTTAGGTTCCTGGAGCTAGGTTTCTGCTAGTTGCTGAGTCTCTGTTTCCTACACAGGGAACTGGAAAAGGGACCAGCAGGGGTTCCTGGAATCCCTGGGAGCTGAGCATAAGGTGAGTAGCAGTGAGAACTTCGTTTATCTAGTCCCTCTAGAACATTTCTATGATTCCATTTCTTTGACTCAGATGTTGTGAAAGTTGAAATCATTCCTCTTCCACTGAAGAGTCCCCCAGATCAATGAAAGTCTGAAAGACTTGGAGACATGCATTATCTCAGATCTAGGAATTTAATGGACAGCTCTGACCATAGTCTGGTGACTTGTGAGTCTTGTTCTCTGAACATCCTCAACACAGTCAATAATTGGAGTGCTGTCTCTAAAATAAGCACCTTTCCCTCTCCTTTATAATATTCATACCTCCCTTAAAAACCTAGTTATTTTTATCTCTTTATAAACCCCTTTTGTAAACTACCTCCCTGCATGGTGAAGAGGTTTGTTTGTTTTGGTTTTGGTTTGGTTTTAATCAGGAACATCTCAGGGTGTTGTCTCAGGATTGCTTCTGACGTACAGCTGATGGTGTCCTGCAGATCACACGCTCTCTTACAGAACCCTCCCACACCCACACTCTCATAATACTTTTATTCTGGGCATGGACTTCTGCAGTCAAGTAATTGGTTCTTGGTTTCTTGTTGCAGTAATTAGGAGGAGTTTTCTTTAGCAAAGATCCCTGGTGTTGATAATAATAGTCTTACTGCCATAATTAAATCTTTTTCTCACTATCTAACAAATCTCTCCTTGTATAAGTGAAAGATGTTTGAGATTAATATTCTCGCTTTTGGCATTTTCAAAATAAGAGAAAAGATCAACCAGCCATGAGGTCACAAGCATTCTGTGATCCAATTCCTTAGCAACTGAGCTAGATATTAAAAAAAAAAAAAAAGAAAACAAACAAACAAAAACCAATGTTACTATCTAATCGAGATGGTTAAGTTAAACAATACAATTATTACTCCTCTTTAAAAATTATTGCATTTGCATTGACAGAAAAAAATATGAAAATAAAATTAATTAATAACTTTACTGTAAAACCAGGTTGGGTCTCATCAAGAAACTAAAAATGGCAGAAAATTCCTTAAAGATGAGAGGAAAATGAGACCAAACACCTTGAGTGAGCACCTTGAAATCTATTCAGGTTAAAGAAAAGATGATCAAGAAGGAGTGGATTGCTCATCAGAAGAATCCCAGGATAATTAGAGATGATGGGAAAGAGGGCAGAGGAGAACCCAAATGTAATGCAGTCAACAGGGAAATTAATTAGAAAGATGGAGATATTTGTGTAAATTCCCTAATCTTAGAACGAGTTTTCCATCCCCTACTGTTTGCCCCTATGATAAATCACAATGTCGACCAATTGAATAATAAGCTGACACTCAGTAATGCTGTGTAGGATGCGAATCCACGCATAGAGAAGACAACCTACCCGCAGTTAAACAAAACTGACTGTGTATTGATTTCACCTCAAGCTTTGACAGTTTAGTTCTTTTGTGGAGGCTGTGAGCTATCATTTTTTTTGTGTGCTTATGCTTCAGAGTTGTTTTCTGTTGTTTGAATTTTTGAGAACAGATGCTCAGGGATGTGTGGGTATATGGAATTGGTTATTGGGTTGACATGAGACAGAAGTGGTGAAACAAATTCTCCTGCCAACACAGATTCCCAGATGGGAAATTAGCAGCAGAGGCAATAGCAAAATGATTTAACTGATCATATAATTAGCCAAATCCATGTGCACACTGAGGGTGCAGTGTGGGGAATATAGAGAAAAAAAATTCTGTGAAATGCTGAACTTTAATTTTATTTTACATCACCATTCCGCTAGGTAGTTTATATAAATATTTAAAGAGATTTAGCAGAAAAAAAGTGAGGTCCCAACAATTGGAAGGAGGCTATCTGGAAGGATGGGTAAAATTTAGGAAGGCAGCAAACAGGGCAATCACTTCCAATCATTACCCACTCCTAGCGAAAGATGTGGAAATTATCCCAAATCTCTTAATTTCTCAACCAGTAATTTTCATCAGAACACAATAGAGGCCGAATGGTGGAACAAAGACGTTGGTACAGAAGAAGTGGCATTTAGAATAAGAGGAATTCATAGATGATTCTATCAATAATTTGGGTAAAATATGAAGATGTAGATTTTCTGAGTACAAATCAAATAAGGAAAAAGAGAAAGTAATTCTCAGTTGGGCTAACAATATATGTGCAGTTACCAGAGTTCCAACTTCCACACTCTCGTAGTAGTACTTGTGGGTGATTACTATCTGGATTTGCCACCAAAATCAAACCAAATTATGCCCTTTGTTGGGAGATGCCAAGTTACTGCAAAAACGTGAAGTGGCACAGGGAAGAATTAAATTAATACAGAAAATAGAAATGCTAAATTAGATGTCAGAATTGTTGACACCCTCCCCCCACCACCATCTCTCACAAACATATGCAGATCTTCCTTTCTACTCAATTAGATTAAACAACTAACCAAGAGTTTTCAAGTAGAGCTCTCCTGGTTGTCCTCTGTCAGCCTGGGATGGCTCCAAGAGATTTGTGATTTCTAATCTCAGATGAGATGGAATAAGTCTGGCATTTTGTCCCCAGATACTCATATTGGAAAGTATGTCTAAAGTCCATTGTGTTCTGCTAAAATATAATTCCATAGACTGGGTGATATATAGGACTGATACCTATATCCATATCTACATCTATATCTATATCTATAGATAGATAGATCTTAATAATTCTGTAGACTGGAAGTCCCAGATTGAGAGGCTCACATCTGGTGTGGGCCTTCATACTGCATCATCTTATAAGAGAAGACAGAGAGTATGAAAGAAGTAGGGACTAGAATTTGCTTTTATAACAAATCCATCCTTGCCATAATGAGCCTATTCTAGCAATTCCATTAATCCACTCATGGTGGCAGGAAATAGGAGCCCTCGCAAGGTGACTGCCTCTTATAGGCCCTGTCTTTGAATACTGTTTTATTGGGTATTAAGTTTCCAATACTTGAATTTAGGGGACCCATTCAAACCTGAGCAATGTGATTCACTAGTTGAGCACAGTCCTAAAGCAGCAGACTAGGCATGACCCTCAGGGTTCAGGCAACCGACTGGCATCACGAGTTCTTTCTTGTTAACCAATCAGGAATTCCCCAACAACAAAGTCAGCAATCCACAAGAGCACATTCCCATTACTTGGTATGTGGAGAATGTTCTTTGTGGGTATAAGGCGTGAAAGACAGTGGAAAACCAGAAACTAAGAATAAACGACCTGGTAGGTGTATGTGGGGAGGAAATGAGCATTATGCCTGGAAAGGTGCTGAGGGAGGGTGCTCAATTTTTTTCTTTTCAACTTAAAAATATTTTACATTTTCATGTGAAAGAGTCATTACAAAAAACCAAAGACTTCTCTGATGGTCTTCATGATCAGGGCTTGTAAAATCTGAGAAACAATTACAAAACATCTCAAAAATGATCTCTGAGGAAGGGGAATGGTAATTTCTACTAACTGGAATAAATTCACCCAAAACAGAGTGAACTATCTTTGGGTCCTTTTTCAAGGCACTGCTTGATCTATGTTGTGGTAGTCCACTATCACAGCCACAATGGAGAAATATTAGGAAAAAAATCACTTCCTGAACTCCAGCCATGTGCTGGGTCTAAGATGGGCACTGCCATCCTACCAAGGGATACATTTTGCATGGTCAAAAACTCTGGAGTAGATGCCCTCTAGAATTCCTTCCACATTTAATATTTTATGATTTTTCTAGCTACAAGGAAGCTGGGAGATTCTTCACCAAATTGTTTCAAAACTGTCCTAAAATGTAATTAGCCAGAGCCATTAACTAATTAATCATTCTTGTCAGAACACAGGTTCACCTGAGAGCACTGTGCTGCCTCCACATTTCTCTGCCTGTACGTTTCTTTTTAATAAAAGAAAGTTTTAATTCATGGCTTCAAGTTATGGGATTAAAAAAAAAGGGTGAGTAGGCCATCTTGTTGGTTCTCACTGATTTTTCGTGTTTCTTCTGTTTATTTTTAGAAATTCACACTCAAATTGCCTCATTTTGGAGCTTTAAAGCATAGGTCTTTGCAGGTGGAACATTCATAGTCAAGGTCACTGATGTAAAGTTACTTGTCTCTACCCGACACCCACACAAATGGGGGCCAGGGAGGAGGTGAAAGGGTCAGAGGAAAGGTTGCTGATGTTAGTTTGCTAAGCTATTCATATATTAGAAGGCAAAATGTCCATATTCTCAATTAATGGCCTATTTTCCATTGGAAAGGGATGCCAACCGTTGGGAAGGGTCCTCTTCTCTATCAGTTATTGACTTCTGCCCAAAGAACACAGGTGAGAAGCCTAGGAAGAGATGCCATGAGAGAGTAGCGCTCAAAACACTGTTTTATTTGCTGTCTTGGCATGGAAGGGGAAAATTCATTTAGTTGCACTTCATGTTATCTCGGAAGTATTGAGAGGTTGGCATAAGTGGTAGTCACAGCATCACAGCAGTGAATTTGCATTTTTCTTAACACTTCCAATTAATCTAATTGCTGTATGTGTGTTGAATGATGTAAATTTAAAAAGGTAATAATAAATAGTAATAATAAGTGTTTAATAATAAATGCAGAGTTGCTAGACAGTATCATAAAAGTGTGTAGCTATAATGATTTACAAGGAATTTATTTTAAAAAATTGAGCATGATGGATAAGTGATTATTTTCAGAAATGCCTAAATTATAACAACTCGGAAATATTATCAATGAAACACTAAATACTTTGAAGATAGATCATATTTTAAGATAGGGAATTAATATTACCCGCATCAGTGCCAGGATGACAGTGTATGCCTTCATGTTTATGCTCTATGCTGTAAACCTCAAAACAACCTTGGAAAATTTGTAATTACATTCTATTTTATAAGATGAATTTTCTGATTACTTAAATATTGTTTTTCAATGTGATTTGTCTAGTAAAGAATAGTGGACCCTGATGTGAATTCTGAAATGATCAGTTCAAAAGTTACACTCTTTCCATTTTTCAAGGTTATCCATGCTTGCCCTTCACCAGGGCTGGGGGGGATAATGTGCACATGATGGTAAGAGGTAAATCTATCAGTCCTGGCTCTGATTCATTGCTGATGCCAACATTTCTCTTCTTATTCCTTTTAGTTATTTATATGATAATAACAGCATGGATTTGTCCATCAAAAATGTTTGCCTGAGATATGCTGACGAAATGATACGGAAGTAAATCTGCTTGTACCCAAGTGGTATAATCAACCTCAGTCCTCGGCTGCATTTGTTATTGGTGAGTTGTTTTTAGTAATGTTGAGAGCAAGTCCCTTATACGATTTCTTTCTAGTGTTATAATAGCAACAGAAATCAATATTTATTGATTATATACTATGCCAGGCACTGTTTTAAGTTCTTTGTTGGTATGATTCGCTTAATTATCAAACTAACTCTGTAGCTTGAGGTGAATGCCATACTGCCTCCAACACTTTCCTGTGCAGAATCCTAATTCTACTGTCTTCCCTGATCTCTTCCATGTTGATATGTAGAGAAGCACTTAAGAGCTAATTGTACCAGTGGTACTCATTGGGGTTGGGAAGTCATTCCTTTACATTAGTCTTATCAGATGTACGTTACCTGGAATGAGGAATACATCATTTGCTGTATTTTCAGGGTTCTTATGTTGATCAAGTCTAATTTCCTTTTCATTATCAAACAGTTTAAATAGCAAATAATATGAGATGCATATTTACCTACCACTGGTAAGAATCATCATTTTTTATTAACCTATAGATATAATTAAGTATTTATTTGGTACTGAAGATTGAACCCAGTGGCATTCTAAAACTAAGGTACATCCTGAGCCCTTTGATTTTTTTTTTTTCTTTGAGATAAGGTCTTGCTAAGTTGTCAAGGGTCTAGCTCAGTCGCTGAGGCTGGCTTTGAACTTGCAATCCTTCTGCCTCAGCCTCCCAAGGAAAACTGCTTAGATTGAGTCAAAGCCCCATACATCTTATATAAATGATCTAATACTATTATTAACATTTTTCAATTTCCTTATTCACTAGAATTATAGTTCTAAAATTCCCCCATGTTTTCATGTAGAGCTAGCACTTTTTAATCGCTGAAGGTGTTCTATTTTAAATAAATTTTACTATAATTATCCATTCTTTACTGAAAACAACAATCTTTCCTTTAAATAGTACTGCAATAGATACCTTGGATGCATGCTCAAAAGTGTCTCTAGAGAAAGCAGAAGGAAATAAAATTGCTGGATCACAGAATATGCATGTATTCCTTTTGTAGAAATGGTTCAATTGTTCTCTAAAGTGGTAGTGGCAAGTTTTCTCCCATCAGCACTGTGTAGTAATCCTAGTTTCCACTTCTTATTGCTAGCTCTTGTTATCAGCTATATTAATTTTTAACAATATCATGGAAATGAGCTGGTGGAGTGTTATTCTAGTATACACTTTGATGGCTCAGAAAGAAGTTGCAGCTAGGCATGGCAATTCATGCCTATACTTACAGCAACTCAGAAGGCTGAGGTAGGAGGATCCCAAGTTTGAGGCCAGCCTCCACAACTTAGCAAGGCCCTCTCTTAAAATTAAAAATATGTATATAAAATGGCTGGGGATGTAACTCAATAGTAGTTTGCTCCTGGGTTGAATTCCTAGTATATAATAATAATAATAATAATAATAATAATAATAATGGAAGAAAGAGTTTGCTTATTTTGCCATCTCTTCCTGGTAAATTCAACATTCTTTTGGGTGAATTATCTGTGTACATATGTGACCAGTTTCTTTCTAATGAATCATTTAGTTTTGCTTTCTGTTTTATATTTGTTATACAAACCATTTGTTAGTTGCATGTTACACTGTGTTTATTTATGATGTTCTTTGCCATACAGAAATATTAATTTTGAATGTAAACATTATAAAACTTTAATAAGATAATTTTTCATCTGTCAAAATCCTATCAATTTTCAACTATTTATTCCCAAATCTTACAGTCATTACAAAATTTACTTGTAAATAACTCATTGGTTTCTTTATTTATGTACTAAAACTATATTTCATAAGTTAATTTGGACTTTTCAATAATAATAATTGCCTAATAATAATAATGCACAAAGTCTCACCTTATTCTTCTTCAAAAGAATAAGGTGATTGTTGGTGATTTTTAGCTCTTAACAATTCTTTCTGTATTTTAAGATTAGTTTGTCAAGTATTATTTGAAATAATTCTATTAAGATTGTTATCAACTGCTATATATTCTTAGATTAATTTGAAATTAGATGATCTTTATGCTATTTAGTCCTATTCTCTCAATTTATAGTTTCTATATGAAGATTTAACAAAATGTTTGGAATTTAAATGCACAATCGAATCAACTGATAACAGTAAAGAAGTACTCATTGCTATCTAAAATTAACTTGAAAGATAAAACCAAATAATTTGAAAAAACATACAGATCAGTTTTTAAAATCAGAAAACAGAAACTATCATGGTATACCCGAGCGTCTAAGCTATACTCAGATACTATCAACATCTATTTTTGACCAGTTTGATTTCAGACAACTCAATTTGTGCAGGAGACACAATTTAAAAGTCCAAGAAATCTATGTCAAATAAGGGTAGTAATGGTACTGGGATAAAATGAGTTAGAACAAAACTCCCTGAAATATCAAGTGCTCAAAAAAAAAAAAAAAACATAAAATATTTCAATCTTTTCCGGGGGAATCAAGGCCTGAAATAATCATTGACGACCACTTCACCATTCTAACCAATTGGTCCCACTGAGTAATTGTTTTTCACAATTTCATCTGGTTCCTTTCCTTGTTCATCTCTCAAACTGTAAATCTCCTTGCACTTTCATCTCTTTTTTTATTTCACAATTCCCACTCAGCTCGGTCTCACTTTCTCACCTGGATTTTATTGTCTGCTTCCCTTTCAAACATCTCCAGCAGAGCCCTCATCCCATGTAAACACAATCCCATATATTTTCAGCTTCTTTTGCTGAAAAGAAAAACGTCTTTCAAAACTGCCTCTTACTGGAAGACACCCTTTCCTCTGCCATCTATTTTCTTTTTACCACCACCTCTGATCATAACAATGCTGTCAATTGTCTTCCTGACACTTACTCATCCTTTCACTGGGATTATCACCACATGGGCCCTTCAATCTGTTGGGACCCTGTTGTATTCTTTTTCCTCTCTAACCAGATAAAGGCTAGAAGTCTATCACTCAACTACTCTCTTGTCAATGTTTCCAGATTTTAAATCTGTTCTCCTTCTCTTGGGGGCACACTGGACATTTTCAATGGAGGGTCAGTGTTTAACTTGGCAACCACTTGTCTTTCCTCCCTAGACTCACACTGCCTTCAATGCTCAGAAAACAAAATATACTTGCAAGAATCACCTTCATTGGGGGTTCGTGATCTTCAACCTCACAGAGCCAAGAATCCGGCTTTATGTTCACAATTAGACCTTTCTCTAAATTGCAGCTAATTTCAAACCTTTCCTGGTCTCCTGAAATCTCCAGGGTAGCCCTAAAACACTTTAGCAAGTGACCTTGTATTCTCACTTGGTTCTGGAACATGTCCCAAAGGCTCATGTGTTGTAGGTTTGGTTCCCAGATATTGGTGCTACTGGGAGGTGGTTAAAAACTAGGAAATCGGGACTGGCTGGAAGGCACAGGTCACTGGGTGCCAGCCTTTGGAGGCTCTATTTTGTACCTAACCTCTGCCTCTCTCCTCCCTCTCTCTTTCTTTCTCCCTCTCTTCCCTCTCCACCCTCATTTCTTCCTGGCTGCCATGAGGAGTAGCTTTGCTACTTCATGCTCTCTGCTATGATGTTCTGCCTCACTACTGCCCAGAAACAAGAGAGTCAAGTGACCATGTATTAATACCTCTGAAACTATCAGTCAGATAAATCTTTCCTCCTTTAAATTGTTTTTCTCAGGTACTTTGTCACAGAGATGACTACCACACCTACTCACCATTTTACTGAGACAATACAACCTTTCCCTGTGGGAACTCCTCGAACTTCCTCTGACATCTCCACCTTATGTACATTTTAACTTTTTTCTCTTTTTCTTCTGGGGAGCAGCAACTTCATCCTCCAACCCAGTGGTTCTCAAAATTGACATGCATCAGAACAACGTGGTGCTGGGTGAAGCCTAGACTGATGAGCCCCACACCAGCCTTCTGCATTCCTAAGGCTGAGTGGGGCTCAGAACACGATTCCCCCCAGCACTAGCCAGAGCTGCTGCTGCTGCTCCAGAGACCTCCGCTCTAAGATAATTCCTCACAAGAGTCAAATCCCGCTTTGTACCCTTAAGAATAGAGTTTCTTAAGTAACCTGATCTTCCACTTATTCTCAAAATCTCCCTCTTTACTGGCTTCTTCCATTTAGCATTCTAATGCCTCAAGTCACTTAAAAAGAAGAGAAAAATTCTGCCTCTTACATTCCTTCAAGTCACCTACCTTTCCCCCACCCCTCCCCCTCCCCCCTCTCCCATCTCCCTCCCCCTCCTCCTCCTCCTCCCAACTAAACAGACTTCTAGTATCTATTACACCTGATGGTTTTAGTTATTTCATCACTCTACCAAAATCAAGTTAGGACCTTGCACCAAACCTCTTTGAAAAAGTTACCGAATATCTAATTAGAAAATTCATTGGGAACTTTTCAGTCCTCATGGCTGATATGTGGCTTGTGACTCATCTCCTTCTTCCTTTCTAAAGATCTTCTGAAAACTCGACTTCAGCTTTTTTAATCGGGCTCTAGTCCCTCTTCCCACTCCAATTAACCATTATTAGAATCATGTAATGTTGTCACTTTACTTGCTGCTTCACAAATGTTCTATTGTTTTTAACTATTATATGTTGAAGTCTCAAAAACCAGGCTGGGCCTAGGGGTATAACTTAATTGGTAGAGTGCTTGCCTCGAATGTGCAAGGTCCTGGGTTCAGTCCCCAGCACGTGGCCTGCACACACACACACACCCCCCCACACACACACTACCATATAAAAACCAGGCTGGATGTGTCTCCTTCCTTTCAGTCTTGTCAATGGCTTCAGTCTACTTCCCTTTTTTTTTTTTTAAAGGAGATGTAGAGAAGGATTGCACTCTGACAGATGCAAATAATCTCCTGGAGAAATACAAAGGATTAGAGAAAAAGGTAAGGGGTTCTCAAGAAAATAGTTTTGTGGATCTGGGAAGATGAGAGGTTCTCATTTAGTCAAAATGAAGTAGGAAGGAAAGCAGTAGGAGCTACCCATCATCACTGTAGAGTGTAGGCACATGAATTTATTATAATGTTTTGAAACATTTTCAGGTGATTTTTTTTAGAATCTGAGGCAGAAAAATCTTAAATTATTTGTTATGCCAACCTGTCTAGTTCTGAAACTTTTCTATCACCCTGTCTAGGTTTAGAAATTGCAGGGAAAGAGAGTTGAGGACGAGATTTTTATTTAATGGTAAGATTTTGAAACGTATGCTTGATGACATAAGAAGGTATTTGAAGTTATTAACAATGGAGTGATTACAATAGTTAAGAGTCTAAGATAAAAAAAGGGAAGAATATATAAGGCAGGGCTGAAGAAGAGAGAGTGAAGTGATGAATTTAGTGCTGTTATGAGATTTAGCAGTTGCTGTGCTGGGCACATGAACAGCTCAATTGAAGCCAGAAGTTTGTCAAATAGAGGTGTTTGTGATTTCAGAGATATTTCTGGTAACGAAAAGGTGCATACAATAAACTTGGAAGTTAAGTTGGGTGGAGGAAAATGTACTTGGAGAGGGCATAAGAAAGCTAGATGTCATATGTTGGATTTCATCTAGAATAATGGCAGAAGTTGGAAAGGAAATGACTTTTTTGACCTAAAGGGTTATATTTAATAGAAAGGGAGGTGAGTCTGCATATTATCGAGACTCTGAAGAGAGTGAGGTACAGGTAGCTAAGCCTCAAAAGAATAAGAGCTTCTTCAGAGGCAAGAGTTCTTAAGCATCTGGAGGTGTCAATGGGGAGCTTGGAGGACCTTGATTTACTTATGGATCCTGAGATCATTATAGTGTGAGAAAAAAAAAATCCAATGTCACTTTATGGAAGAAGAATGGTATCATCAGGGTAATCTAGGCTTAATTGCTTCAAGAACGTGGAAACTTTGAAGAAGAGTTTGAGGATACAAGGGAGTTCATGATCATTGGGTGAACTCTCAAACTCTTCCAAAGATCCCAGTGGAAGAGTTTGAGAGGGAAGCAAAGGGTTGTTGTTTTTTTGTTGGTTGGGTTTTTTGTTTGTTTGTTTGTTTGTTTTTAAAGTAAAGTAAGTAGTTGTATGGGAATGACAATTTGGACAATTTAGGACACAATAACAGTGCAGTACTTTTGGCAATAATTTTGGTGGACAGAGATACAAGATGGTGGGGGTGGTATTGATGACTCCCTGGATGTGGTAGGAACAGAACTAGATCTACAGATTCTGTGACTTGCTTCGTGTGGAACTAAGCTTTTGGCCCCACAGGGCTGCTGCTTTCAGCCTAATGAAGGACACGCACTAAAGATTCCTTCTCTACCACTCTAGTTCCCGACTCCATCAAATTTCCTGCTATTTTTTCACCTTGTTTCCATGGAAATACAGTTTCAAATGTATTATATCAATAAAGTTCACATGGATTCCATATCATTTAAAATATCTTCCAGCTGATATTCAGAGAACTTCTTTAAGGAAGAAAGTTGTTGTGATTTATAAAAGACCATTTATTTCATATTCCATTGTGCCTAAAAAAAAACAAAACAAAAACACCCAAGACAGTAACCTGTGATGGACAACAGAATCTTCAAATTCAAATATCCAATATATTCATTCACACATAAAAAGTTGAGTTTTATTTTCCAAGTTCAAAAATTCTCCAAATTCAATATGACACAATATTCAATTTAAGACATTAGCCAGCCTATAAAGCTATCATTTGTGATAGGTCTATATTTTCATATATCCATTAAAATAATTATACTAAGACCAAATTATTAAAAACTTAATTAACTCTACCGAAGACTGCATAAATTTGAAATCTGTACATGATTTAGTGCGTCCTGTGAAATGATCAAGGAATCAACTACTACACACATTTGAAAATCATGAAAAAGCACAGAAGGCTAAAATTTTCATTAAGTCCAACCAAAGAATTAGTTCTCAGGGACAGAACACTTGACTTATTGTGCTTCTCCTTTTCTTTTTTTCCCACTTTTTTGGTAATGCTGGGGATCAAACCCAGAGCCTTGTGCATGGAAGGCAAGCACTCTACAAACTGAGCTACCTCCCCAGCCCTTCTTGTACCTCTCAATAGAGTCTTCTTCTTTCTCCCACCCCCCCCCACACTTTCCCATTTCACTTGCCATCTTCTTGAGTCTTTCCATTCTTGACGTTGTCTTTCAACTTTGAGTGCAAGACAGTTCCAGAAATATTCCCACTGTAACTTCTGGTCAAATTTTATCAGTTGCAGTTACAGACAACAAAGGTTGTATTGTGGCTTCAGTTTGGAGTCTTGATTGTAATATGATAGAGTGAAATGAGGGTGACTTTTGAATCAGATGTACCTGAGTTTAGGTGCCAGCTCTGTCATTTACTAACCGTGTAATATCAGCAAATCGTTTAAACTGTCAGAGCCTCAAATATTGAGCTTCCCTATCAGTGAATGGGGTGGAGAGCCCTATGGAAACATACATTTGGTAGGATTCAAATGGGGCATTGCCTATAAGGAGGCTGCATGACATCTGTGCAATGTCCCAATGAGCTCTGAGGCTATCCTAGCCCAAACATTTACAGTTTTATTTTTCTTGTATGGAAAATATTGCTCATCCATGTCAGCAAGTGTTTTAATGTTCAACTCTCTTTTATTCAAAATATGGTGAGCAAGAAAATTAAGGGAAGAGGGTCTTCCTTTGAAATGTAGGTTTGTGTTCATTTCTATTTTGAAAATACCCAAGTATACAAGGTCGCTAGAAAGGATAAAACCTAGTAAATATCCATAATTATAGAATCCTGTTTTCCCATCAAATTTATTCAATGTAAGAGAAGCACTTATTAGAAAAGAGGATGAAAGAGGAGGAAGCAATGAGAAATTAATGCTTGTCAAAGTGTAGCTAAGATGGCTTTTGGTCATTGCTGGAGAAGGAGGCATGTGCAGATGGGAACCTCTTTTTGGATCTATCACAGTGAAAATGATATGGACAGCTGCTGGTGGCAACAAGCCACCTAGGAGAGTGTCTCTGCAGTAGTTGAATAGATAGATAATTGACTGACTCATTGATCAACCAATGGACTAAATGTTTGTGAAGTGCCTGGAATATTCCAGGCACTGACTAAATACAGTGACACATCACCTTTCAAATACCTTGCATTATTCCTACCTAAACCCCCAGATCAGGTGATATCCTGACTCATTAAAAAATGAAAAGACAATAAGCAAAATGGAAGCATAGAAAGGCTTCATATGTTGCCAAGTAGGACTGAGAGTCAGTGAATTCCCTTGACTTCTGGTCTGAATGACTTCTCCTTCCACCAAAGTAGCAAAGAAAAAGAGATGAATTCAGAAAGGATATATAGCTAGTTTAAAATAGGTTTTCTTTGTAGAGATTATAGAAAAAAACCTCAGTAGTTAAAAAATTTTGAAAAAAATGTGTATCATACTCATTGATCCACACCTTGGAGCACTCTCCAAGAATATTCTAAAATATGTTTACAGAATCTGCTATTGCCAGACTTCCTCTGGGGAAAAAAAACAAATAAAAAAAATAATGAATATAGTCAAGTAGATTTGGAACTAACTGCTTGTTCCCTTCCTTGTAGATTCACAATATAATATAGCAGTAACTGCAAAATCCTGCACCAAAGTGACATGTTTGTGTTTAAATGTTATTCAACATATCTGATATGGTGAATACCTCACCACTTTTCTTCATTAACAAAAATAATAATAGTGTAGCAGGTAGTATTACACATGAAATAATTTCAGAAATGCTAGGTAAATGAACTAATCATATATATGGTATTGATTATTTTGGTGCATTCATAATTATTTTGGGGCAACTATAGAGGTTTTTTTTTATGCTGGGGGTGGGTAGCAGGAATTTAACTCAAGGGTACTCAACCACTGAGCCACATCCTCAGCCCTATTTTGTATATTATTTAGAGACAGGGTCTCATTGAGTTGCTTAGCACCTCGCTGTTGCTGAGCCTGTCTTTGAACTTGTGACCCTCCTGTCTCAGCCTCTTTGGATGCTGGGAATACAGGCCATGCATTTTAAGATATATGGTATTATATAAACAGAAAGGAATGATTTTGAAATAAAAAAAGGTAGATTGCACATTTCTGTGATTCAAGAGTGAGACTTGGTCTGATAGCATAAATGTGAGACCTAATAACTCCTAAAAGCACCAAGAAATGTTTATTATGGTACTTAAGTTTCTCTGGGTAGAAATAAAGGATACTGCATTTGCAAATTCAACTATGTCATCCTAGCATCCTCTCTCCTCTTCCCCATTTCCCATCCCCTGATAATTCAACTCTGATATGATGATTCACCTTGGAAAGCATTCATTGAGCTTCTATGTGGACAGCACCATGCCAACTTCTAGAGATACCAGCACAACAGCCATCATTCCTCATCCTTACAAAACTCACAATCTGTTGGATGAGTGACAAAGTCACCAAACCTTTTAAAACAATTTAATACTGTACTAGAGGTACCTACATGCTCTAGAAACTTACTGATGCAGGGCACCTAACTGATCTCTTCAGTCCTAACAATTTTTCCAACAATACTTGTTGAGTAGCAGATGGCAAATTACATTCACCCCATAGATGAGAGAAAATAGAGATTTCCAGGCATATGAGAGCAAAAGTGGAGTTTGACCAACCAGGATACACAATGTGTGTTTGTGGGCATGTGGTTTGTGTAGCTGGGCGGTATTAAGCAACATGGTTACAGAATTAGGCATGAGTTGGATGATACAAGATCTTCTAAGTTACTTTAAGAAACTCAGGACTTCTCAGGAAAGAGTTCAGGGCCACTAAAAATGTTTTAAGCAAGAGAAAACATGTAGTAGCAATATAGAGAAACTACAGTGAAAAGAAAAGACTGTCAGCATGAAGAACAGAAAGACCATTGCAGAAATCATGGAAAGAGGGCCTGGGGTTGTGGCTCAGTGGTAGAGCACTTGACTAGCATGCACGAGGTCCTGGGTTCGATCCCTCTGCACTACATAAAAATAAAAAAATACTTTTTTTTAAAAAAGGAAATCTTGGAAAGAAGAGGCAAAACTCCACCAAGACAGTGACAGTAGTTTTTTATATATATGTCACAATGAAACTCATCATTCTGGCTAACTCATATGTGTCCATAAGAACAAGGTAGTGATAATAAAGACTTACAGAGAGAAATGACGTGATAGTAAATTGCCTCAGCTCTTTAACGGGACATCTGCTAAGACTACATCACTCATTCTACCTATTATTCTTGGGTATCCCTGGATGATATTGGGATTTTTGGGTCTCAATTATATGCCATAGACAATTACTTTTTTTTACGTTTCTGAGAATTCACCTAAGTTGTATGTATATGTGTTTTAATGAAAGTTAATTAAAAATTGGATAAATTGTTTCATACTTAGATGTGTGTGTGTATGTGTGTGTGTGTATGCACACGTGTGTATCTCTCAGATGAATTCCATTTCAAAACTGCCATAGCTCTTTTCATCCCCCAAAGGCAGAATCTTTCACAATAGTGACAAACGTGCTAGCAAATCAGCATTTACTGGGCTCTTATTATCTGGAAGTTTTGTTATAAATCATTCTTGCAGGATGGGTCAATATAGACAAGTCCATAAACATAATCAGAACATAAATAGAATGAAGGATAAAAATCAATTGAGCATCTGAATAGATGTAGCAAAAGTCTTTGATAAAATTCAACATCCCTTCATGATAAAAACTCTGAGTAAACCCTACATAGAAGGATCATTGCCTCAACATAATAAAGGCTATGTGTGACAACCCAACACCACACAGTCAACATCAAACTTAATGGGGAAAAACATTGACTCTAAAGTCAGGAATAAGACAAATTTGTCTCCCTTACCACTTTTATTCAATATAGTACTGGAAATTTTAGCCAGAGCAATTAGCCAAGACAAAGAAATGAAATAGATAAAAATGGGAAGGAAGAAAGTTAAATTATTCCTGTTTGCTCATGATGTGATTCTATACTTGGAAAACCCAAAGGGTCCACCAAAAGACTCTCAGAGGTGATAAACCAAATCGGCAAAGAAGCAGGATACAAAGTCAACTCTAATAGCTTTTCTATATACCAATAATAAACTTTCTGAAAAAAAAATCAGAAAAACAATCCCAATCATAATAGCCTCAAAAAATATACTGCAAATAAACCCCAACAAGGAGGTAAAAGACTTCTGTGGTGAAAATTATAAAACGCTAAAGAAAGAGAAGATGCTACAAGATGGAAAGACCTTCTGTATTCTTAATTGGGAGAATTAGAATTGTTTAAATCACCATACTCTCGAAACTATCCATCAGATTCAATGGCATTCCCATCAAAATACCAGTGGCATTCTTCACATGGAAGTGAAAAAGACTCTAAGAGGTCGGAGCCATCCTGAGTAAAACAAACAGTGCTCCGGGCATCACAATACCTTATTTTGAAACATACTGTAGAGCCATAGTGACAAAACCAGCATAGTGCCTGCATCAAAACAGACATGTAGACCAATGCATGAAACAGGTTAGAGGACCCAGAAATAAATCCACACATTACAGCCAACTGATTCTCAACAAAGTTGCCCAAAACAGACATTGGTGAAAAGACACATTCTTCACCAAATGGTGCTGGGAAAGATTGAAACCAGAATTCATTCTCTCATCCTGTTCAAAAATCAACTCAAAAATGGATCAAAGACCTTAATGTAGGAGAAAATGCAGTAGAAATGTTCCAAAATATTGGCATGGGCAACACTTTCCATAAGAGGATCCCAATAGCTTGGGAAACAAGAAAGAATTGAAAAATGGGATTACATTAAATTATAAAAACTTCTGCACAATAAAGGAAACAATTAGAAAAGTGAAGAGAGAATATTCTGAGTAGGAGAAAAATCTTTGCCAAGTCTTTATTTGACAGATTAATACCCTGGATATAAAACAAACTCGAAAAGCTTGAAAATAAAAGAACAAATAAGCCAATAAAAAATAGGCAAGTCACATCTCAGAAGGGGTATAAATAGACAATAGATATATAAATAAATATATAAAAATTGCTCAATATCTTTATCCATTAAGGAAATGCAAATCAAAACTACATTGAGCTGCATCTAGTGGCAAAGACATGCCTGTAAACCCAGCAACTCCAGAGGCTGAAACAGGAGGATTCCAAGTTTGAGGCCAGCCTCAGCAAGTTAGCAAAACCCTGCATTGAAATAAAAAATAAAAAGGCCAAGGGATATAGATAGCTCAGTGTTAAAGCACCCCTGATTTTAATTTCCAGTAGCAAAATCAGAACAAAAACTACCTTGAGATTCAATCTCATCCTAGTCAAAATGACTATTATTAAAAATATATATATATGTATATATGTAAAGATGTGGAGAAAAGGAACCTTTATACAGTGTTGATGGGAATGTAAATCAGTAGAGCAACTATGGAAAATGGTATGGCTGTTCCTCAAAATCCTGAACCTAGAACTACCATGTGATTCAGCTGTACCATTCCTATATGTATCAGAGGGAAACAAAGTCAATATATTAAAGCGATTTCTGCATACTCATGTTTACTGCAGCTAAAATGTATAATCAGTCTGGTGCCCATCAACAGACAAATATGTAGAGAAAACATGAAGCACCCACAGAAGTACTCTTCAGCCATAATGAAAAGTGAAATCCTGCTATTTGAGGAAAAATGGATGGAACTGGAGGACATCATGTTAAGCAAAATGAGTCAGACACAAAAAAGTAAATATTGCATGTTTTCTCTTATGTGTAGAAGCTAAAAGAATGACTGAATAAACAAACAAATGACCTGAAAGTTGTAGAATAAAGACTCCTAAGGAATAGAAAGCAGAGGGTGGAAGGCAGACAGAACAGAGGGAAAAGGCACATGATCAAGGTATGATATGTGCACTTTCTGTAAATGCAGTGAAACCCATTCATTTTTTTACAATTAATATGTGTTACAGATGAAAGCTCCAGTGTAGAATAATATAAAATATCACTGATTCTTTTAAAATCACCATTTTAGTGATGCTATTCCATGGTAGTTTAAAAAATTCCACTGTCATATAAAAAATGCTAAAATTTAGGTTTATAAATAAATTCAAATACCTAACTAACTCAATCAATTAATCAATCATTCTTGCATGTTTTGGTAGCTGTTACCATACACTAATAACTGGTGTAGTTGATGATACTATAGGTGTGCTTGCTTAGGAAATGCTCAGATGGAGGATCTTGGTCCAAATCAGAACAAACAGACAAGAAAAATCTCTGACATGCGATATTTTCTAAAGTACTGTTTAGAACCTATACAGATCTAATCTGTATTTAATTTTGTCTTGAAACATTTTTGTACTTTGAAAAAAAGAGTCTGACTTTATATCTCTTCCTATTTATTTTATAATTAATGGGCTTTTAAGATATATCTCATATATTCATACTGAATATTAATGAAACACCCATGAAGATCCAAGTAAAATTCCTCTAGTAGAGATATTAGTGGCACCTAAATCCCTTAAGATTTTCAAAAAGCTAGCAGATTCAGGTTGTACTGAAAGGGATAGAGTTCTTAAGAATGTAAAACTCAAATGAAAAGTCCTAGGACAAATCGCCTTCACATTTTGAGGACAGGTTTCATTTAGAATTCATTTTTGTCATTCTGATAATTTTACTGCTTCTTGTGGGCTGTGGTTATTACACTGGTATGAAGCAAAGTTGATTGTGGAAAAAGTTGTAACATAGGTAAACATCATAACCCTATACCTTAGTTCAAATTTACTTTGGTAGGATCTTGAAATGACTGATGATTCCTATTCTAGAGTATATTTCTGCTTCTAATTTAATTATGCCAAAACCAGAGACTTAGCCACTAAAGGAGAAGTGAATCCCCATCCAGTGTCAAATAGATGCTTGAGATGAGCACTCTTTGCCTTTATTGATTATACAAATATATAAATGGATTATAGGTGGTCATTTCAAGAGGAAATTCTGGCAACCTTGGTCTGGAGTAGGACTGTTCAGAAGGATTTGCTTATTGCTATTAATTTTTAATGAGAATTCAGGACATTTCATCACACTAGGAAATGTTACAGATGGGAGGAAGCACCGCTTCTGCTATACCAGAGCTTATGATCTATTATTTAGAAATGTTTCTGAAATTTTTGTGAAGGTAAAGCCACAGGGAAGTGAGAAATATACTAAAAACTCCATGCACATAACCACATAACATATCATTGCTATTGTTTTCTGTAAGCATATTCACCTGATGTTTTTTCTACCCATCATGTTTCTAACCCTGATAAAATTATGGGACAAGTCAAATCATGACCTGGACTTTGACAAAATTGTGACATGTAATTTTGCAAAGGAAATATAATGATTTTATATATGTGACCATAATTAAATCAATTTATTTTGCCTATATTGCTTATTCTATAAATAAATTCTAGGCAGACAGTAGAATTCTACAAGAAGATAGCTTCTTAACGGAATTTGGCTACAGTGGAGTGGTATGTATAGAATTATCTGGAGAGTTTAATAATACAGATTTTTAAAAATATCTTTTTAGTTGTAGATGGATACAATACCTTTATTTTATTTGTATGTGGTGCCAGGGATCGAAGCCAGTGCCTCACTCACGCTAGGCAAGCACTCTACCACTGAGCCACAACCCCAGTCCAATAATACAGATTTTTTACTTCTTCCCCAGAGATTCTGATTCCCCAGGTCCAGATTAAATCTAGGAACATACCCCTTTTAAATATATTTTTATTTTAAACTGGCACATAGTAACTATACATATTTATATATGTTCATTGTGACTTTTCAATACATATATACAATGTGTAATGTTCAGTTCAGGGTAATTGATACATCTATCACCCTAGATATTTATCATTTCTTTGTGTTGGGAATATTAAAAATCTTAACTATTAGCTATCTTGAAATATGTGATTAGAGCATACATTTTTAACAAGCTCATCATAGGCTTCAGTAAGGTATTCCTTAATACACAGTTTGAAAAACATGATCTAGTGAAGAAATGTTTTTGTCTTTCTGAACACTCCCTTCTTGGCTCAAGTAGACCAATATTAACAACAATTTTGGAGCTTGGGTGGCAACATGGAATTTGTTCATCTGTAAGTTTATGTACCTGTAATAAAAAGGCTGAAGAAAAAAAAAGAAAAAAAAAGTCAGGAAGTTTCAGAATTCTTCTGAAAAAGAGTCATAAAGACAAAATGAACAAGATAGAAGTCAATGTCCAAGTATGTTGCACAGTCAGAGTTATAACAGCTCAGTCTGGGGAATTTAAGAAATCCAGTTACAAATGCCCAGCATAGGGAAGAACATTTATTTTTATGCAGTTAGAGTGGAAACAGTTTCATAACTGACTTCTAAAGGAAATACAACTAGTACAAGAGAAATACCTACTTGGTTATTCTGCATTAGCACGGTTGGTCATGCAGCCTTACCCCCCCTAGTTAAATGACAGTAGTGAGGAGTGTCACTGTCCTTGAATGGTCATAGAACATGAAAGGAAATGCTGACCACACATGCTACTTCAGATTGAGCAGTTAGGTACTTAGAACTTTCATGGTATTTTAAATAGGTATTGAATGATTTTTTTAAGGGAGTCTAGGAAAGTTCTACTATAATCTTGAGAAGATACATTTTCCTCTGTAACCAACATGAAGCACTTTTAACAGGGCTTTGATGAGCAGCGAGTATATGGCTATCTCATTTTTCCCCAAAGTTGAACTTTTAAAATATAATTTTGTAGCATTTGTTGATTTATTCTCCTGAATTTAGTAAGCAGCTCCAAGTCATATTGGAAAAGATGCCTTTATAGATATTGTTATGTATGCAATATATTTCTAATTTGCAGGCACGGATGGAGGTGTCATACTTCAGAGTCAAGAACTTTCTCTGACTACATGTCACTTGGTGTTCTCTTTCTAGCCTCTTAAGGCTTGTCATAGAAAACATATACAATTATTCTCTCGAAATATTATTCCTCTTTACCTATTTAAAAATGTTTAAAATGTACATATTTATGCCAGGAATTTTTTCCAAGGACTTTACAAATGCTGACAAATTTATTTTCTATAACATACCTGTGAGGTAGGCACTTTTATTAGATATTGTTTCATGATGAGGACACTCAGGCACCCTGAGTTATACGATTTATCTCAGATCATAGATGTGAATCTGAATTCAGCCCCCAATACTTCTGTCCCAGAACCTGTGTCTTCAACCATGATACTACGCTGCCTCTCCACCCTTAACAATGCTGCAGTGCTCTGTCTCTTGACAGTGTCTAAAGATAGTTTGATTGTCCAAACTGTGGAGGGGTTGCCTCCTAGCATCTAGTGAATAAAGAACAGAATGCTGCCAAGCAGTTTACAATGCATAATGCAGATTCCACAACAGGAAATTATCTGATCCATGTTGCTGAGGTTGACAAATGCTGTTCTATCTTAATACACATACTGCTTCAGATGAAGTATAAGAGTATGTGGAACACTTATAATAGAGATCACCTATGCTGAACAGGTCTTCAGAGGTCACACTAGAAGGAAATTGTACTTTCAGCTACACATTCCATATTTGTTCTACAAGGGGCAACCGAGTACAGCTTACCCATGTAATTTTTACAAAACTTGATAAACAAAGCATTCATCATCTCTGCTCAGAAAAATTCCTGCCTATGTGCTTTCCATTCAAAATCCTCTGAGTTTGCTCTAAAACAGTCTGGTTCCTATAAGACTTTTAAGACCTTGCAGAAATGCAAATTATCAGTCATCAGCACAAACACACTAGGTTAAGTAAAGTTGGCAGCCATGGGAGATACGTTTTTTCTCCTGTGACTGATTCTTGTCAATTATAATTAGACATGTAAATTACTGTGCTTGGAAAATGATTTTTTAAAAGGAAAACCATCTGATGATCTCTGGCACTTGGGGTTTGTTCTTATTTCCATTGTTTCTGAAATGTTTGCTTAATGCCCAAGTTGTGGAAATCACTGTTTCATTTGAAAAATGAAAATAATTTAGTTGCTGTCTTGGAACCAACCCAAAGTACATGTTCTTGACTTACAGCTATTGAATTATACTCAGAGAGCTACTTTGACCCTATGCCCTTAGAGCTTAGAAGAGTGAATGGTTCAGGGTTTTGATGCTTCAAGAATAGAGTTTGATGGTTTTTCACCATCAAGAGCCAGATGGTAATTTGGAATTTGTGGGCTAAACAATCTGCTGAAACTATTCAACTCTGCTGTTGCATAAAAGCAGTCATAGAAAATTGGTAAAGGAATGGCTGCGGATGTGCTACAATGAAAGTATTTTTTTTTTTTTTTTTACCAAATTAGGTAGTCCGGTAGATTTGGCCTTTGAGCTGTATTTTCCTTTTTAATTAATTAATTAAAATGAGGTATATGTGACAGCAGAATGAATTTTGATTCATTGTACACAATTGCAGCATAACTTTTCATTTATCTGCTTGTACACAATGTAGCATCACAGCATAAGTGCAGTCATATATATACCTAGTGAAATGATGTCCATCTCATTCCACAATTGAGCTGCATTTTCTTAACTCTTCTTCTGGAGGATTCTCCCTTTCTGGAGCTGACTCTTATTCTCAACTTTCTGACTACTATTAAGTCAAAACAGCAGATTAGGCAAAAAGAAAGAAAAAAAATATTGGGGCTGGGGCATATAGTTCAGTGGTAAAGCGCTTGCATATAGCTTGCTCGAGGCTCTGAGGTTTTTGATTTATTGAATTAGCATATACTAATGAGACCTATTACTATGTGCCATTGCCTACTCTAATAGAGGGGAGGGGAAGGAAGGAAGGAAAGAAGGAAGGAAGGAAGGAAGGAAGGAAGGAAGGAAGGAAGGGAGGGAGGGAGGGAGGGAGGGAGGGAGGGAGGGAAAGGAAAGGAAAGGAAGAAAACCTAGTTCTCTCTCAGAAAAATGGACCCCTCAGGGACCAGTTTTTATTATTTGTATCATGATTATCTAAGTACTATCCATTAACAAAAAGGGCAGAAAGGAGAGATCAAAGGCAGAGTCAGACAGATGGAAGAACAAATCCTACTTTTATGATATTGACCTATTTATTTAACTTGAATTGGAGCTATCTCTATACAACAGTATTATGAAGACCTAATTAGAAAACCCTGATGAAATAAGCACTTTCTGAATATTTTCATTGGGACTGATTTGTCCTTTCAAGGAAGGACATATTTTTTTTGAAAGACTCATTCAGAATAAGGTAGCAACCTATCCTAGAAGTTTCATTTCAAAAGGTAACTCTCTTTGCCTATCCCCTCCCCTATTCTATCCAATAAAAATACCATGACAATGCTTATTTTCTAAGGGATCACATTGTTGCATAAGATGGTATATTAGTGTCAGGGTTTTCTAGAGGAACAGAACCAACAAGGCATGTATATGTGGGATTATAAAAGGGGATTTATTAGGTTGACTTACAGAATCAGAAACTGGACTGTCCCATAATGGCCACCTGCACACCTGAGAGCTGGAGAAACCCATAGCTGCTCTGTCCAATCTTCAGATTAAGAGTGGCCAATGATTCAGCCCCCGCCTGAGATTGAAGGCCCGGGAACTCCCTGGAGAATTGCAAGTCAGAGTCCTGGTCAAATGAGAAAGGAATCTGGAGTCTGATGTCATTGAGTAACAGCAGTAACAATTAATGCACTGGATAAAAAAGAATCGTGTTTTTATCAGCCTTATTTTTTTTCATTTTCTTTTTGTTCCATCCAGTCCCCAGTGTATTGGGATATTGCAGCCCCTTTGGGGTGTGTTTTCCCACTCAGTTCACTGTCCTACATGCCAATCACCTCTGGAAACACCCTCCTCTACACACCCAGAAGTCTTTTGATCCTAGGCATCTCTTAAAACATCAAGTTGACAATCCAGATTAGCCATCACAGATGGGACTGTTTGAACGCCATCTATTTTACAACAGGGCTTGGAATATTGGGACATAATTGGCAATGTCACAGATATGGTATAGAGAACAGGATTTATTAGGGGAACTTTATAAGGACAACATTGACAGAAAGAGAAGGTAAATAGTTCCTTCATGACCCTGTATAGCTGGGAAGAGAAATTGTAGGGCCAGAGCACATATGGGTCATTCTTTAACTTGCACCAGGAAGAGGAGAAACTTGGCTTCTATATTATTCTTTCTTTGGAACAAGAATGAAAGACAACTTTGTCAGTGAGGGAAAATCTTGTGTGGACCTCAACAGTTTACATGAAGATTCCAGTTCTCTGCAACAACTGACTAGTAAAGATGGTCTTCAAGAGACCATTGGACCTGCAGAATATAACTCCTTTATCAAGGCCAATCAGAGGTCTTATGAGAAGCTCAGTTCAGTATAGCTCCTATAGTCAATGAATGGGAGCCTTGGGGGGCCTGATACCTCATTGTCTAGGACCCAGTTGTGAATTACCAAAGAGAATTGTTCAGAAAATGGTTATATCACAGACATAATTTCAGACCTCTGCCATGTAATATATGAGGTATATTATCTAACACTGTTGGATGATAACTTCCCAAATCTGTCAACAACGTCAAGTACAATAGAAAGTGCTTCCTTCACCGCCACATGGCTTCTTAGGATCTTCATAAAGAACTGGTTGTAGTCTGTACAAAGGTCACTTGCAAATATATTCAGGTACTATCATGCAACTCCTTAGCACAATATAGTGAACTAGTGCTCATTTTCCAGGCACATTGATATGCATTAGGGACACACATGTATGTAAAATACCATTCCTGACTTTAAGAAATAGGGTATTTAGTTGAGGAAACAAACATGCATAATTCATATATTCCTGGAGATCTAATAGAGCATGAATTAAAGTATTGCCTAAAAATCAATAGACCCTAAACCTTGTTAAAGAATAGAGGCATACATGTTAAATTTTCATTGAATAATTAGCTATTTATGTTTTAGGCACAGAGGGTGTCTTAGAAAGAAGATGTACCTTCCATTAGCTGTGTTTCAATTCCCCTGTTCTAGAATTACACAATTATATTCTTAGAGTTTGTTAGATCCACATAACAATCCTGACCACTTAACTAGCTCTCAGCAATCATGTACTTTAAACAATGTTGAATTACTGAGGATTTTACCAATATAGGCAAGTTTCTGGGAAAATAAGTCCTACCACTTAGTTGTCAACAGTTAATTTCTTTTCCAGGAAACAAAACTATTATAACCTGCCCTGTTCTCTGACTAGAGGATTCTTTTAAAGTTCCTCTCAGTTCCACTGTGAAATTTCCTTTCCTGGTGGTAAGGCATCTGAGTAAAGTCACATATTCAATAGGAAACACCTGGGGAAAGAAATGAAACACAGAATCCTATTGAAATTTCAATCAATATAGTGGAGCCCCAAAGCATTACTGAAATTAAAATTAATCCTTCATGAAAACAGAAATTAAAAAAAAAATATCCTCACAAAACTTAAGTTATTTACATGCATTTCTCAAACCAAGTGAAGGGGATACATAGTCTTTGTGTAAAGGTCTCATTGTTTTTCACATTTACTTACTTCATTCATTTGGATAGATTCCCAGGCAAGAATTTCTTCAAGATTTCTTAAAATTGATTGGATGAATGAATGGATGGGTGCATGAACCCCACCTAACCCTAGTCCACAATTGTTCCTCTGTTGCTCTTTTCTCCTTTTACTTTCCTGTAATTTTATTTCACTGTACATATTTTCCCAATGTTTTGCTTTTCCCTTACTTAAGAAAGAAGGTAGAAAATCAGGATTGCAATTTAGGAGGCTTCTGTACAGAAATGAGAGGTGGGAAGGGTTAGGAATAGAAGGGATGAAGCTGAGCCCACTCTGGATAATACAGAAGAGAAGACACTAGGAACACAGGGAATGAGACGTTTATTTAAGGCCTTTATAAACATGCATTCACCTAGCTAAGGATTTTTAGTAGTACTGGGAAGATGTTTGATAGACTTTACAATTTATAAGTCTGGTTGAGTTAACAAAAACATTATATGATTACTGTTCCCATTACACTACCAGTTAATTTGAACTGGAAAATGTTCAAATAAAATAACTCATACCCAGCCTTTTGCCATTGAAAGATTTTCTACTAGTAAAGCAGTGAGGCACTTAACTCAAGCCAAATAGCTATAGACTTATTTACTCTTATCATGAGCAAACAGCACAATAAAGTAGTGCAAAGAAAAGCCTCACCACAGAATCACATTGAAAGACATTTAGCAACAATGTCTGGGTCATAGGTGGTCTTGGCACCCAGTGCCTTTGTTCCATCCCATTTTTCTGATGACCATGTTGGCCTCAAATGGCCATTGTCCCTGGAACCTGGCTGACTTCTATGCTTTTTCTGCTGGATAAAAGCAGGACTACTCTTCTTTCCTGACAAAGCAATAGTTTATCACTGGGTAATGTTTATTTTCAACTGTTGAATCTCTATGACACTTCAGTTTATAGACACATCTCCATGAGACTTCAGTTTATAGACATATCTATGCACACACATATTCACATTTTCTAGGTTCAATCAGATACTCCACTAGGAATCACCCCTTTTCCCTCCCTGTGCCTCTGAAAAGCTACAGCTGACCCAACCTTGCTCTTTCAATCAGGAGTCCACCCTTTTCTTCTCTTGGGTCAAGATATACAACACTTCTTGCTCTGGAAACCCCTGTAGTATTTCTGTTGTTTTGATATATTCTCCATGCATACCTATCACTCCTAACCTAGACTCTCAATATTAATCCACCTTTGAATTCTTAAAGAACATCTCATTTCCTGGCACAGAGTAGGCACTCAATAAATGTTGCTTGAAATGTGCAAAACTGAATTACAAAGAAAATGGCAGTCCAGGGATACTTTGATACCCTGTGAGCTATTAAGAAATAGGCATCATTTTTAGCATTTTATGACTAGTTTATAGATTTTTTTGTGATATAGCAGGTGCATCTACTATGCAGTGCATTCAAAGTGCTAAGTGCTGTAATAGAGATTTAAACCTATAAGCAGCTTTCAAAAAGCACAGAAAATAGAGGCTAATTTATAGCAGAAAGTAGAGAGGTAAGAATGTTTTA
This sequence comes from Marmota flaviventris, assembly GCF_047511675.1. Classification (NCBI taxonomy): domain Eukaryota; kingdom Metazoa; phylum Chordata; class Mammalia; order Rodentia; family Sciuridae; genus Marmota; species Marmota flaviventris. Next base: position 50,173,960 of record NC_092514.1, on the reverse strand, counting down.
TAAAGAAGGGGACATTGCAGATGGGCCTTCTAGTTAGAGCTACCAACTTTCATAAGGGCCAAAGGGCTGACAGTAGATGAGAGTAGTTTGGAGGGAGGGAGAAATTTGAGCAGAGGGGAACATATTGATGTATATACTATGTAGACAAAACAACCTCAGAGGAATGCTCTCTGGATTGAGTAAGAAGAACACATACTAGAGGGAACCTTCCAGCAAAAGGGAGACAGTAAGGGATTACTAATTCTTGAATGAATCTATGTTAAGTTCTACTTCTCCCCCCGCCCTCATCTTCTGACTGTCAACTCTCAACATTAAATGAAGGGACCCCCAAAGTTACCTATATATCAGCCTTTAAACCTATGGCTTAAGTTGAATCCTGGGGGCAGGGAGGACAGGGAAGTCCTGGCAATTACAGAGCCTTCTTTGAAAGAACACTGGGTTTACAGCAGGGGATTGAGTTGGAATATGATAAATGGTTAAAAAAACAAAAGCACTGAAATAACTGGAGTCTCAGCTATCAGCAGGTGATGCAGTCATGAAAGCGAGAAATAGATTTAAAGTTAAGAAAAACATGGGAGGAAAACATTGTTTCATATGTACATTTTGTCCCCCAAAGAAAGGTTGAATTAAGTTTTCACCTTAGACACTTAAATTGAATGCCTCAACCAGGAAAAGTTTATTCTTTAGCTTCTCAGGAATTTAAAAGACAAAACACATATTAATATGGGGTTATTAATGATGGTGGAATGTGATGATCATTATTATCCAAAATACATGTATGAAGACATACATACAAAACAAAACAAAAACAAAAATAAAGAAGGAAAATGTAAAAAAAAAATATTTGGAGTCAGGACTTCCTTGTTCAAATGTTTTATTTACCACTTGGTGTTTCTATATGATTTTTTTTTTGAGAGAAAAAACAAACTCAGTAAAAAGGCAGAATTAGTATACAGTTATGTCAGACCCTCACCATCTAGAATTATATATTAGAAAAATTAGCTTATGCAGCCGTTATTGTCTACTTAGCTTTCCTGATTCTGATGACTTTAGAGGCTATGCAACACTGAAGTTCATCTCTCTTCAGTTAGTTTATATTACCACACTCAGTGTCCTTGGGAAAATAAAATGCACTTTTTGTGAGAATTTAAATGTGCACTCAGAATAGAAAATCCCATGTGTGTTCTGTGGAAACAAATAGCATCCTGAAGTTAAATACATTTCTTTTTTACTAAACTACCTACATAAGTAAACACTTTCATGTTGTTTGAAAAACTTCCTTCCATAAATGGCTTTCTTACCTGTCATGTAGATACAGGTGAGAACAAGAGGAAAAAGATTTTTCCACAAAACATTGCTTATTCAAAAGCGATAAGGTACAGGTGTAGTTATTTTGCCAAACTGTTTTATGAGACTTGCACTTTTTATTCCTAATCCATGAACCTCTCAGAAATGTTTTGCTGTGTGCAGAGAAAATTCTGATTTCATGCTTGAAAGAATTTTATCAAATATTTATAAACACAAAATAGTTATTCCTGCTATACATTCACATATCATTAATCCACAGGCACACACACTTTCAACCTCACACATTCTGATCTAGATAAACAAGTGAAAGCTATTTCACATGAGTTATCCCGGATGATGTTTTTGGTTCAATAAATATAACTTTTGCCACCTGTTTATTTCAAATCAGAGGCAGACATTTTGTTGTAGTTACAGGCATCCCAGAAAAATACATAAAATAAAATATGTTCATTATGCCAAATATTTTTCTGACTAAGCTCTGGAAGTTAGTCCTCTGGTTAATAATGAGTTAAAGACAAGAAAAGACTTTCCAGATGCATGCTGGGCTAAAACTCACATAAATTCAATTGTTGATAAAAGAAATGGTTGAATTATGAGAAAACTTAGTGTTTGATGAGAATAAGGACTTCAAAACTATTTGAATATATATGCATAAGGATTATGCCTCTGTGCTCCACTGTATCTACTGGGTTAATGATTCTCAAAATACAGTTTGAAACTACTACCACCATCACCAGTAGCAGCGGGCAGACATTCATGAAAATGCAAACTCCATCCCTGATGGATCTACCGAATCATAAGCTTAGAATGTGGGGTCCAGCCATCTTGCTCTAGCAAGTCTTCCAGGAAACTCTGAGGCACCCTAGTTTGAGAACCACTGCTTTAGGTCTACCCTGGAGACCACTGCCCAAGTTGATCCTTCAGAGTACTTTGTGATCTGTTCCTTAATAAGTTACTTGAACACAAGTCCATACTCAAGATCTCCTTTGGGAGAAACTCAAATTAATTCAGTGCAATTCTATTGTGTCTTGACAACACACACACAACCATAGTACATTTCTCATTTCATGCTCTCGCAGGAGACCTGTTCCATTGAATAAAATGTATTTTCACTTGTTTGTTTTCTTTACTTGAAGATAGTAAAGGACATTATATATGACTTATTTTTATATCTCCTGGGCCTAGGGAAGTGCATGGCAAGTAAGAGATGGGCAGTGTATTTTTTGTGAAATGAATATCTAAGTGTGTAAATTTGAAGTTTTATATTATTATTATCAATATTGATGTTAATAAGCATAGCAAAGGGTGCAACTGAATCACAAATGCTTATAAGTTGATAGTAAATAGATATAGAAATTCCAAGTTCATTCATGTTAGCCAGAACCTAATTAAAAATATGGATAATCATAGTGCCATTAAGAAAATAATGCAGACTACATAAAGGGCTCATAATTTTTAGCAATGTTTCATTAAAACTATTTGAGAAATGTGAATTATATGCATAGAGGGACTCTTGTCCTCTGGGTTCAACTTATGTATTGCTGGATTTGACAGAGAATATTGTTTTTTTTTTATTCTTATTGGAACATTTGTTGCTACAAATGTAAGTGTTTGAAGTGTTTATAAAGTTATTTTTCACAGGGGAACTGAGATTTCAAGGTTAGAATCATTTGTTCCTATGGTGAGAAGATATAAATGAAAATATTACCAAATTCCTAATGTAGATGAAGGTCATGACAACATTACTGTATCAAATTTAAAAAAAAAAGATAGTTTAGAATAATTTTTTGCTAACTGGGAAAGTCTCCATTGTGAGAAGCTATTTATTTCTGCAGAATCATCTGTGTGGTACAAATCCCCATTTTCTCCCTACTAGTTTTTATTTTTATAACACTTTAAATGGGTATAGTAATTTATAGTAGTGCCCAGAATCTCTCTCTTAGAGAGAGATGTCTTAAGAAAAAAATGCATTATTATCCATATTTCTTCTCTTGTGTTAATTTTCCTTTGGTTATTGCAAACATTAAAAGGGAATATATGGGCGGTATAATTATCATACTTAATACTTCCTAGAAATACTGTATATTGAATTTGAAATAGGCTAGGGAACTTATTAGGCAATTGCTAAAACTTGCAGAGCTCTACCAAATCTATTTTTAAAAATGTAGATAAAGGACATGGAAACTGATTTTTTTTTTCCTAGTTAAACCTGGGGAATAGAGAAGTTCCATTTATTCTAAAGGTAATATCTGAGGCTCTGATCTATAGTTGTTTCATTGAATATGACCATAAAGAGGCCAACAAGAGTCCCTGTTTGTTGGAATAAATGTAATTCCACCTTTGTCCAGTGTCTCTGCTCCTTAACATTATTTTTCATTTCTTTGCATTCCTCTCCCTTGCACCACATTAGAATGCACAGGACTTTCTTCCGCTTTGAGTGTCCTTTACCATTGTTTCTACCTGCAGAGAGTTTTTCATCTTTTCCTAGATCTAGAGATTCAAGATGTATCCAAAGTCTAGAAATGACCTCGTCCTTATATTATTTTTCACTCTTTTGTTATATAAGATATCAACTCTTTTGACATATAAGATGTCAACACCCCCCCCCCAGTTCCTTAGATAATGTTTCTGAGATTAGGATTGCCTGTTTACATTTATTTTAATATTATTTTTATACTTACATAAGGTCTCTAATATAATTCTTAGAGCATATTAGTAATACCTCCTAAAAGTTTAAATGAAAAGAATTCTCATAACTTTAGAATTGGAAAGCTAAAGGAATCTACATCAGTCTTTCAATAAAAGAGCTCTGCCATGGAGATTTTTGCAAAAAGATTTTTAAAAAAGGTAGAAATTTTATTAACATCTTACTCTTTGGCCTGGTTTCTTTTCAGTAGGGAGAACCTGGAATTTTTAATTTTGGTGACTGGAGAGCTACTTTTTACAAATTTAGCACTTGCTGTAAAGATCATACTTTGAGCCCAAAGTTGAGCTGTTATGTTTTGAGTTGAGGCATACTCTCTGAGTTATTTTTTCCTCTTCAACACAGAGCTACGGAGGAAACTTGCACCAAAGAATCACAGTTAAACAAAGCAAAACTTGCCCTCCCCTGGAAAATAAATGATGTGGGAAAGACACTTTCCCTTTGGCAGAGCTACTGCAAATTAAAAAGAAGGATCTCAGGGTGCAGTTGGTGAGGTGTTGTTGCAAGAAAAAAAGGGGCGGGGGGAATCCATCCTGTAGCTGAGCCAAATAGGAAAATGATGTGTGTAGAAGACTTACAAAGTAGCTTTGGAAGCTGGGGACCAGAAACATCGCAGGCAAATATCAAGATAGTAGAAAGCAAATATCAGTGACAGGGCAAGTGAACTTAATGAAGTAAAAGGAGGGTGAATCAATACTTATCAACTCAATTATCAACCAATGAACCTCCTGATTAAGAGTCATAGGCTAGATGAAATAACATGGCAGACAAATATCAGACAGGGAATTGTGGGCATACCAAGATCAGAACTGCAAAAAAAAATCTATCTATATCTATCTATCTATATCTATATCTATCTATATCTATATATCTATATCTATATATATATATATATATATATATATATATATATAGAGAGAGAGAGAGAGAGAGAGAGAGAGAGAGAGAGAGAGAGAGAGAGAGAATGAGAATGCATTCTGGAAAAGCTTTGAACTCCCTAAAATGATTTTTATAAAAATTAGTTGCCCCTTGTATAACATAATTGTTGTTGTTCTCTTTTAGTTTTCTTTTCCTTAGTTCTAGTAATTTAAATTGGTTTTCAAACCTTCTTCTGGTGAAGACACCGATTGAGTGCAAAGTATTAATTTGAACATTTTTGCTAACAACAGAGGTTTTTTTTTTTTTTGTTTGTTTTTTTTTTGTGAGTCTAACCACTGGAAAAAGCAAAAAAAAAAAAAAAAAAAGATAACTACAGGAAAAACTTTATTCAAGTTATATCTAAAAGAAAATAAATAGAAACTTCTATATAACTTGTTAGGAAGTGACCAGGGATTGCCGTGCTTGGTAAATTTGAGTTTGTTAATATGTCTTTTAAGTGGTGACAAACTTCTTCAAAGAACTATTTAAGCATAGCTTATATATTTTAAGCTGTTGGATAACTTATAGAACCAAGTAAAGCAGTTCAAAAAATTTAAAACTAAATGTCTACTCGTACAATAAGAGTGTAATTGTCTACAAAACATTTACTTAATCAACATTACTCACTGTTGAATCAACTTTCGTTGAAATTTTATTCATGTAAACACCACAAGTCAGTCTTGTCCTGTTTCAAAGCATGAGAGAAGCCAAAAGAACTGCAAGTAACTAGAATGATTTGGGTTCCATAAAATTTGAACAACTGTTAAAATAATTTTTAGAGATAATCTTGTTTATAAATATTTCCTGTGTTATTACCACTCATGAATGAATCCATGTTTAGAAAAATCTTCACCACCATGATGCACTCACTGTTCGCAGAATGTTTAATTTTTTTTTCCTTTTTATTAATAGAAGACATTTAGTACCAATATCTGAAGAAGCCAGGTTTCCCAGAGTGAATAGGTATAATTCTACCCCAAAGGAAAGAGACCCAATGTCTTAATTAGTCTGTACAGCCTGATCTTGAATAAAGGTACAATTTTCATTAGCATTTTGGACATTTTCAATTAAAAAAAAAAAAAAAAAACCTGTACCCAATTACTGCTCTTCAGGAAATTTAGGATCTCAGAAACTCCAATCCAGAAGGACATTTCTGTACCCCAGAGAACAATTAACAAGTGACAGTAGTTGCAACAATAGTAAAGTCCAGTCAAAATCAACCTTAATTAGATTTTTATTGAACCCCAGAATACAATTTATTTTTTTAATAAACAGAGTGCATTTTAATATGTCTGGAATTTTATTGTTCTACTTACCTTTCATTTATGCAATTTTATCTGATCAAGCTATGATATTTTTGGTCTCCAGCACAGTTACCTCTTTACCTAGGGCACATCCCCAGAAGCAATTACTTCTTTAATTAGCTTTGACTCATTAATCTTTGCCTCTTCTGCTTTGCTTTCAAGTGGAGGGGGGGCTCCCATCCATTTGTGCAGCATAATACAAACATCCCAATCTTCCTTTATCTCCTAAGCTTTACTTTCTAAGTTAATACTCTTCTTGTCAAACTGTCCCAAGCATTCTATTCCTGGGATGTGTGATCATAATAAATAGGGTATTCCTGTTGTTAAAAAATGAGTTCTGAGATCTCATTATATCTCATGGGTGCTTGATTCTTTGAATCCATCATTCATTACCTCCATAACAAAACACTTCACATGTCCCCTCTATGAGACTTGCCACCTTACTGCACAGATTTACACAGTTTTGTCCCCTATAAATTCATCTGTATCCTGAGTGTCTCATACAGAGCTTTGCCCATGGCTGATGTGCAGTGCATTTTGGTTGTTTGGGACTAATTTCTACTGCATGTCGGGGTGCAATAACAGAGAATAAGAACAGAATACATAGTGGAGAATGAAAATGTGCTCACTATGAACAAAATTAAGCTAATACTAATCCTCACAGCTCCGAGGTAGCATGGAGAGACACTGAAATAATACACTTACACTCATTGGCTGCTCACTTCATTTACCTCAGTTGAAGATTTACAAAGCTGACACATTGTCCTGTTTTGTGCAAACTTTGCAGAAGGTCATTTGAAGGTTCTCAACAAACTGCTCAGAGGTATGTCATCCTCTCCATAGAGGGTTGCTGTCTATTCAGCCAATCGGAATGATGCTCAGGAGGCAGAAGAGGGCAGACTAGACCAGTAGTTCCTTAGCTCTGGGCTTACAAAGTGGGAAGACAGCTTCATAGCAAGGTGGGTAACTGGGGGCATTCACTGAAACTTAATACTGAACTATAAAAAAAAAAGGAAAGAAAGAAAGAAAAAAAAAACACTGTAGAGTCCAGAAACAGAACATAAGAAATAATACATTAGAGAAGCACTGGCTTGGGTGCCAGCATGGTTGCTACTGGCAGTAGTGAACATAAGGATCAGTACAGATGAACGAAGGGATAGTAAAGTAAAGAATTGACCTGGGAACCGGTCACTCATTCATGCAGGTTTTCTGGGTGCCTGAGTGAGATCATGAGCATTAGCACCCATGCAGGACTCCTGACTCCCCATCCCTGCAGGAGTCCCAGCTGCTACTCCCACACAGGACACCCAGCTGCAGCCCACACAGAGGAACTCCAGCCACGACTCCCATGTGGATCCCCATCTAACAACGTGGGCTCCTCCAGTTGCCTCCATCTTGGGGCACTGCAACCAATGCCACAGTCCCTACACGTAGTAGCCTGCACCTGGGGACACTGCACTGGCTTCCGTGACTGCTGCCAGCTACAACACTGCATGCAACAGGGCTATATCTCTGAACACACTGCTCAATGCCACCCGCCAGAGCGGACACCCCAACACTGAAAACAGCTGCCTCCATCTTGGGACACCTTTGCCGCCATCTTTAGTTGGGGCAACTCCCAGCTTGGAACACCTGATGGGTCTTAGAAACAATATCAAGGTACGGAAATTCCCCAACTCCCCCTTCTCCCCAGTAGCCGCTCACCTGGCACAGTGCCTGCAGCTATGCAGCCGGTCTATAGTTTGTAAAACTGGGTTACAAAACTGGGTCACAAAACCAGGTCCTGAACTGCCCAATATAAAATAGCTCTCTGGGACAGGTGCATAGCACCCAGAGTGCAGCCCACAAGACTTTGGATGGAAAGGTTCCTGATTGGGAAGTAGAAATGGAGGGGGTGAGTGAGATACAGTTTAGAGACTAAATTAGAGACCAGAAATTGTAGGTCTACAGGTGATAAGGAGATAAGACCAGGAGCCCACATCACATGAGTGGGATCCAGAGGAGATCTTTGGGGTGCAGTCTGGATGGCAAGCGCTGTACCCCCCACCAGGAGCCGTGTCCCCAAGATCAATCTTCCCACCCTGGTAATCTTCACCATCCTGAGGGTGGAGATCCCAGCAAATAACAGACAACCCCACCTATTGGATGAGAAGGGAAGCTGGAAAGAAACTGATCTCCAACAAAAACCATCCTTGTATCTTCCTTTGAGATTTTGGGGTTTTTTTTTCCCCTCTCTCTCTTCTCCCACACTCACATGCTTAACATCTGTAAAACCAAGTACTTTTAATGAATTAGGCTTCTGAGGATGTGGATGTCTGAATAGTATATTACAGTGGTGCTATATATTGTTTTATGTTCTATTTTTACATTTTTTTTTACTTTTCTTAATATTTATATTTGTTTTTGTACTACACTGTCTTCCCAATTACTTGTCTCCCCCAAAATCACTTTCTTTCTCTTCTCCTGCTACTAACCAACTTCTTTAGATGCCTCTTTCATGCTTTCTAAGATCTAACAACTCTATATTCCCACCTTTACCCCCTCAACATCTCATCCTTCACCTCACCCCCAGTTCTTTGTCCAGATCAGAAACAGTAGACCCTTTTGCAAAACTACTGTTTATACTGTAGATAATAACTGAACTTACCATGTCCATATATTGTGACAAAACTGTAAATGTCTTAATGGCAACTATTTGGTTCAGGGTTGTATATTGTTTAGATTGGGCTCTGATCACATTGTTTTCCCCTTTAAAGGAGAGGTATTGGAAACCTGCAGGGCCATTATAAGCCTATAGGGTAAAAACTGTAACTCCTTGGATCCACAGTGCTAGACACACAAACTACATGAAAAAACAAGGGAAGAAAGTGCCCCAACAAACCAAGTTATTATATCTAGAATCCGTGGCCAGTACAACAGAAGATAAGACAGAGAAGGAGTCCAGGATATACATAATTAAAATGTTCAATGAATTAAAGGATGATATAAGAGAGCAAATACAGGCAGCAAAAGATCATTTTGATAAAGAGCTACAGAAGCAAATACAGGAAGCAAAAGATTACTTTAATAAGGAGATAGAGGCTCTGAAAAATAACCAAACAGAAATGCTTGAAATGAAAGAAATAATAAACTCAATTATAAACCCAATTAAAAGCATCACCAACAGATTAGATCACTTGGAAGACGGGACCTCAGACAATGAAGACAATATATAATCTTGAAAAGAATGTTGACCACACAGTGAATATAGTAAGAAACCATGAGCAGAACATTAGCCTATTGGCAAAACTGGAAATCCATATGTAGCAAAGTGAAATTAAACCTTTATCTCTCACCCTGAACAAAAATCAACTCAAAGTGGATTAAAGACTTAGGTACTAGAACAGAGACCCTGAGTCTATTAGAAAAAACATAGACCCAAATCTTGACCACGTCAGCCTAGGATCTGACATCCTTAACAAGACTCCTAAAGCGCAAGAAGTAAAATCAAGAATCAATAAATGGGATGCATTCAAATTAAAAAGCTTCTTCTCAGCAAAGGAAACAAATAATAATGTGAGGAGAGAGTGAGAGATTGGGAGAAAATCTTTACCATATGAACCTCCAATAAAGCATTAATCTTTAGAATATACAAAGAAATCAAAAAATTTAATACCACAAAAAGAAGTAACCCAATCAATAAGTGGGCTAAGAAACTGAACAGACACTTCAGATGATATACAATCAATCAACAAATATATGAAAAAGTGTTCAACATCTCTAGCAATTAGAGAAATGTAAATCAAAACTACTCTAAGATTTCATTTCTCTCTTGTCAGAATGGCAATCATCAAGAGTATAGACAACAAAAAATACGACAATAATAAAGATCAAAGAGAAAATTAGTGAAAAAATCCATACAATCAATGCAACTAAGAGACAGTTTTTGCAAAGATTAAATAATATCAATTAACCCCTAGACAGGCTAATCAAAGAAAGAGAAGACCGAAATCAAAAAAGAAATTAGAAATGAAAAAGAAGAAATCACACCAGACACTTCTGAAATTCAGAGGGTCATTGGAAACTATTTTAAAATTTATACTATTCTTCTGTAGAGTGCAAAATCTAGGGAAAAAATGACAAATTTCTAAACACAAATGACCTTCTCAAATTAAACTGGGAAGATGTAGAAAACCTAAACAGACCAATATTGAGTAAGAAGCGAATATTAAAATCTTTCCAAAAAAGAAAAGCCCAGGACCATATGGATTCTCAGCTGAGTTCCACCAAACCTTTAAAAAGAACTAACCCCATTCTTTCTCAAATTACTTCATGACATTGAAAAAGAAGGACTGTTCCCAAATATAGTCTATGAAGCCAACGTAAAGACAGATGAAGATATGTCAGGGAAAGAACTTTAGACCAATGTCCCTGATGAACATACATGCAAAAATCCTTAATGACTTGTTAGCAAACTACATTCACAAGCATCTTAAGAAGATAATACACCATGATCAGGTGGGCTTCATCCGAGGGATGCAAGTTTGATTCAATATGTGCAAATCAATAAATGTGCAAACCCCATAAGTAGAATTAAGAACAAGAGCCATATCATCATCTCAATAGATGCAGATATGGTATTTGATAAATACAGCCATCATTCATGTTAACAGTGCTGGAGAAACTAGGAGTAGAAGGAACTTACCTCAAGTTTATAAAGGCTATATAAAAACAACCCAAAGCTAACATCATACTAAATGGAGAAATTATGAAAGCTTTTCCTCTAAATCAAGATTAAGATAGGATGCCCGCTCTCACCTCTTCTATTTAATATAGTTCTGAAAACTCTAAGCAAAATAATCAGGCAAGAGAAGAACATTAAAGGGATATAAATAGGAAAAGATGAAGACAAACTATCATTGTTTGCTGATGACATTATGCTCTATCTCGAAGACCAAAAAAAATTCTAACTCGAAGACTTCTAGAGCTGACAAATGAATTTATCAAAGTAGTAGGGCACAAGACCAGCACTCATAAATCAATAGTTTTACTATAACAGTGATGCAGCTGAGAACAAACTCAGGAAAACCATTCATTCACAGTACCCACCTCCAAAAAAAAAAAAAAAAGAAAGAAAGAAAGAAAACAACAACAACAACAAACCTAATCAAGGAAGTGAAAGACTACTACACCAAAAACTGTAGAACACTGAAGAAAAAAATTGAAGAACACCTCAGAACAAGACATAAAATTAATATTGTTAAAATGTTCACATACCAAAAAAAATCAAAACAGATTCGATGCAATCCCAATCAAAGTACCAAGGACGTTCTTCACAGAAGTAGAAAAACTAGTCCCTAAATTCATTTGGAAAACCAAGAGATCCAGAATAGCCACAGCAATACTGAGCAAGAAAAGTAATGCAGGAGGCATCAAGACACCTAATCTGAAATTATATGACAGAGCCATATTAGCAAAGACAGCATAATATTGGCATCAATACAGACATGAAAACCACTTAAATAGAATAGAAAACACAGAAATAAACTCACATATTTACAATGATCTGATACTTGACAAATGCGCCAAAAATATATGTTGGAGAAAAGACACCCTTTTTAACAAATGATGCTGGGAAAAATTGGACATCTATATGTAGAAGAATGAAACTAGGTCCCTGCCTTTCACCCTGCACAAAAGTCAAATTGAAATGGATCAAATACTTAAGAATTAGACCAGAAACCTTACAAGGACTAAACACAAATCACCTTCTCAAATTAAACTGGGAGATGTAGAAAACCTAAATAGACCAATATTGAGTAATAAAAATGAAGCAAATATTAAACATTCTACCATATAGGTGCAAGCATTAATTTCCTCCACAAAAACCCTAAAACTCAAGAAATAAAACCAAGAATCAATAAGTGGAATGCCATCAAATTAAAAAGCTTCTGCACAACAAAGGAAGCAAGAGAACGAAAAGAGAGCATACAGAATGGGAGAAATTCTTTGCCAGCTACTCCTCTGAAAGTGGATTAATATTCAGATTATATGAAGAACTCAAAAATTTCAATGCCAAGAAAACAAATAACCCAATCAGTAAGTGGGCAAAATAACTAAACACAAATTTCTGAAAAGAAGAAACACAATGGATAACAAATATATGAAAAAAAATTAACATTGAAATGCAAAATCAATGCTATGCAAAGATTTCATCTCACTCCAGTCAGAATTGTAATTATCAAGAATATAAATAATAATAAATGCTGGTGAGGATGTGGGAGAAAAGGAGCACTCTAACACATTGTTGTTGAGACTGCACTTTGAAAAGCATCCTGTGATCCAGCTGTCTCACTCCTAAGTATTTATCCAAAAGAATTTAAATCAGCATACTGCAGTGATATAGCCACTAAAATGTTTATAGCAGTACAATTCACAATAACCAAATTATGGAATCAGTCCAGATGCCCATCCATAGATGAATGGATCAAGAAAATGTTGTATATAATCCGGATGGAGTTTTACTCAGCCATAAAGAAGAATCAAATAATGCCATTTGCTGGGTAAATGGATGGAAATGAAGAACCTAATGCTAAATGAAATAAGAGACTCAGAAAATCAAGGGTCAATTGTTTTTCTCTGTTCTCCCCTCTCTTTTTTTCTTTTATTTCTTTAAAACAAAATAAGGGAAAGAAGGCAGTATGGGAGGAGGTCAGATATGATAAAGATATAGGGAAGATCAGTGGAGTAGAAGTAGGAGAATAAGAGGGAGGAAGGAAGGAAAAGGAAAGAAATATGGAATGAATCAGACATAATATATACATTTATTAATGTCCCAAAGGGAACTTTCCTTTATATATATGTAGAAAGTACCAATCAAAAATAAATACATAAAGGAGTGAAAGGAATACCAGTAGAGGAAGGAAAAAGGGGGAGGGAGGAGAAGAGAAAAGGAGAGGGAAATAGATTTTGAAATCAAATTCCTTGTATGCATAATTCTGTCAAAAGAAATCCAAATAATATGTATAGTTATAATGCTCTATAAAGGAATGATGCTCAGAATAACAAATTGAACAAACAATAAACATAAATTATATATTGGTGCAATAAAAAGGACCATTGCATTATTATATTAACCTGAAAACTATGGAAATTGAGTAGTTACTTGGATTCTTGGTAGCCACATAGCTTATTGCTGACGAAAGCATTACAAATGCCAAATGATCTTATTTCTTCCCTTTCTTAGAACAAACATGGCAACATAAACCTGTAATATAATATGAACAACTTTCCTGCAATGGTTTATGGCAAGGGATCATGCTGTGATTAGAGAACCATTAAGTAGAACACTTCAACCTGTCTAGATAGTATCTTGCATACACAACATGCAACTATAGCAATTTTTCAGGGTAACAGTTGTAATTTAAATAAGTATAGTGAGTGCAATTATTTGACAACCACCAATCACCAAAGATGTGTGATGAAGAACTGTTTGTAGCAATTAATGGGTAGATTTTGTCATAGTCAGCTGTTTTACTGCAAAGCCACACTTCAATGACCCACTTCCTCCAGCTACACCATTCTTGCCTATAGTTACCTTTCTGTTTATCCCTATAAGGGGATTAATTAATTTTAACCTAATTGGTTAAAATTCTTCTAACCCAATCATTTTACCTCTAAACTTTCTTGCATTGTCTCACACATGAACTTTTGGGAGACACGTCATATCTAAAAAACAATAGATTACAAAACCAAATTTTTCATACCATTTTTTTTTTCCCTAGAGATACTGGGGATTGAACTCAGGGCACTCAACCACTGAGACACATCCCCAACCCTATTTTGTAATTTGTTTAGAGACAGGGTCTCACTGAGTTGCTTAGTGCCTTGCCATTGCAGAGGCTGGCTTTGAACTCACAATCCTTCTGCCTCAGCCTCCCAAACCACTGAAATTACAGACATACACCACTGCACCTGACTGTCAGACTATTTTTAAACAATATCTACAAACTTGTTGATCCTTAAGAGAAACTGAAACACAGGTTTATTTTTTTTAAAAGAGTTTATTTTGGTTGATCAGCTTGGCAAACACATATTCAGGCAGACTTGACTAGGTGCTCCAGGGTGATACAGATTCCAAACAACCTTTTAAAGGTCAAAGCACAGGTAAGAAGGGAGACAACATCATTTGTTTGTCAAGCATTTAGACGGACACAGGCAGGGTAAGAAGCTGGAAAGGGAGTGGGTACTTAAGGAATATACTTAAAGCAGTTCTCAGAATGAACAAAGAAAATTCTTGGAAAATGAAGGGAATGAGGACCTAGGTGGCTCTAGTGGCTATCTGCAGGACTGGAACATTCTGCTCTAATGAACCTATAGCTCTCAGCATGTAAACCCCAGGATGCCACAGCCCTTGGCCTGGTGGGGTTTCAATATGTGCTAGAAAATGGATCAGCAAACACAAGTTCTCTGAGGTAGAGGTGACTGAAGTCTGCTCTCTCTGCCCTCTCAGCCTAAAATTTGAAGGGGGTTTCTCCAAACTACTTTGTCCTTGACTTTAATTTCTTCGACACATGGCTTCCATATCAACAATATGTCCTAGTGATTTATTTGTATCCATGTATCCTTAAACCATTAAGGCAAAATAGAATAGTATAGTGATATAAAGTCCTACAATGTAGAGATAATTGGAACGAGTTTTAATTCCTGCTTTGCCATATGCTGACTGGATGACTTTGGATACATTTCATAATATACCTGAGACTCTGTGTCATAGTCTCTAAATGATTTCACACAGGACTCACTCAACTCACTTGATTGTTTCATTAAATAAATGAATAGAATTAAAGTGCTCAGCACAGTGCCTGACACATTATTAACACATAACACATGTTAAGTAGAACTGCTACCACAAAGACACAGTACTAACAACAAAAGCCAAAAATATTTTGTGGTCAGCATAATAAAATAATCAGAACTTACCTGGTGTCTCAAAATATCTGTAAAAGACAGAAAGGAGGATTTTTGGAATGTGAAGACAGTGATTATATTCCTGAAAATTAAGGCTCATCAAGGCAGAATAGAAGGTTATTCTCAATTTCATTTAAAATTTACCAACATTATTTTTTTTTAATTTTTAGCTCTTCAAAAAAATGTCATTCTAAATTTCATTATACAAAATAAACATGAAAAATAAGTCAAAGTAAAACCAAAGAAGAGACAAAACTAGGGTGAAATAAAGTTGGGCCACCAGATTTTAAAATGAGGTCTAGAAAAGTCATCTACTGCTCTTTTACATTAAAAATATTTTCTCATGTTCTTCTAATAAAACTATTCAATTTGTCTTAGATAACTGTGCTAATCTACTCTGATAACCAGACTTTGGAGTGGGGGGTAGTAGGGTACAAGGGATTGAACTCAGGGGCACTCAACCACTGAGCCACATCCCCAGCCCTATTTTGTATTTTATTTAGAGACAGGGTCTCACTGAGTTGCTTAGCGCCTTGCCGTTGCTGAGACTGGTTTTGAACTGGAGATTCTCCTGTCTCAGTCTTCAAAGCCAGCTGGTTTCCAGGTATGTGCCATTGTGCCTGGTCAAATGATTGTGACGGGGACTTTCAAGTTTGGTATGGCCACGGGAGCCCAAAGGTGATCTCTTCACCCCAAACTGAACTAAACACAATTCTTGCTATCAGACTGCCAAAGATCCTAGAGCTGGGGTTCCTAAGGTTTGGCCAGGGGGTACTCATGCATGACTCCTATGTGATTTAACGACATATATCAAAACCATCGACTTTGCTATAATCTTTGGCCTATTAAGTCCACTTCTTGGAGTGTATCTGGGAGAAAAATATCATGAACTTGAAAAAGTATTTAATCATCATAATATTTACCAGAATATTATTTACAATATAGCTGGATTTTAAATCTTAAATTCCAATATTGGGGAAATTTGCCAATTTGGTATTTTATAATAACAAACACTAATAATGTGATTCTCAGAAAACAGGATAGTATTTAATATCATGGGTACATATTACTGTATATTGAGGGAAGAATACAGGTTGAACCACAGTCATTCGGGTGAAAATCACCATGCAGTGGAAGACCCCACATGGTACTCACAGTACTTTGCAAGAACCACTCCTCTATTTCAGAATACTAGGAAAATTTTGACTGGAACTATGAACTCTTTTGAAGATTATAAAGATGTCTTTAGATATCATAATCTAACCTACATAAGATAATTCAAGATAATGATTAGAAAAAAAAATTTAGAATGTTATACTACTGATGGATTAAATCAACCTGTTTTGGTTGATTTATATATACGTACACACAAACACATATATATACACACACAAATACATACATGTACCTATACATGAGGAAAGGTATTATAGAATTATCTCACTTTAGTGTGGAGGCCAAGAAATCTCATAATATGCAAACTGGACTTGCGGAGGCCAGTAGGATAATTAGTATTAGTTTTAAGCCCCAGATTCAGGGAACCAGTGGGGGAAGTCCTGATCCTCATTCCAGGGTCTAAGAGAAAGGAAGGCTCATGTCTGAGGTCAGGAGAAGAAGCATGCCCCGCTCAAACAGACAGGGTGAATTTGCCCTTTTATTCTATCCAGGACAGCTTTTTGTTCTATCCAGTCCTGACATGAATTGAATGAAACCTGCTGGAATTGGTAAGGGTGATATTCTTTGTTCAGTCGGCTTCTTTAAATGCTATGCTCTTCCAGAATGAGTTTGGAAGTGCTGCCTCTTTTTCTATTTCCTGAAATAAATAGAAGAGTATTGGTATTAGTTCTTCTTTAAAGGCCTTGTAGAACTTGCCTGTGTATCCATCTGGTCCTGGGCTTTTCTTGGTTGGTAGGCTTCTGATGGTGTCTTCTATTTCATCACTTGATATTGGTCTGTTTAAATTGTGTATATCTTCCTGATTCAATCTGGGCAAATTGTATGACTTAAGAAATTTGTTGATGCATTCCATGTCTTCTATTTTATTGGAGTATAAGTTTTCAAAATATTTTCTAATTATCCTTTGTATTTCTGTAGTGTCTATTGTGATATTACCTTTTTCATCACGTATGCTGGTAATTTGAGTTCTCTCTCTTCTCTTTGTTAGCGTAGCTAAAGGTCTGTCAATTTTATTTATTTGTTTTTCAAAAAAACCAACTTTTTGTTTTGTCAGTTTTTTCAATTGTTTCTTTTGTTTTGATTTCATTGATTTCAGCTCTAATTTTAATTATTTCTTGCCTTCTACTGCTGATTTGTTCTTCTTTTTCTAGGGCTTTGAGATGTAAAGTGAGGTCACTTATGACACTCTCAGACACACACTCAAATAATCATCTGTCCAGGCAGCCACTAACCAAATCCAGTTAAGCCCAGTCAGGTCCACAAATTCACCATCACAACCCTTATGACAATCAAGTTTGAGTCACACATACACTGAATTCGATGATTACATAATATAGTAACTCACTGCAAACAAAAACAAAAGCAGGGCCGTGTATATGTCAGAACACCCTTGATTTTCATGTTATATTGCTCTAAGCCATAGCTTTTTCGATTTACCATGTCACTCTTTGTCACTGTGTTGCAACCCAGAGAAAACCAACAAATACTCATGTCACTTACTTGTTTTTCCTTGCAACTTCTCTCTCCTTGTCTAGGTATAAAAATGTTGGTGTGTGTGTGTATGTAGGGTGGTAGTGGGAGAATGGATGCAGCAATAGTCAAATTGCTCGTTAAGAAACCTGAAATTACTAATACAATGTTCTACCCTATGTTTCCTTTGAATAAAAGAAAAAAAGTATTATCATTATGAAAATAATAATGAGGGAAAATGTGAAGAAACTTAGTTAGACCTTTAAAACTAAACATAAATGACATTAACTGATACTTAAGCATAGATGATTGAACCCTCTTTCTAAGATGCTAAAAGATCAATGATGAATCATGAAAGTTCTAAACCCACAAAACAAAGAGCTGTCATATCAATCAATGCAGGACCATGTAATGTCCCCCAGTAAGATGTCGTTTTGTTTTCATACGAGGCTAGCTTAAAGGATCTCAGTGAGGTTGTCTATAGTCCTGTCTCTTCGGTTACACTTTCTAGGGTCTTGCTGTCTGTCTAAGGAAAACCCAGGGCCCACAAAACAGATCCTAAATCTTCTCTGCTCTCAAGTCCCTGAGACCTCTCAAAGGTTTTGCTTCCTCTTTCAGATCCATGAGACTCGGTTCTTTCAGACCCAAGAGTGTTTCTTCCTTTTCTCTGTGTCTTTCCTAAAGAAATTCTTTCTTAAGTAAAAGACTATAGAGAGGCTCTTATTTTCCAGTCCTGTTTTCCTGAACATTTATTTAGTCAGTCCCTGGGTTCTAAATGCTTAAATATTCAGAAGTCAAAATCTAAAACCTGCTGTAAGACATTTTCATGTTTTGAATTACTGCATTCCTTCTCCAAGGTAAGTGGTCACAGAACTGACCATCTTTTGCAGGAGAAATAGAAATGGAAAGAGAGAGAAAGAATGGGAGAGATGACTGGCATGCAAGAAATATCCTGCACTCACAATGATGTTATTCATTAGTAGATGTACCAAGTAGCCATTCCTAAGTGTTCAAAGGTCCACAGATACAGAGGTTTCCACATTTTGACAAAAAAGCAGGCAGTTGTGTGTGGCTTGGATAGCCATGTCTCATGGCTGTTTTGGTAGATTGCTTTTGCTTTCTTTCTTTTCTGCTTTTCTACTTACTCTGTGTCTCCTACCTTGAGGATATGTGGCAAAATACTAACAGTTTTTTTTTTTAAAGCAGAAATTAAAAAAAAAATCTGTGAAAAATTTCTTTGGAAAATATTACAAAGAAACACTTTCTTGTCATCAATAAAAACATGTGGGTCTGTGGATATAGCTCAGTTGGTGGAGCGCTTGCCTTGCATAAACAAGACCACAGGTTCAATGTCCAGCACCACAAAAACAAATAAACAAAAACACACACACACTTGTGAACACCAGGAACACTAATGGGTAGGGTACTGAGCTGGATCTTTACAATGTTTAAAAATCCCAATAATTATTTTAGGTAGAAGAAGTTCCCCTGTTTTATAAAAGAAGACATGCACTATATGAGATCAAACCCCCTGGGTGCTTTCATGCCAGACATTTCACTATTAATGGACAGAATCAGCATCCAATGCAGAACTTTTTGGCCTCTTATCCCATAACTCCTGAGAAAATTCTGGGCTTCTGTTCGCTAACAGTTGGTGTCTCCTTAGTTTGCATAACCTGCACAACTCTGAAAGTTCATGACCTGTTTTACAAAGGAAAGAAAAAAACAGAATACAAAATAACATGTTTAAAATTAGGCAAGTAATCACAGGCATGACAACAAAGTGTCAATGCATGTCTTGTGCTCAACACATTTCCTGGTTCAACTTGGAGTACTTGATACAGGACAGATGATATTGAGTTTGGGGAGATGATAAAGCCAGAGCATTTGTATTATTCTCTTTGGCTTATCTTTATATCCTAAGTCTCCAATAATGCATTAATAGAGTTTTTACAAATTCCATATCTCCCATCCATAATTTTTTGCATCATCTCAGATTCCCACAGCAGGAGAGTTGGGGCAAGGGCTAATATTCACATTTCATGAATTCTGAAAGATTCAGTAATTTCTGCCTGCCTCACAGCTATCCAATTTAGTGGCCAAGGTATGTCACCTGACAGGCTCCCAACTGCTGCTTTTCCCCAGTCTGCTGCTCTTCTCACAAATCAGTTATCAGGAGAGTAGTTTCCAGGTCACTGTTACTGTTTCTACCTTCAAAGAGCTTGGTTTCATGGTTTATTCGAGGGTGTGTGTAAGTGTGTGCAGGTGTATGTATGTGTGTAGATGTGTGTGCATGTGCATATGTGTGCACACACATACATATAATGCTTACATGATGTAACACATGCTCGCTCATACCAGCATGCCTGTGTGATTTGCAAGATTTGTTTGGCAAACAGAGAAAAGATATTGACAGTCATGATCAAGAGCAGAAGCTGGAAAATCTAGCATCACAGGAACCCTCCTCACCACTCTTGCTTTTTACATCCTTTGCCTTCATTCCTACTTGTACCTCTACAGCTGTTTTCCACATCCTGTTGCTACCTTATGTCACTTTGCTGTAAGTTTCAGAAAAGCCATTGTGTGTTGCAAGTTCAGTCTCTGATATTTTCTTCCTTTGACAAGTTGCAATTTGTTTTCGAATGCTGTCACATATGTTCTAGTTTATTTGTTCTATCCCATTTTTTACTTTAAAATGAGCTATAGGCCTTTTTCCCATCAGAATATTGATTTTGCTTTTAAAAAGGTCTCTCTATTCCATTATCTCTCCTGATCGATTCAGGCCATTTTGCATGAGAAATTTCTCACTCTTTTTTTTTTTTTAAACCACACAAAATGTCTGTTTTTATTTCACTTTCCTCTGTTTGTCATTTACAGAGCATTTAATTATATTCCTAGAGTTTGTTTTGAAAGGTGTTGGTTTGCTTTAAAAAAAAAAAAATTCAGGCCACTTGATAGTTTTGCTTCCTTTTGTTTAAATGTGTGTTTGGTCATTCATTGAACACATTTGCAGTTCTGAGAATTATATACTGAGTTGGGATGAAAATATTAATTATTTTTACTTAAAGTTAAATTACAAATAGTGAATATTATTTTATATATATATATATATATATATATATATATATATATATATATATCTCCAAGCGCCAAACAGTATGCAAAGATCTTTATGATTTTTAGTAATAATAATAAATATTTATTGAGTGTCCTAGAGAATTTATGTTCAATTTATATGAAGAACATACTTAACCCTCAGAAGCAATCTATGATGTCACAGTGTTTAATCATCCCAACTTTCAGATGAGAAGGTAAGATAAAGAAGAAACTGATGGACATGGCCATACCTGGTATATGGCAGAGCCAGGAAAGTGCTCTTTGACTTTACATTTTTCTGTGGATATTGTTATTTGGGGCATGGTATGCATTTTGCCTTTCTATCTAGAAGGCAAATGATGGATTAGATCACAGTTCACTAAGCAAACATTTAGTTCCCACCTACCTAGAAGTTCAGTCCCTCTGTTTCGGCACCTACTTGCCCACTTGTGACAAAACAAACAAACAAAAACTTAAGGGCATCTATTTATTGTCCCTTTGTTCCTCCTCATAGTTAGTTTATGATTCTACACCAATAGTTTTTGGCCAGGCCACTGTGTACTTAAGGAAACAACATACATATCAGAATAAAAAGTTTCCACGGTTAGCTGAACTTATGATTTCCTAAATTTACCATAAAGTGGTATCTTATTTATCTGTTATTAATGCTCAGTTTTACAAGTACCTCCCACCCTGTATTGCCGCAGCCTGGCTGGCTGGGCAAAATAACAGGGGGGTGATGAACAACTTGTGTACATTGATACAGCAGGAGTAGGAGCCATTTATTGTAGGACAGGAGCTATATTTATACATTCCACACAGCTTATCTTAATTAGCATAAACTAGATACATCAGTCAACCAATAAGGAATCTCCACACTAAATGGCTCGCTGGTGTTACTTCAAAAACCACTCCCTCTGACATTTTGCCAGGCACCATCCAGACTTGTTTACAGACTCTAACATTTCTCTGGCAAAATGCCAGGAGCCATCCTGACTTGTTTACAGACTCTAATACTGTATCTCAGACACTGTACCAGCTACAAGGTTGACAGTCATGATGACAGCATTGTCACCAGTCCTACCTAACATGTTGCCTTCAGAATAATTCTCTGTGGAGTTTCCAAAATACCATTGGACTAATTACCTGCTGATAAGGAATCTTCTTTTATCTCCATCTCACCAATATCCTTTGTGTCTTTCAGAGTAGGTATGCAGTCAGTCTAAGTTTGTTGAAATAAATTAAAAGAACTTGACCTCCAGCTGGGTGTGGTGGTACATGCCTGGAATTCCAGCACTTCAGGAGGCTGGGACAGAAGGATCACAAGTTTGAAGTCAGCATCTGCAACCAAGCAAGGCACTAAGCCACTTAGTGAGATCCTGTCTCAAAATAAAAGAAATAAAAAGGTGGGATGTGGCTGAGTTGGTGAGGTACCACTGGGTTCAACCCCCTAGCACACACACATACCAAAAGAGAGAGAGAGAGAGAAATAGAGACAGAGAGAGAGAGAAAGAGAGAGAGAGAAGAAAGACATTAGAAATTATCCTTCAATAATAATAGCTAATAAAATTACCATATATTCCTTAAAGTATCTTGGGATTTGAGGATCTTGGAAGACAGCTGAGAAATTTAGTTCTTTTTACATGGATTTGTTTTAACATGTCTTCTGTTTTTTTAATTTTTTTTATTCTTGATACATTTTATTGAAAAAAATATTTATATATACATATCTCTAATGCAAAATTTTCTCAGCATTTACTAGTGTAGATCCCATCCTACCACCATGCCAATCATGATTTACAATATTCCCAAGTGATATATGGTTCATGAGTGCTCCTTTTCTCAGCCCACTCCTCTAGCTTGATCATAATAAGCATTCCCAGTCTGATATCTCTTATCATGGGTTTGTCTTGCCAAGTCTAAGACTTCTTATAAATAGAATTATATGGTATTTTTTTCTTCTGTATAAGATTATTTCCATGTAAGTCTTGGTTGTGTCAGGCTGTCAGCTTTTCACTAATGTAACAAAATACCTAAGATAATCCTATTATAAAGATAGAAAGTTAACTGGTTCAATTTTGGAGGGTTGAGTCTCTGATTGTCCCCTTACTTGTGGGCTGGTGGCAAGACATCTTATCATGGCAGGAATGCCTGGTGAACGAAGACATCCACCTAATGATAAGGAAGTTAAAAAGAGAAAAACAGGAAGGAACAAGTTCCCACTATCCTCTTTAAAGGCATACCTCCAATGACAAGAAGACCTCCAATAAGAACCCATCTCAAAATTTCCACCACCTCCAATAGCACTAACCTGGAGACAAAGGCTCTAATACATGGGCCTTTGGGGACCATCCCAAATTCAAACTATAGCAAAAGGGTAGCTTTTTCATGATATTGTGTGTACCACTAGTTTTCTTCTCTTGTTGCAGGATAGTATTCTGTTATGTTATACCACGTGTGTTTGTGTGTTTATTCATTCATTCTGCTTACAAACATCCCAGTTATATCCAGATTTTAGCCATTGTGTATAAATCCCTTGGGGACATGCATTTTCATCTGTTCTTGGCAGATATATGGGAGTAGAATTACTGAGCCACAATATAGGCATATATTTAGCTTAATGAAAAAAGAACTTGGTAAAATTTTTCAAAGAATGGCAATATTTTATATTTTCCTCAAGCATGAAAGAGAATTCCACATGCTTCACATTCCTGACAACATTTGATATTGTCAAGGTTTCTTTTTAACCATTCATGAGTTGCATGTCAAATCTCAAGGTAGTTTCACTTTGGCACTCCACTGATGAGTTATAGCAGTGTGTGTCATTTGATATAATTTTGGCTATTCCTGAATCATCTTTGAGATGTGTCTTTTCAATTATTTTTTCTGGATATTTCTTTGACAGACATGAGTATTGTACATATTTTCTCCCACAATATCCACCTGCCTTTTTATTTTATAAATTTTCCCATGAAGAACAGAAATTTTTAAAATTTTGATGAGGAACTCATCTTTGTTTTCCATTCATGGTTACTGCTTTTCCTACATTAAGAAATTTTGACAGCTCTGATGTGCTATTCTCCTATACTCTTGAAGAAATGTTATAATTTTAGTGTTTAAATTTAAATCTCATGTTTATCAAATCAACTTTTGTTCATGAGTAAGGCAGGAGTCAAAACTTTTCTTTTTTTTTCATATACTTTTTCAGTTACTCCAGGTTTGTCAAAAACTTCCTTGACATTATTGAATTGCTTTAGTGCTTTTATTAAAATCAAATGATATGTCTATTTGCATTTCTAGATCCATATATTCCGTTGACCTATTTGTCCATCATTACACTAATATCTCTTGATTACTGTAGCATGGCCAATCAATACTTATGAAAAGAACAGACAAATAAATAAAAAGATAAAAGATATTCATCTGAGAAAAGTAGAACTTAACGTGATTACATGCAGTTATCATTTAAAACACATTTGATCTTGAAAACAAATAAGTTGCTCTATGTTAAAAGAGAGAAATCATCTGAGAAATTTGTTTGGGGATAATAGTCTAATGTATACCAGTTTCATTTTAATCTTCACCTCTAGCCAAGTTCTTCTATATAAATCGTACACAGTAAAATATAATTCTGTAGAGTTGCTACTTTCCTGATTTCACCAACTCTCATTGTTAAGTTTCAGGTTTGTTTTTTTTTTTTTTCCTGGAGGGGAGAGATTTATTTTGCTTGGAATGAGAATTTAAAATAGATATCCTGTTCATATCCAGGAACATGAGTATCTTGAGATTTCTAGAATAAGACCACTAGATATTCTTTCAGCAACTGTATTTGTAGACATTGACTTTGGATTATCTTACACCTAATGCTGTTATGTTTGCTGTTATTGTTGTTTTGTTTTGATTATTCCTCTCATTCATCTTCCTTTGAAGAAAACCGTGCAATAAATTTATGATGATTAGTGATCATCATTGAAATTTAACATAATATTTCTTTTACTAAATTTTAAATTGCCTAGGTTGTATGGAAGATTTTTTTAATTATTATTTTTATAGAGTTTGAAGAATTAGAAATTCCCTGGAATCAATATCTTTTCTGGCTCTTCTAAGATGAAAAGAAATCCCCTGATCATATAAACCATGAAAATATTTTTTGGGTAGTAGACTGAAAACATACACATCTGGGAAGTTCATGAGTGGAGTTTTAAAATTATGATACTGTAAAGTAGAAGCAATCTGTCCTAGGAATTTTCAGTGTTTGTCTTTCATAATAAATTAGTCTTCTAGTATCCCCAAAAGACATTCTGTTCATTTATCATTTCCATTTTGTGGGTTAATAGCACCCTAAATGAGCTGAGAAATTTTTGGTAGAGGATGTATCAGGGATTGAACTCAGGGGTACTAGCCATTGAGCCACAGGGCTGGGGAGCCCTGTCTTGTATTTTATTTAGAGACAGGGTCTCACTGAGTTGCTCAGCATCTTCCCATTGCTGAGGCTTGCTTTTTACTTGATGCTCCTGCCTCAGTCTCCTGAGCTGCTAGGATTACAGGTGTATGCCACCGTGCCCACTGAGAATTTTATATGAGATATTATTTCCTGTCATTTTAGAACACTTAGACACGATTATTATGTTTACATGTAGTAAACTATGAGGTCAGAGAAATAGGAAACCCTAAATTTACCATAAGATATGATTGTAAATCAATAGACTTCTTCAAGTAAGATCTGTCAAGTCCAGAATCTCAGAAATAACTGGTATGTCCCACAAGATTTATAAATTATTGGTTTACAATGTTAATATTATCACATATCATTTTCCAAAAGAATGTATTTTTTAAGAAGCAACACTATCTATCTATAAAATAATTCTAAGCAAATAAAAATAATCTCTTCATTTTTACTTGGGAATTTTGTATTTGTGTTGGTTGATTCCCCTCATAGGATTTTCTTCTTAGCTAAAGAATGTCTTCTTTACTCCTAATTAAACTTCTCTTGATAAAGCACACTTCTTTTTCTCTTATTTTCATCATTTTTAAAATGCAGACTCGTTTTTTCTTTAGAAGTTTTTAATAATTTAAAAAGAACTTGTCTTAGATATTTACTACAAATTTCCAAAAAATTGGATGTAATTATATAACTGAGAGTTAAATTATTGTATTTTAAATATGTTAAATAAAAATCAAATTTTTAAAAGTTATAAATTATAAATTATCCCATCCCTGCCCAGCTCCAGAGCTACACTATTTAGTTGTGTATCAAGTTAAATTCAAGTGCTCTCTCTCTCTCCATATATATATATATATATATATATATATATATATATATATATATATATATATATATTTAATTTTGGTACTCAGGATTGAACTTAAGGGTACTTAACCACTGAACCACATCCCCAGCCCTTTTGTGTATTTTATTTAGAGAAACAGTCTCACTGAGTTGTTTAATGCCTCACTAATTTGCTAAGACTGGCTTTGAACTTGTGATCCTCCTGCCTCAGAGCTGCTGGGATTAGAGACTTGTGCCACCATGCTAGCTATACTTTATTTTTCTATATGCTACCTATTATGGACTAAATGTTTGTGACCTCCTGAGTGATTTTGTATAATTTCATGTTACCTTAGCATTCATTTTGAATACATGAATTTTTCTCATACCAGAAGTAGGGCTCAGTCACCCTAGACACAATATCCAGTTCTATACCTTCTCCCAGTTACTCAATGTGGCAATCCAGATATCTATCTTTTACAACCACCTCCTTAAAGGACATCTAGATGGAGCCTACGTGAATAGACTTCCTGACCCACCTCTAGCATGGATTGTACAGTTATGCCACAGTTAGTACCTCTCAGTTACAACATGACCTATAACTCATGCCTGCTTGTTTTACATCCAACAAATAAAACACCGCATGGGAATCTTTGGATAACTTCCTGCACCCAATAAAGACCTTGGCTCATGGGTCCCCTTCTCTTTCTCCAAGTACTCCTTGACCACTATGTGTGTGACCTGTCGGTTTTCTATGTACCACCCAAGACCTATAAGTGATAAAGTCTTTATTTCCATCTCTGTTTTTCCTAATCATTGACAGAGTGCTATCCATATTAAAGATCCTAAATTAAAACACCACCCAAACCTCATATGTTGAGGCCTAAACACCCACTATGATTTTATTTGGAGATAGACTCTTTGGGATATAAGTAGGGTCAGATAAGTTCATGAATGTGAGGTCCTCATTATGGGTTTAGTGCCCTTATAGGAAGAGACACTAGCAATCTGACAGTCTTATTATTTTTCTTTCTCTTGGACACAGCAATAAGTGGCCATTGAGAAGCCAGAAAAATAGCCCTCTCCTGAACCCAACCATGCTGGCACTCTGTTCTTAGATTTCCAGCCTTAAGATCTGAAAGAAAATAAATTTCTTTTCTTTTCTTATTTTTTTTTAAGTCACACAGTCTGTGCTATTTTTCTATGGCATCTTGGACAGACTAATACATTGCTGCCTTTTTTCAAGATAGAATCTTAGGCCGTTTACAAGGTAGATCCAGCACATGAAGTGAAAAATGAGGGGTAAATTGGAAGTGAGATAATTAAAAACAAAGGCAAGGACAAGGCTTGTATCTATTTGATGCATAAGACCCTGTGTGCTTTACTAGACATAGAGCATACCCTTAAATTTTCTATGAACCAAAGCAAAAAATGAAAAATAATTAGTTAAGCATCTCACAGTGACTATTAGATAGGGATAAATACAAGGTAAGCAGAGTTATTCTGGTAACAAGACTTGTAGGAAATCCTTCCCAATGGGTCATCATAAAAATGATAGTGTAGCGTTGCAGAAAGGAATATTTGCAGCAACATCTTTTCCTAAATAGTGCAACCAGCTGAGCCTTTATCATCCATTCTCTGCTCCTTTTTGCCAGCTCTTGGCCTTTGAAGGCTGGAGCCTTTAGGATGCCTCTCCTGGGCTTTCTGGCACTCTGGGAGGCACCAACAGAAGACCAAGAAGAGAAAGGGAGATATCCCAGAATGTTTCTCTTTTTTGCAGGGAGGTTTCAGATGTGAGCATATTCTTCTGTTTCAGTCAATGCATCCTGATAGAGGGACCCTCCTTTAGCTACAGCACTCACCACCTCCCAGTGGTACCATTATATTGTTATCCCTTGTTGCTTCTCTTAATTTTGCTGGTTACCATTCCTTCTTTAGACCCTCTTCCATTAACCCATTTGTATTATCATCCTTCCTGCTTGCCATAATAGCCAATCTTTACAGTATGTTCCTATACCGCCCTTTGATAATGCCAAGCATATTTTACCCTAAACAATTACACAGTGTTGTGCCTAGATGTCTGATAATTTTTCTGAATTCATGCATTACTTTTTACTATTTCTAAAAATGGATAGATTCTTGTTTTTCAAAATACAACATAAATACTGTCAGATCTACAAAATAATATGCCAGTGGGTTTAGAAACACAAGATAGACAAAACTTAACCCAAATCACTGTTTCCTCCTACACATATTCATGTGTGTGGGGGGGAGTTAATTTTTAAGTTTTGTATTCATCACACACATGTTGAAACAGAATATATTTGTAGATTTTTATGTTGCTCCAAGATTGCATTTATATTTTAGGTACTTTTTGCTGTTATAATTCAAAGGTTAACTAGGAATCTTTGTGAGTTTTTTACCTGGAACCTGATTAACAGTTTGATGATAAATGTGCAAGATTAGAGCTATCCATGGCCAACAAAGAGAAACAAGTGATTTCCTCAGAAATTTGATGAAACTTGTAAAGATAGATATTTTTAAAACTGAACTACTTGAACATTCAAGTATATTCACATGAGAGGCAAATGTTATTTATTAGGGCAACAGCTTAGATCTGACTTGGTTGTGGGTGCTACTCTACAGTTCAATGTGACCTTTGTGTTTTTTACCTGTGGATTCCCTTGTGACACTGTTTTCTATGAAACCTTGACAAGGGTATAGAAATACCCTTCTTATGGCTTTTAAAAGGGGAAATTGTTCGTTTGTTCATCTTTAATTTCTTTGCTCCACATTCTTCTTTCCTTCTCCCTTGAATGAATTGCTCATCAGTGACCTAGAATTGAATGCCACAAGGTATTGGTATACCATTTCCAGCCTGTGTATTTTACAAAGGACCACACACTGAATGACTTAAACCAGTCTTATAATTCTGAAATCTAGAAGCCCAAGATCAAGTGGCTATCAGTGCCATGTTCTAGTAGAGCTGGAATTTCCAAGCTTCTGATCACATGCTTGTTCCCCTGGTAACCAGTCCACCATCCTGTGCTTTTGTAGGGGTTTCCAAAAATCACCTCTTTGACATCAACTCAGGTGTGGTTAAAAAGAGTTAGTTAAGAACAAAGAAAAACACTTCTTTCATTTTTGACTTTCCAGAATTGCTACTGAGTACTTTCAGTGACCAAGGGAGGGGGACAAATGTTATAACAAAAGATAGTCATATTGCTCTAATCTTGTAGGAAAATAAAAGGATTTTAGTTGTTGTGAGTCAGGAACTATGGACAAGAATAAAAATGTGTATCACAATATCACAAAGGCCTACCGTACTTCATTATGACCACATTTAAACCATCTAAACTAATTATACCTATAATGACCTTATTTCCTAGAAAAACCACATTCTGAGGTGCTGAGAGTTAGAACATCAACATACGAATTTTTGGTGGGGAGGGCAGAATGTGACCTATAACAGAAATGAGCTCATAAACAGCATTTCCTTCACACTACCTCTTCAGGTGCCTTGGATGTACAAATGAAATATGATTTGTAGCAATCCTATTTCAAGTGATTATAGTTTTAATTTTTTTTTTAAAAATCAATGTTCCATAACAGAAGCATATGCAATTGTTTAAATTACTACTTTTTGAAATGGATGACTAGAAATAGAGACATCAGGTAGCATAACTTAAAGATAAGAGATGCTTTCAATTTGCCTAAAAAAAGAGTGATCTATTATCAGATTTTTTTTTTTTTAACACTGTGGATCAAACTCAGGGCACCATAATCATACATGGCGTTCAAGAGCTCAGTGTGTTCTATATTCCCAGCCTGGAAGTAACTATTATCAAACATCTTGTTTTTATACATGTTGCATAATTTTTTTTCTATCATCCACAGTTCCCACTGAAGAGCAAGTTAGATACTATGGAGAGATCCATAACTCTTTATGATATTAGGTTATTAGAAAAAAAAAATCACTCAGCATACTAAACAGAATCTTTCTGGTTTAAAAGAGTACCTGAAATTATTTATAAAGTGTTAGGTATATTCTTTCTGGAAGTTAAAATACAATTAGCTGTCTTCAAGGGAAATTTTTGCCATATATTTTAAGAATCCAGGAACCTTTTGATGGAAAAATTATAAAGCTCTTTGATATGGCATTTTCTGGGGGGAAAAAGTAAAATTCACTATAATTTCTTATATTTTTGGTTTCTTCTACTGAGGAAACATATGCAATATTTGTATACTTGTTTTCCTTGTTGTTTTGAAAGAATATTTAAAAGCTAACTTTAGTGAGTTTTTAGAAAAAAAATGAAATATGCTCAGCTGAAAACATTTTTGGCCAAACAGAAGTGAGAGAAAACAAAAGGGAAAAAAATATATGGAGAAGAAAACATTGCACCTGGTAACTGATTAGATAAGGTCACCATTAAAAAATGAAAAGTAAAAGCCAATGTGAAGCCCTAGCCAAATGTTCTTCCTTTCCCCGTGGATGGGACAGTGGTGTGTCATCACAGGGACAGATCCTTAGTCCTCAGGAACAGAGTTGCCTTACCTGCTCATCAACATTTATAGATTTGCAGAATGTATTATTAATTGACATACAATATTGCTGGTCACCAGTGCTTTTCATAGCAAAGTGGAGCAAATGATTTGTTCTCATAGAAATAACTGGCTTTCCCATATACCTCATTATCCATAAAGACCAAGTTCACAGGACAGTAGAATGGTCTGTTGAAAGATGAAGTAGAAGCTGCTCTCTGTGTGGTTGGGGCGCTATACCACAGGATGATATAGATATTTTGTTAGAGTTTTAATCAATCAAGATACAGTAACACCTACATCTGAATGTTCAGTGCAGAAATCAACAGATGCAAGTCATATTTGTCCTCTCACCCTTCCTCCTATAATTCATTTAAAGAATCTTTGTCTCTTTTTTCAACAAAATTGACCTGCCTAAGAAATGCTGGTTGACCGATATAAAAATATATCCAATTCACAACACAAGTTTTGTTAACTGGAAACCAAGATCTCTTTTCTGGCCATGTTGGATTCTTCAAATAACAGAAATGTAAAAGTTGGGTGATTAGTTTATATGTCTAGAATAATGTGATTTGCTATCAATGTGAGAACATTATGAATATATACATACCTACCTTGGTACCCAAGAGAAATACTGGGTATTTTCAATACTTTGGGACAGTGGTAAATTACAGCAATCTGTAATCATAGGACTAGGAACTCAGACTTCAAAGTATTAAAAGCTGGTGTCACCCCCCAGATAAAGACACAACAGAGACCCCGTTGAGGGACCAAAGAAAGACATGGAAAGAGTGGAGAAAGGAAGCCTGCAGATCAAATTAAGCTATAGGAACAGCTACAGAACCAACACAGAAGTAGAAACTACTATAGCTAACTTTAGGTTAATATTTCTGTGTTTTCTTCATTTCCCCCTCTTGTTAAATTATCTGAAAGGTAGTAGTGATGAAAACAGGCTTTTAGTTTTCAGCTGGAAGAACTAATGTTATTGTGCAATGATATAGTAAAGTGTGAGATATTGAGTGTGCCCTCATCTGGACAAAAGATAGGAGTGAGTACTAGGACAAAGGGTGGGTTGTTATGGAGAATTTATCTGCCTCTACAGACCCAACCTTCTCCTCCTTACTCTGGTTCTGAAAGGCTCATCTATATGGACAATACCAGTGGTCTTCCCTTACTCAGTCTTCCTAGTGGGTTCAGGAAAAGAAAAATAGGGTAGGGTCTTTACTTTCATATTCCCTCTGCTGGTTAGCTGGAAGTTGGCCATTTCTCCCTTCTGAAAGCCACAGTCCTATCAGGTGGCCACCTATTGCAGTATTCCCTCCCTCTCTTACACAGTCAAGTCCAGTGCTGGTAATATCCTCCCTGTCCTCCCTCTGGCTCTGCCTAATTTTAATTGTTTCTCTTAACTCCATCCACAGCTTTGTAGATAATTCCTTTATTACATTCTTCTCAACTGTCTTGTTCTACTGTATCTTCTGTTTCTTTCCAGCATCTTGCACAGACACAATATGTGAACCTCCAAAACTTGAAATCTTTTTTTTTTCCTTTCTCTTCTCTTTGCATTTAATTTATATCACAATAAGTCTGGGAAGAAGTCTTTGTGTATTGTGTTGTTTCCATGCCCGACAGAATATTTATGTCTGATTCATGTTTTAAATTGCTCACTATCGATATCACACCACAGATGCATGTTTGAAATGAGAGTGTGGCTTTCGGAATAAGTCCCACTGAAAAATATTTATTAGACGTGGACATGTAGAACGTGTTGTGCTAGGATGCTGTTCAATATAGAGAAATAATAGGAATCACTGTCAGAGTTTCTGGGTTCAAATCATAAGGTTGCCTCTTTAAAGCATAGGAAACCTGAGCTGCCTTTGACAAATGGTGTTGAAAACAGTGTTCTCACGTTGCTGCAGGAAGGAAATCAATGTCCAGCTCACATATTTTATTCAGGGCCCAACCAGATATTTTCTTATATTCATGAAAAATGAGAAAACACAGCAGTAGCTCCCCCTTCCCTTCAATAGGTTAACTCATGGCTCCCAGGGTGCTTCTATGATTCATGGGTGTCCAATAAAAAGTCAATACTGTGCTAAGTACAGTTTAGCCTATTTTTGTTTTCATATGCATCACTTACTTGGAACGTTATGAAATTCCTGACACTATATATATATATATGGTAATATTTTTCTGGAGGTAATCCTGATTCAAATTTAACTACTAAGAATAAACCATTTACATTCCTCAAGAACAAAACATCTGCATGTCCTCAGTACCCATTGCAATGTCTAGCCAAGAGGAAGAACTCTGCAAATGCTAAGTGCACTTTTTTTTTGATGACCAACATATGCCCATATTTTAAAATTCATCACTTCTTATTGTAAAGTCAACTTTAAATTTTGCCCTAAGGTATATGTAGAGAGGCAACCAACAAGGCTAGAATGACTACTATGAATCAAAGTTGGGCCTCATTGCATAAGCTTTCAGAATCTGAGTATAAGTAGGTGTGTTAGGAATGTCTTTGTAAATGTGTAAATCTCAAAATAAAAAGAAGAGCTGCATTTGGATCTCCTCCCCTGCGTTGGTATATATCTATGAGCTCTGCCCTTGAAGGCAGACAACTGATACTCTGATTGCTTTTCAAATTGAAAACCTCACCTGCTGTTTGCAAACGTGTTCTCTCCTCTTCTGCCCTGTTATTGAACAAACAGGCATTGATTTCTATCTCCTTTTTTTTTTTTTTGAAATCAGCAACTTCCCACAGATATTAGATTCAGCCCTGTCTGGTTAGTGAAGGATTTAACTGGGTCACATGAAAATAATGATAATGATAATCATCATCATCATCATCATCCATGGCTCCTGCACAGCCTGTCAGTAGATTCCTGTCATGAAAACAGTGAATCTAGTATAATAGATGAAACAGGTGTAACTCACTAATTATTAATATGTGGCTTCCTCTAGAGAAAAGTGTGTTGGAAGATATTCATGACAATATTATAGCTGAGGGTAACTGAAGCAAACAGACATATCAAAAGTGGCTGAGGATACCTGTGCTTGGTAAGCACAGCTGGACTCTAATTTTTGGATGACAATCAGCATTTCCATATGAAATGAATTAAGTGAAGAAGAAAGAAAGTTTACATTACTGTCAAAAACAATAGAGCAGATCCTACTTAAGTTGCTGGACACGGAGTGAGCCACCTAATGAAAGATCTATTACTAATATTTATTTAAAATAAGTTTCACTTGAATTGTTTGTTGGTATACTACGCATGTTTATATACTTTAAAATACTTTTGCAAATGACCTTGGAAATAAGTGGATGGAAAGTGAATAAAAGAGAGAGTATACTTCATGATGGGAAAGTCTTACACTATCTCTAATTACTCTGAATTTATTTAATACATCTCGATTGATTCATCAGCTCAATCATACACTGAATCAAAGACTTATTGATTTATTTATACCTTCTGTTCTTTTTTCAAAGTTGTGTTTTATACTCTTTAGGTTCCAGGAACTCTAATAAGATTATAAATGTTTAAAGATGAATAAATTATTACAGGAGTTCATTTACTGATGATTAATATCAATGTACATATGTGTGTGTGTGTATGTGTATATATCTCCAGCTTTGTAAGGCAATATGTGTTTGCTAAGTGGCCTTACTTACAGAAAAGTTTCTCTGCATCATCATAACAGGTAGTTGTTCACAACTTGGTGTAAGTTAGATTACCATCTTCTCACAGAGATTGGGAGATAAGGGTACCATATTGAATAATGATTACATTTCAAAGACATGGTTCTAGGTCCTTGAGAAAGGTATTTCCTGGGTTGCAAAGCTAGCAAAAGCTTTTTAGAAAGGGCTACAACTAAAAGGGGTAGAGAAAGGATTTACAATTGCAAATTTTCTAAAGAAGATGCTCTAAGAAAAGGGATTAGTATCAAGAAGAAGCCTGTATGAGGATTAGTCCAGTTGAGGGAAATATTAAGACTGTTTTTATCACTATGCAGTCCACCTAATACTGATTGTGAAAAGCCAGATATTCTATTCAATCCAAAGTGTAAAATAGGGCATAGTCCAAGTGTAATTTTAAAATCTATATTAACTAGATCTGCTGGTTGCTTTGGAATACAATACAACAGGCACTGCAAAAACAAACAAGTAAAATAGAAGCAGAAGGGGATTTCATTTCCTGAGATGTTTCACATTCCAACACCTGTGCTGTGTGCTGTTCATGCATTAAGACTAACCCAGAGAATTCAGTGTTATTATGTCTATTTAACAGATCCAGAAAGTGAGGTTCAAGTCTGTGGCTTGCCCCATATCTTGAAGGGGACTAACAGGCAGAAGCCAGTGTTTGTACTTAACTTTTCTTTTTTTCTGGTTTCCAAAGACCATCTTCAACACATTCAAAAATTCTACCCTCTTAAAGCACAAAGTTAAGAATTTAAAAACTGACAGTTTCATTTTAGTAGGAATTGATACAATTTTGCAAGTGAGGACAGGAGAAGAATCTTGTCATCTGGCTCTTTTGAATGATAAGGATGGCTGGCATTTCTTGGCTACCTCACATTAAATTCTTCTAGGAAATTAGATTGTGTCTATCTTTTTTGTCTCTGGCTATTTAAGTGTCAGAGATATGGTCACTTTTAAAAGAAAAATAAATCTATGATATAGTGATATTCTAGAAACCTTGGCAAGAGGCTGTTACCTTAATGGATTGTGTTCATTGAGATTCCTGAACAATTGGGTATGAGCATCTGATGTGTGTGTCTCCAGCAGAGAGCTAGGCCATTGAGGAGTCTGCGGAAATAGAGATCCTGGCAATGTGGGCATTTTCCTGGAAATAGACTGGTTTCAGTGCTCTGGGATCTGTTCTTCAGAGATTTTCTTTCCTTTTCTTTCTTTCCTCCAAATATATCATCCATCTGTCTATCTACCTATCTATCAATCTATCATCATCTATTTATCTATCTTTAGCATGTTTTCTCCTCCCCTCACTCCCCTTCCCTCCTCCTCCTCCTCCTTCTTTTCTCTCTCTCTCCCTCCCTTCCTCTCTCTCCCTCCCTCCCTCTCTCTCTCCCTCCCTGCCTGGCAGCAGGGCATACAATTCTCAATTCTCTGCTTTCTAGTTCGGCAGCAGTAAGTGGTGAGTACATTATCAAAATACTAGGAAAGAAAGAAAACTGATCCTCAGTCAGTATTACAAACACTGGGTTTTCAGGCTGCATCTTAATAATTCTTTCATTTGCTGTTAGTTTAAAACTTTCATGTAAGAGATATTTATGGAAAAAATCTCTGAAAATATAATAGAAAGAATAAATAAGTCTCTAACACAGCAGAGAATATTGAAGAGGTTTTGTTTGTGTTTTTTTTTGTGTGTGTTGCCTTAAAAATATAAAAATTTCATACATGTTTTTACTGAAATACAAAGTCAGTACAGAAAAGTCTACATGTCATAGATATACAAATGAGTGATTGATCATGAAGTCACTATTTCTTGGAAACACCTCCCAGATCAAGAATTAAAGTGTTTCTAACACCCAAGACACCTCACTGCATTCTCCTCCAACTATAGCCTCTGCCTTTGGTGCATTAACAATCCCAGATTTTCTGTGCCCAATATGAACTTCAGTTTCTGCAAAAGCTGGTCTTCTTCTGGCTCACCTTTAACTCCAGGTGCACAGACTTAGTGTTCTGAGCCCAAAGTCACAAGGGCTCTGATCTCCAATTTTTATCTGATTATCTTCATGGATCTGTACACAACTTGGTTCATTCCTAGCTGCTCAGTCACCTCTTCTAGAACACAAATATTTCCATGGGAAAAGTAGCTTATTCTCTGGGCTTTCTTGATTACCACATCTTCATCCAGTCATTTCTCAAACTCCAATGCTTTTGAGCAGATTTTTTAATTCAGATTTTCTAGTTGTGTTCTGTGGGCGGGTGGAGCTAAGTATTTCTTCCATCATCATGTGAGCAGAGGGCCGTCTCACTCCTCTGCAACCTCATAAAACTGTTAGACAGCAGGATAGGAGACTTGTGTATGTGGGGATAGGAAATAGGTTTAGAAAGGTTAAGCAATTTCCCTGCCATTACAAACCTGGGAAATGATGTCTTTTTCTGTTGTTCTATACATGTGACTTTAATTTGCCTCTGAAAAGCACATTTAAGAGTTTGAAAACACCCCTGCCTCTGTTCAATCTCCTGGGAAATCAACAAAAAATTATCAAGTTCTCTGGTACTTTAAAAATAAAACCTCTTGGAACGTGACTCAGCAATAATAATCCATTATCAATTGTTTTGTACTATGACACCTTTAATTTCAGAAGAGCCCTTTGATTATAGGTGATTTTCAAAGCACTCTTTACTTTAGTTGGGAAAGTGATGTCTTAGAGTTAATGAAACATTGCTCAAAAGCCTTTTTCCCTGAAAGGGAAAACAGATTCAAATCAGTGTCTTGTTTGATACTGCAAGTTCTCGAGCTACAGTATCTGAGTTTAATCCCAACTCTACTGTTTACTGGCCATGTGACTCTGAACTTCTAGTTCCTGAGCCACACAGTCAAGACTGACATCCAGGTCTCATCAAGGTGAGGTGAGATTAAGCGAATACACCACAAGCATTAACAAGGTGTCTGCTGCATAGGCAGCACTTAATAGATACCTGTTATGCATTTAATTTTCTAGTGTAGTGAAATCACTGTTGTATTATTTGCACCTAAATAGATCTTCTTCCCTGTTGCTCTTCAACTTAACATATACACAGAATCAAATCAGCTGCCTTAAGTAGATGTCTTGACTTCATGTGGTAATCTGAGATCTCCTTGGCAAATAGGGAAGGCTGAAGGCATCTCTTCTGACTCAAGCCTCCTATGGCCCGAGGGGAAGGAGTTTCATGCAACTACTCTTTCAAATGAACATTTTCATTAACAATCTCTGATAATGCTTAGTTAGGAAGAATGGACAATGGCAAAATTTAACCACTAAGTCTGTGTTTTTGTGCATCTAGACTAGACCAATCTACTTGAGATTTTTGTATGGCAATATAATCTTTTAGAGTTAGCACTATTCAAGTACACATATTTATGGATGAAATAATACTAATAATGATAATCTACTAACTTTGTCTTTTCTTGGTCCTTTTAAACCCTTGAGCAAAAAATTATAGGCTACACAATGTAAATTCTTCTTTTGGCGGACACAACATCTTTGGTTGTATGTGGTGCTGAGGATCGAACCTGGGCCGCACGCACGCCAGGCGAGCGCGCTACCGCTTGAGCCACATCCCCAGCCCAATATAAATTCTTCTTATATCCAACCATAATAAAGTAACTTTGGCACCATTTGACTGAATTTTATCACAAACTATCAGGTATACATGAAAAGGAATGTTTGGTTGCTAAAGGATTTTCATGACTTTTACACTTTGTGTTTGATTGTGCTGTAGCCAGTGGCGGGGAGGGGAAGATCTATTGTTAAGGATATTAGAAAATTTCGTAAGAGATTAGACAGTCTAGAATTATCAGTTAATTCAATGTCTTCAGATCATCCCTGGTATCTACTGGCATCTGTCAGTGTCCTGACAAACCTAAATTCTCAAATACCCTACTATCAGGCTAGTTTAAGAATCAAGCACAGAGGAAGTAGGTATGTGAACTCTCTTGGAGAACTATAAGGCGAGCATCAATTAACTGGGTTAATTTGTTAAGCTTACAGCTTCTGTATCCCTAATGCTAACATAATGCCATGAGCATCAAGTATCTAGGATGTTTCTACAGAAAAAGCTCTGCTTATCCTTCATTGATATATCCAGTGAGACCAGGCCAAGTAAGGAAATCTCTTTTTGTTCAGGAGGTATATGGAGTGAGCAAAGTCTGCTTTAATTCCTCTTTGCTACATGGTACTATGTATCTTTAACAGTCCCCAAGTAAAGAATGCAACAACAACAATAAAAAATACAGAATAGAATTCACTGAAAAATTCAGGACCTTGTTTGGTCCACCCCCCAATGCCCTTGAAGCCCAGTCCTCTGGGGGATTTGATTTACTTGCCTGTGCCATTCTCAAGGCTGAATTATGAAAGGCCAGCACTTTTACCCATTTAACCTTCCCACTGCATCTCAATGTCCATGTAACTGTTCTACTATTAAAAGTAATCTTTGAAAATAGCATTTTCAAGTACAAATAAAGTAGTGTTGATGGCATAGCCTAGTAGGTGTGAATGAAGTTGATGGCTTTGTCAAGAGATCTTGCTCTACCCTTTGCTAGGTGTGTGACCTTGGTCATATTAATTTCCTTCTCTGAACCTCAGGTTTATCATCTAGAAAATGTTAGAAAAAGATTGTAACAACACCATAGGGTTAAAGCAAATATTAAATGAGATAGTGTGTAGAATATAAGTATTCTTAGTACAGAGTATGGAAGTAGTAAGTCCTCAACCAAGGGTAAGTATAGTAATTAAAGTTTGGGCTTGGTATATGAGAAGGAGATACAGTCTTCCTGCCACTTTAACATCTGTTAAAGTTGTAAAACCCACACCTTATTATTGTTAACATGGAACACTTCATCTGATATTTAAGAATCACAAAGTTAATAGCATTAGGAATAGAATGGATTTGACAAACTTAAATATTTTTCTTAGGTCATATCTTAAATAAATTATACTTGCATTTTTCTTTACAAGGTATGACTTATTTGACCTGTGGTAAACATGGAATTAAAGTCTTTGTAGTGAAACTGTCCCTCTATGCTCAGCAGTTAAACTTGCATATGGCTCTTCTTTATGTGGCAAGAGAGCTGTGAATTCATACTTAGGCCACAGTCAGAGAAATTTAACAAAGACTTCCACTGGAGACAGAGGCAGTGGGTAAAACTTCTCCTTGTGTTCTCCTCAACAGAGCTGGCTGTTTAATTGATTTCCAAAATCAATTTTCAATTAGTGTGGTGGTTTGGCATTTCATATTAGCTGTTAAAATTGTGAGGAATGGTAAACAGAGAAGTATGTGACTTAGTAATTGCTTTTGCCTATGTCAAAAACACAATGGCAGCTAAAATTTAGACAGATACTCTGTGACCCTTGCAATGATGCAAGGCTCTGCACAGACAAGGGGACTGGGGTGCATTCTGGGACAGATGCATGGATGTCAGCAGCAGCCCTGAGAGTCACTGGATTCCCTGCATTCATTGTTCTCTATTGCTTAGCATCTGAACCCATCACATGCAAGGTCCTGTTTTTATTCTAAATAACCTCGAGAAAAAGGAGGGAAAATGATTTCAAATGAGCAATGAAAAAACTAGTACTAGTCTGTAAATTATAGCAGGGTAGCCTTGTCTTTCGGAATACCCTTCCTAACCTGGGCCTCTGTATCACAGAATAGAGCTTCCAACCAACACATGCCTAAAAAGCTGAGTAAACATCTACCTCTCTTTCAAAGAGCTACCCTTATTCACATATTCATGCACCAGACTATCCAGTACTACCAATTCTGAAAACCTCCTAATGGTGTTGCTTTGTGGTTTCTGTGCTTGATCTGTTTGTCATACTATAGGCCAGCAAGGGTCTAGAGAGTTTGAGGGGAGCCAAGATCACAAAAACTCTTCCTCAGGGCATCTTTAATGCCCTGAGGTAGATGGGCTCAGTTCTTACTGGCTGATGAAGAGTAAAAAAAATATTAATATTTAGAATGCATATACATAATATTTGTATATATTTTTAGGAAATGCATATTCATATATGCAAACACACACACAAATACATATTCTTTAAGTGGAAAAGTTGCAGAAAAAAAGTTTCTTACATTCTTTTTAACATGCTTTTTTTTTTTCTTTCTGACAATTTTGCTTATCCAAGCAGATAAAATTGTAAGCAAATATGTATCTCCCATCACATTTGGGACCAGTAGGAACAAGCTTAAGTAAACAAAGACAGAGTCTCTTTTTGAAAGAATGTTGATTCCTTATATTATGATACTATGAAAGCACCATACAATATCTGACTTAGCAATGGCTAATCATCGTGAATGAATGAATGTGTAAATGAATTAATGTGATCTTTCAGAAATGGTTGGATCCAGATGGCTGTTGTTCATTGCTTTGTACCCAGAAGCATATAAATATATTTTGTTTCTCATTTCTGAGGGAGATCACTGGTATGTAGCTCTCCATTTCAGGTTTGTGAACTAACTGTCATTTTAATGCATATATATATGCATTAAAATATATATATATATATATATATATATATATATATATATATATATATTTTTTTTTTTTTTGGTCTGTTAGCTTTCTACCATATCTACAAAATCTTACTTTACTTGACCAAAAAAAAAAGAACAATAAACAAAAGCTTTTTGAGTTAAGTAAGAGAACATTAGTACAATGAATACCAGTCAGAAATTTTTGCCTGGGGCAACACTGTCTTTGTGCTACTCTCAAATTT
This sequence comes from Marmota flaviventris, assembly GCF_047511675.1. NCBI lineage: Eukaryota > Metazoa > Chordata > Mammalia > Rodentia > Sciuridae > Marmota > Marmota flaviventris. The sequence goes on along the minus strand of NC_092514.1, from coordinate 50,132,781 downwards.
AGTTAGCAAATATATTCAGAAATAAATGGCTGAACTACCAATGAAATGGCTAACTGACAAGAGTCTCAGGAGATCTATTAAATGTCTATAAAATCTTGATCTCTTTTAATGCCATCAAAAAATGACTTTAAAGGTATGAGATGGTGTGCCTCTAGCACAAGAGGAAAGTGGTTTCATGGATTTACACAAACCTATTTAGTGTGTTGCTGGACCACAGCAGCTTGCTTTGTCATTGCTAAAAACAATACAGTTTCAAATAGTTTCAGGCTTGCAGAAGATGACATGTTTTAAAATCTACTATAGTCAAACTTACTAGGAGGCCTGTTGCTTTCAAAATTTTAATTTTAATCCTTATAAAGTTATTCAAATTACAAATCAGTATGCTCATGCATTTCTAAATGAGAGAACTGAAGTTCAGAGAGTTGACTTGGCTTGCCCACTGAGGCACAGTTGCTCATCAGCATTGCCAGCAGTCAAGCAGACAGGCATAGTGATCATGGATACCTCTTTTTTGTTTTGATTCTGCCATACAAATTTTGATTGTGGGAAGATGTTACGCTGGTCCCATTTGGAGAAACATAAAATGATTCTTCATACTATTTGGATTGGATTGATAGTCTTTCTTTCTTTCTTTCCTTCTTTCTTTCTTTCTTTCTTTCTTTCTTTCTTTCTTTCTTTCTTTCTTTCTTCTTATTTCTTTCTTTCTTTTTCTTTCTTTCTTTCAGGCTTGCAGAAGATGATATCTAGACCATGATCTCAAGTTCATGAAAAATTACCAGAAGATATTAGAAATATTAAAATAATGCTTATTTCTCTTAAGAAACATATTTCTCTTAAGAGACATTTTGAACATTTACATTTATTTGTTTATTTTTGGTAGTGTTGGGATGAAACCCAGGATCTCATGCATGCTAGGCAAGCATCCTCCCACTGAGCTATATCCCCAATGCCTCAATTCCAGCTGTGAAAGTGACCCAAGTCATCTTGGAAGGGAATCTGGAAACCACATTGCAGGATTCCCAAAGTCAGCCTTTTTGACCAGTAGCCACCCTGAATGCTCAAATTCCATTTACTCATGGAAAACATTTCTCACTATAGTTGCTGACTGTTCCTTCGAAGTGGAGAAATTTAACAAGGAGATAATGGCCCCATGGGTGAAAATCCTAAAATGAAATACCCCAAGGCATGTGCATTTTTATTACACTAAATTAAAAACATACCATCTACTATAATACAGCAATAAGCAAGGGAGAAGTAAGCAAAATAAATGCTAAGCAAATATTTTTATTAAGAAAATAGCTTTTATAGGGTCTCTAATGTTCATAACATTCATAAATGGGTATTGTAGGAATTTGCATAATAAAGAACAAGCCCACACAATTGCATGAAGTGCACCCAAAACATTAGAGAGATAGAAATAAGCATTGTTTTAATATTCCTAATATCTTCTAGTAATTTTTCATAAACTTGAGATCATGGTCTAGATGTCATTTTGTAGTTTTGTTTGTTTAAATGATTGATATAAATTAAGAAGTTTTCCTTTCATTACATATTTCTCTTAAGAAACATTTTGAACATTTACCTATTAATATACTCTATTCTAGGGGCAATGCAATTAAATCAATTTCTTATTATTGGTGGTTTCCAATATTTCATGAAATTAATACTGTGATAAAGTTTTTCTATATAGTTATTAGCAGAGAAATTATTGTCAGCAGGATGTAAATAAAGACTTTTAAAAGGTTCGTGCCTCAGATCAGATGCATGTTTCCCAGGCCCTCTGAACCATGGTATGAGAGTACTGCTGACCTAGATCCTTTGAATACTAGTCATTAGCACTAAACATATGTTGCCTTTGGAGAAATGATGGTGAAGGTTCTAACTGATGTCTTAATGCTTTACATTTTCTTGACATTATTCTTGGTTTCATGTATATTTGTCTGTATACACATATTTTTTTAATTGGCTATTTTTTTACTTTTCCTTTGGAAAATGTAACTTCATTTTTCCATAGGTTTTTTTTCCACTTATGGGGATATTCATCTTTTTATATTGGTTTCAGGAACTCTATATATTTAGGACTAATCCTCTCCGAGTTATCATTATGTTGCAAATATTTTTCCCACCATTTTGTCTTTTGACTAATATGTCCTAAAGCACAGTTTTCTCCCTTGCTTCATATTTTAAAAACTCTGCTTTATACTGAGACTCATACACACATGAATGCACAAATATCCAGAGAAGGATAAAAATGTAGAAACACATTAGCATCTGATTTTAAAAATAATTTATACTCAGTGAGTATTTTGAATTCAATCAGCTATGCAAAGTGTGAGATGGGAAATTTGATTTTGTTTTTTCTCCAGCATTTTATGATTTATAAACATGAAAATGTGCAATCCATATAGTAGTTATGTAGGGCCATTCTTATTACATACAATTTGAGGTATTTTCTTTTTCTGCTACATTCATTTGTCTCTTTATTTTCAAACACCTAAATTCTATTTTGATTATTTTATAAGACATTCATAAAACCAAACAACTTGTTTTAGAAAACCAAACAACTGATCACTCTGCCTTATAGTTATTCTATATCAAAGCACTCAAAATTTTTCTACCAGTTAATTTATTGAAATCAACAATATAAAAATTGAATTAGATTTTTCAAGGAGCACTTGAGATTTTCATTGTATTGATATTAAAGTTGTAGATTTATCTAAAGAGATTCACTGTCTTTAAAATATTGTAACTTACCCTATAATATCATAGAATACTTATTTGTGAAAATATTATTTATGCCCCTTGATAAAATTATATAGATGTTTTGGATTGATATACATTTTTATGACTTTTGTCAATATGAATTAATAACTTTGTGGTTAGCAGTTCAACCATTCAACAAGTGTTTATCAATCCCCTGCACTTGTGATAAGTTCTTGGATAACAATTGGTGACCAAAGAATAGCAGGAATGTGAGACAGACAGACAGAAATTCTAGGCTTTAACAATTGCTGCAAAGGAAATAGTGTTATGATAAGAAAACAAGGATTGGGATCCACTTTCAGGAAAGTTAAAACAGATAGGACAGTACAGGTCAGATCACATAGGTCTTAAAAGCCATACTATGGATTGATATTTATTTTAAACTTAGAAGGAATTAGTGCTATTTTCAAGAGGATTTAAAATATGAAACATTTTGACATTTTGTACTTATTGTAAACACATAGAAAGTAAATATTCTGAAACAATCTGAATGCTTTTTTACCACTGATTACCCAGGTTCTAAGTGAGGACACCTATTAATGCATCATTTTATTCATTTGTGGAATGTTTCTTTACCCGTCTATACTACATTTCAGTGTGCTATATTTAGTTTTATCTTTTCAACTAGACAGTAAATTCCAGGCAGGATGCTTGGTGATGTCCTTTTGTTGATCCTCGCATGCTTGGTTCAATGCCTTACTTATATGAACAAATAATATTGAAATATTGTTTGATGAAAAGAAACATCTTTTATGATGATTCTTGACTTGAACATAGAATAAAATACAGAGAAAAGGGTCTGTGAGTTGTACTTTCTACTTATGATCATTGGTCCTTTATGTGAAAAGTACAGAGGTAATGAAACTGGCAAAAATATATAAAGATGGAAATATCTTCTGTGGACTGAGAGCTACAGGGCTTGGGTTGTAATCTTCATTAGATCTCGTTTGGCCACTGCCCACCTCCTTCTGCATGATGTACCAGATGTGCACATAGGTTTCTCAGTGAGATTGCCCTTTGATGTTGAGAAACCAGTATCATCCAAACTTCTTCACTTCAGATGAAGAAACCATGATATTGGCAGGTGCAAAAGACCAATTGTTATGAGGTTGACCACAGCAGTCACCAAAACAATCTCTCCAGAAATTTGATAGAGTTTGCTCTGATTTCTGTCAATTTTCTAAATTTTCTGAGCTTTGACCAAGATCTATTAATTTGCCTTATACACAATCTATTTTCTTCTTACAATTAATTATATTAATTTAATTAAAATGCACCATTAATCATCTAACTGCATGAGAATTATGAGAGATTAAGAAGTATCATAACCAAAGTGCTATAGTTGCTGCAAAACAAACTAATTCTAATAGCTTTGTTTTGAAGTATAATTGATGCACAATAAATTGCACACTTAAAGCATATGATCCGATGTATTAATGTGCATATTTACTGGTGAATAATAGAATAATATCTAATAATCATCAAAGACAAAATAATGAGTATGTGCATCACTCTAAAATTTTCCTTTGTCCCATTTAATGTCTCTCTCCTTCTTCCCATGTCCTAATCAACCTCTGTTCTGCATTCTGTCACTGTACATCAGTTGAAATTTTGTTGAATTTTGTAGAAATGGAGCTTTACATGCAGTGTACCATACAACTTTTTATCTGAAATCTTTTCTCAGAATAATTCCTTCGAGATTAATTTATGTAGTAATATTATCAACTCCATTCTTTTTTATTGCTGACCGAAATGCATTGTGTGACCATATCACAATATGTGAATATATTCACTTAATCACCACCAGTTGAGTTGTTTCTTAAGTTTTTTCTTTCGCAAGTAAAGTTTTTACACACATTTGCCATGTGTGAGTCTTTATAAGCTTGTGTTGATAATACCAAGGAGTAGATGGGCTGGTTCTTGTGCTACATTTGTATTTAACTTTTTCAGAAACTGCTAGCTGATTTTTCAAAGTGGCTCTTTTCTTTGTTCTGAACATGAGTGTATTAGAATTTCGGTTATACTATGTTCACCCTATTATTTGTTGTGATCCAGTTTTATTTTTAACCATTTTCATGAATGAATAGTACTATCTCAACATATTTTTAATTTGCATTTTTCTAACAATTGATAATAATGAGCCTTTTCATGTGCTTATTTTCCATCCATATAATTTCTATTATATGGGTTATCTGCTTTCTTATTATTATAGTGTTTGAGAGTGCATTAGATATTCAGAATGCATATCATCTCTTATCAGATGAGATTTACAAATATTTTCTTTAAATCTAGGACTTATATTTTTATTATTGTAATAGCCTTTGAAATAATGGTAGTTTTTAATTTTAATGAAGTTCAATATATCAATATTTTATCTACTGGGTAATTTTTTTGTCACATCTAAGGCATCATATTAATATTGTATTTTCTGATCCCATGAAAATATGTCTCTCTATTTTGTAAAATTTTCATTTAGAAATATTTTAGTGTTCAGTCTAAAAATGTGTTGCATTGATTCTGTCAGATTTGTGTCCAATATTTCATGTATTTTGTTTCTTTTCTTTATATTAAGTAGCAATTTCTATTTTGTAGTTATTATGTAGAAATACCCCTTAAATAATGACCTTATATTCTGCAATTTTGCTGAACTTCCTTATAAGAAGCTTTTCTATAGATTTCCTTGGATTTTCTGTATAGCTTATCATATCATCAATGAATAAAAATGAAATTATTTATTCTCTTGATTAGTCTTTTTTAATAAGGATGAATCATGTTATTTTTGTGTTGATTGTATTCGCTAGACTTCTCATATACTGGTGAACAGAAGTGGGCAGAAGTGGAAGAAATGGACATCTTTCCCTTTATTCTGAATTGAGAGGAAAATCAATTAAGCTTTTCCATTAAAAATGATGTTACCTATAAGCACAACTTCTACTGATTGATTTTTTTAAACATGAAACCAATCATGCATCTTTACTATAATTAATTCTACTCAATTTTGCTAGTCTGTTCTTTTATGTATTATTGAATTTATTTCGCTAAAATGTTTATACTAATTTTTGCATATGTTCATGAACCATAATGATTTGTACTTTTCTTTACATAATGTCTTTACCTAGATTTGGCAATAGGAGGAGGCTAGTCTCAAAAAAAGAGTTTATAAGTACTTTATTACCTCCCACCTCAATTTTCTGGAAGAGGTTGTTTAAAATTAATATTATGTTGTCCTGAAATGTTAGTGTGAATTCACCAATAAGGCAATTGGGTCTGGTAATTTTAGTTCTTGTTCATTTCATTGGAAGTTTTTCTTTTTTAACTACAAATTTAACTTGTTTACCGAATATATAATTTTAAAATTCTATTTCATTGGAATAAACCACAATTTACTTTGTTAGTCTACATATTCCAACACATCTGCCCTTTTGACTAGGTTAGATTCTTTTCACAAAAAATAAGTTGTCCATTTTTTTCTTATATTATTCTTTTAATGTCTATAAAAACTGCAATGAAGCCTTGTTTCATATTCCTACAATTAGTAATTTGTGTTTTCCATTCTTTTTTTTCCCCTGATTGGTTTGGCCCTGCAATTTTACAAACTTTACTGATCTCATCAAATATTTCACTTTGGTTCTTTGATTTTATCTTTTATTTGTCTTCTCTATAACATTTATTTCCACTATGAGATTCTCCCTTAAATTGTTCTGCTTGCTTTGGGTTTTATTTGCTCTCACTTTTAAGGAGGAAACTGAGATCATTTATTGCATTCTTTCTTCTTTTTTATTTAGGTGCTAGTTTTTAAATTACCTTCTGACGACAAATGATATTCAGTAAGACAAGATTTGATTAAACATAAAATCTTTAAAAAAAATCAGAAAGAAAAACCATATTATTTGTAGAATACCAAAATAACTCTGATTGCATATAACGAACAAAAGAAAAACATAATACAACAGAGAAGAAATCATGCAAGATAGAAAAGAGCAACATTGGTAAACTACATTCATAAAAATGAACACAAAATAGTGATTTTTTAAATATACAAAAAGCTAATTTGTTATCAACAGACATATATTTTATAATGTATCACAAAAATCCTACAAGTAAAATAAGTATCATGCCAGATGGAAATTTCACATTTTCACATATATTTGGCTTCTTGAAGTTGCCCACTCTTCAATGATGCTCTGTGTATATATTTTCTATATTTGTTCTCTCTGCATTTAATTTTGGATAATTTCTATTGTTACATCTTTAAGCTCACTAATATTTTCTTTGGCAATGTCTAATCTGTCATTAACCCACTTATAGTATTTTTCATTGCAGAAAGTATAATTTTTTTGTCTAAAATTTTGTTTGGGGTCTTTTTTATATCTTCTATGTTTCTATTAAATTTTTTAGTTATTCTTCTAGCTTCTGAGACATATACAATAATGATAATGAACTATTAAAGTTAATGTCTTTTAACTTTATCATCTGATTTCTGGATCAGTAATGATTGATTAAATTTCCTCATCGTGGGTTTTATCTTATTGCTTTTCTGTATACCTTTGCTCTCCTTTTAATTAGATAACATTGTAGATTTTACTTAATTAGAAGATAGAAATTTCTGCATTCCCAAAAGTATCCTTGAATTCATTTGACCCTTTCAGCTCTTGCTAAAACTCTGTTAAATGTGTTCAGAGCAGCATTTAGTGTAAATTTTGTCACAGTGGGAACAGATTTAGACTATTCTAACTGGCACCCAGTGAATTATGGAATTAATCAGTAGTATTAGGAACTAATCCCAACTTTGTGACCTCTAGACACTGTTTCCTCTAATCCTGTTAAGAGGCTCTCACTTATGTCTTGGGGTGTTTCCTCAAGTGCATGTATGTATCAGTACTGGGGTGAATCTGTAAAGGAGGTCTTTGGTGGTGACCAGAGTTCTCTCTCTGATATGTGTCTTGCTGTCTGAAGAACTGGATATAAGAAGAGAGATCAACACTTTCCTTTATAAGGACAAAGCTTGCATTTTAAGTCTCAGAAAGTGAAATGAATAGCTGGAAGAAGCAAGATCTGTAAAATACAAATAGACCAATACTATATGTGCCATACCACTCAATAAGAAGTCAAATGTCACCAAATATAATTTACAAAGTAGTAACACAATTCCGTAAAAGTCACTTGAGCTTGTTTTTAAGAAAAATAATTATTCAACGTGGTCAAGATTGCTAAATAGTAGTATACATAGTTTTATTGTTTTGTTTTATTTAACAATAATTCTATAGTCAGTGAAGGCCTGGGGGAAGAGTTCAGGATGAGAATATTGGACAGACTGGAATGAAGATCTTTAAGCTGCACAGCTGCATTTTCTTTTAGTGCAGAGTAAATTTTTTTCACACGGGGAACAGATGAATTCAAGGTGGTGTTGATGATTGAGGTGTAGTAATAACTTCAAAGAGATTCACAGAAAACTTAGCCATCGCTAGACTTTGAAAAATAAAATAACTATATCAGTGTTACCTTAAGTAATTATTAAAGAGATTCTATGAATGACTGTAGATCATATTTTTCCTTGAAATAATAGTAATAGGAAATGTCAACGGATTGTAAAAGTGTAAATTAGGACAAATCCCCTGAAATAAACATTTTGACAGCATGTGATTCAAATCGGTATTAATGCTTTGATTTCTCAATCCTCAGTCTGGGAATCTTTCCTGAGGAAACACACTGAAATGAAGAAAAATCTTTGTGCCAAACATGTTTTTTGTAGCAACATTGGTTTTTAATTGTAAAAATCCAAAGGCAACGCTTTGCCCTACATTACGGCAGTGGCTAAATTAATTGAATTATATAGTCATTTGAATATAATATAACCACTGAAATGTTTAAAAAGACCTTGTAATCACTTTGAGAATGCTTACAAAATAATATTAGGTCAGTTAAGAAGGATAATATATAGTATAATATATTTTTAATAAGCAAATGCAGATAACAATGGTCTAGCAACTCAATATATTAATGATATCCATCTTTGAAGGAAATGGAATAATATAAAGTAAAACAATAGTTGTGGAGTATGAAATTGACTGTAAAGGCACCACCATAACTTTGCTGGGGTTCATTATATTATATTTAACTTACTTAAACAAGGTCCATGTTGTCCTGTTTCCTCAACTTTGTAAATTAGAGAACAGTATTGATTTTGTATCATTGGAACTGTTTTAGAGAATTAAAACATACAAAGTGTTTAAAACATTGCCAGAAACAAATGAAGGATTCTTTCCATAATTGACATAAATCAGATAATAGATCAACTACATGTCTGTATTATGTTTTCTGATTGATAGTATTTTTCTATAAGGGTATCTCAAAAAGTAAATAATCAATGGAGACTCACTTGTCAAAAATCCCTGCATTTTAATTTTCCATTTTTAAATCTGTGCATATGTGGAAAAAGAAAATTTCATTTTCTAAATGTAGCTCCAATGGCAAGAGGATTTACAAATTTTATGCTCAACTTGACAGGATCGCTGAACGCTTCCTTCTCTCCTGATATGATGTGTTTACTTTCTCCACCAACAACTGCTGCATTACCAGATGAAAAGAATCAGACTTCCAAAGATTGGCTTAGGTGTCCACATTTAAAAAAAAAAAAATTCCTGGTTTATAAACACCAAAACAACCTTGAAAGAGTTAGGAAATCAAATTCAAGTTGCTTAGTACAATATATTTTGACACCACAACATGTAAATATTTACTCTTAAGAATAACCTTGCTTATGGAGTAAAAAAAGACCATAATTCAAAAATATCTCTTGCCTATGAATCCTAAAACAAGATGCATAATTTTAATGAATAAGATAATAAAATTTACAAATAGTTATGCATGAACATTTTATTGAGATAGGTCAGGACATTATTTCAAATGACTGAGTATATGATCCCCATTTAACTCGAATGAACTTTTAATCTATTTACATGTCTAGTTTGCCATTACTTCGTATTCTTTAATATTATTTCTTCATAACCATTGATCAAGTTCACCTGAAATTCCTCAACTTTTAGTCAATTTCTAAACATTATTTTAATTACAAAAGGTGAGAAAAAGCACCTCAAACTGACCTAAACTAAAAAGGAATATATCGCCTCACATAACTTAAAACTACCGAATTAGTTCAATTCCAGAGACACAGATGAATCCAGGACCTCAAATAGTATATCAGTCACCAGGAAATTTTGCTTTTGCCAATTTTTGTTGTGCATTCCTAAGTTTTTGTTATATCCACAGGCATGCCATCTTTATCTGGTCACAGATAGCTCCTAACATCTATGTTAAAATTGAGTTTCAAGTTTAGTGGACAAATGCCTGTTTTCCCAGATTCTTAATCCTCAGTCTTTTTGGCTGTGAGTGATCTGTTTGGGTCGCAGGCCCATAGCTAAACAAACTATAAACAAGATTACATGAATGTATGACATTATCCAATCTTGAAGCCTGAAGATGTCCAACCTGGGCAAACTCTAAGGAAGAGAGTAGATAATGTTTGCTTTCTTCTTAAGATGGACGCTCTCCACCTGATCTTTTTTATATTTTCTATAATCTAATGGCTATCATCCGGAGTCCATCTGTAGCTTTTCTGAGGGGTTCTGTTGCCTTGGCCAGAAAGCCTCTTATAGGACTCTAGAGTTCCCATACCTACTTTCTCCGCGTGTCCTTGGTTTCTGGGAGACATTGTGCATCCCTGCCCTGACAAAAGGTCTCAATGGTTTCTTCTCTGATTTCCTCTTTTCTGGCTTCACCATGCTATGTGTCTGCTCCAGCCATCCACCTGACTTCTGGCTTCTCTAGATAAGAAGCAGTCACCTTACCTGTCTCTCTGTTCCAATATTTTTCCAAATCTGAAAGACACGTGTCACTGTATCCTAGGACCTCACTCACTAAGCTGTGACTCATCCCCTAGTGTCACGGGACCTTACTAGGATCCAGTTGAAAAACAAGATGGTGAGCTTACAAGTATTCCCATCTCAACTAATGTTTCTTTGGGACTGCTTTCTTGGGACATACCTCCTTCCCTGGGGATAAGGAAGGGGAAAATAAGAGGATCTCATCTTCTACAAATTCTCCTGCTTGACTGAATTCTTCCTCAAATATCAATTTTTTTTTTCTGTTATATTCTGTATGAATGATGTGAGCAGTTGTTTCAGGGATGTTTTATTCTCTTCTAGCAAATCTCACCTGGATGTGTATAGCATATTTATTTATAAACGAAGAGGATATTCATTATTTATTGTTTTTAGTTTTGGAATTCATAGGAAATTCCAACCTAATGGAAATAGTACTGTTTCAAATCATGTTTCTTACTGAATAATTTTCATGCCCATTAACACAAGCAAAATACAAAACATTTTATTTTATGGATTTTTCCCACTAGCACTTAGACAAAGGTACCGTTGGCCTTTTCCTTAGATAAGAAAATGAGTCACAGAAGGGAAACTGATTTGTAGACGCTCTTTTACTGGGACCAGAGCCAAAGCTTTTTTTCCATTTCTAACCATTTCCATTTCCTTTCCCATTTCTAACCTGTGTTTCCCTTCATTCAAATACTTTCATAAATATATACATAAATATATTGGTAAAGTAGAGTGATGCAAAACTACATTTGTGTTTGTTTCATTTTCCTTTAAATGTTTTATATTTTATGTTCTTTAAAGTATTATATGTTGTTTCTTGTGAATGCTATGAGTGTGCACATGTGTGTGTTTAATATGAATCATTCACTTTGTTTTACGATAGGTTCCAATGCTTCGAACACTTTCAGTCACCATAAATTTAACACATGTTTAATGGGGAATTTGGGGCTATCACTCACTTATTTTGCAACTAACATTTCATCTTTTTGGTTCTTAAATATTTTCTGATCAGAATTCATTTATGCAGAACCCTGTTTCAAAGAGAGACATGACTTTTATCTGGCTTGCTTAGATCTAAGACAGAAAACTATCCTCTCTCTAGACTGGATTGTGTTTTTCTATTTGAGAGGAAGAGTAGTTGGGAGCCCCCCCCTGCCTAACAAAACAGAGCAGATCTTTTCCTAACTCTTCCTTCAGAAATCTGTACCCCATAGTACTAAGTCAGCAGAGGCCAGGCTGGCCAGGAGAATCAGCAGGCTGCAGTATCAAAGTGGCATGGCGGGGCTGATGATACTTCCCAGGGGACTTTCTTTGTTTGTAAGGGTGGTGTCAAAGAGTGCAAAGATCTGTCAGTCACTGGCATAGCCACACACCATGACTTGCATTCCCATAAGTTTGGAATTCAGATATTCCTACATATCCACACCATCTACCTCCTTCCCTATATTGTTAATGGAGCAATTGCCCAGCAGGAGAGGATTCTAAAATCCTCTCCCTCTTTTTTTTTTCTTCTTTTGTCTGAAGCCTCCAAGCTGAGAAATCCATTACTGACTGTTTTCACCATGAGGCTTGATACTGGGGCCTGTCCTACAATTTTTATTATTGTATTTCCCTGGCTTATTTTTTTCTCTCAGCAATCTCTGGAACTGTCCTATATATGGTTCGTTGTCTTCTCTGCTGGAAAGTGATATGGCTCTGTGGGAAACACTGGAAAATATTGGACATTAACTGTGTCCTCTGAGCCATGGGCACATATAAATAATACTTTAAGTGTATTGGTAATAATTAGAACAAGAGGGAACTCAATGCTAAGAAGAAAAGAAGCAGAGAAGGAGTGGTTGCAGGCACATAATGCAAGTGAGGGGAAAAAAAAAAAAAGTCTTACAAGTGTATTCCAAATTCAGTGATGGAGAAAAATCTGAATTGAGTAAGCATAGAGGAAATAAGAGAAACATCGGAATTGCTTGAAGAATCAAAAGAAAAGCTACCTGTGAGGGCACCCTGATGCCTGCTGATGTGAAGTCATCAAGGGTGCCACCAAAGCAATGTGACAAAGTGCACGAGGGCTGGAGTTTAAAAAAAAAACAACAACATAGCATTCTTCCTGTCCTCCCTCTGCTGAACCAGGAAAACATCTTGAAGTCTTCATGAAGCCTAACAGTAAATTCCAAGCTGTTCAGGGTATTTGTGACAATGGTGGCAACGTGGTGGTAGAATTCATTGGCATCCATAGCAAGTGGTCTCAAAGCTTTTGGGGCACATTCTGACATTTCTCTTTTGGGAGCAGGATTTCTTATGTATAGCATGTATTTCTAAATGATGCAGATACATGATTAAACTATATTATCTATATTATAAAACTGATAATATTTTAAAGGATGAATATAAATAACTCCAGCTATGTGTGCGTGTGTGCGTGTGTGTGTGTGTGTGTATTTCCCTAAACTTCATATCATCCATCTCACTCCACTTTAAAAACCACAGGGTAAGTTTTGTCTTTATTTCGATTGAAATTATTTTCAAATCCATTATCTCTAATACCCACAGGGGTAGGTAAAGTTATTAATAATAATTCTCTTTTACATATGATAAAATGAAGACATGGGCTGTTTACAAGCAATTTATCCTGATTCCTATGAGTAGAGTTCGCTTGCCCATTCAGTCTCACTGTAGGAATTTGTAAAATTCCATAATGAAAGTCCACATGCCAGATCTAGGATTTCTGTAGGACAACTCAGGTTTGCTTGCTCCTTTGCTCCTCCTTATCTTTTACTTTCTAGAAATCTCTGACTCCAGAATTAGGAGACACATACAGATTGCCTTTGTCATTCCAGTGGATGCCAATGGGCTCCTGTCCACTGAATCACACACCTGCTGGCTTTTGGCCTTTGAGAAGATAAATAAATTGTCACTTCTTCTGTTTCCTACCATGTAGGAAACACCATGCACAAAGTAGGCTTGCTCTGGATTCCTTTTCACAAATTATTGAAATCCTATTCTTTGGAACTGTTTGAGGGATGTGTTGAGGTTGTGTGTAACATTGTTTATATTTTATAGAATTTTTCATGTTTTGTCCCCCAAATGATTAGTCTCTGATTATTATTCCCCTAAATTGGTCAATTTGTGGATTTTTTCCCCCAAAAGATGTCCTTTATCAAACATTCTTTTTTGAGGTTGATTCTAGAATTAATACTAAGCATCTCTTATATTCTTGCTTATTTCTGTACTTTAGAGTATGGAAGATTTTTATTTTTATTTTATTTTCCTTCTAGATACTCAGTTGCATATTCAAAAAGCCTTGTTCCTGCTCTGAAAAGACATTAAGAGATGTTGCCACCATTTAATTGTTTTTCACATGCCAGAAACAATTATGGGTTATTTGGGGGTTATCTCATTTAGACTTCTTATTAACCCCTTAGGATATGCATTAGGATCTGCATTTTAAAACTATGGACACTGAGGCTTGGTGAATTACTTCACTTGTTTAACACCATAGTAAGCTAACAGGATTGGATGGTAGATTGATATTCAAGCCCAGAGCACTTTGGCATGGTGGCCCATCATTTTAACCCTTTGCTACACAGACTCTTGACAAACTGTTTTATTTTTTCTCCTTTATGAAATTCTATCATGCTGTTTATTTCTGGGTGTGGGTCGAGTATAATCCTTTTGAAATGATCTCAAAAAAGATTGTTAGAATCACTCAGTATAGACTATACTTTGATATTAGTATTATTAGATATCAGTATCATTCTGGGTTGTCTTATCCCACTGGTATTATAACACTGGCCATTCTTCTTTAAAATGTGTCATCTCCTTAATTTACCAAACTTCTTTAAAAATTGTGTCTATTCTAGGTCATATAAAGGTCCAAACGTAGAAATGACTATGCTCATTGATCACCATGAGCTTACTCATTACAGAGTAAATGTCCATAGAGCTATTTTTACATTAAAAAATCTTCAGGTTATAGTGACTTTATAATTTGCGTATTGTTGAATATTTCTCAGAGATAGTAAGGAAATTGATTGGTTAAATTGCTGGCAATACAAAGGTTATAAAGATTAGTTGTTATACCTCTATTCAAGGAGCCAAATGGGTTTTAACTTTTGTTTTCTTGATTTAATGATTTATGGTGGTTCACTCACTTTAGGACTCATGGTATCTCCTCTAGCTCATCATCTCTTTCTTCAACATCCCACTTATCATCTAGAAAGTGATTCTTGATGGATTGCTCTGATCTCTGTCTTGTCTCCTCATCCCTGCATATCCTCATTTGCTTAAAGACATCAGATATTTTTCTGGTTCTTCCTACATTTCACAGTGATGAGTCCTACACTATAGTATTTCGGGGCCATTGAGTGGACCATTATGAGACCGCACATAATTCATTATCTCTCTTAACTTGAATTTTATTCTGTAAAATTCATGAGTTACACAATATTCTCTCCAAGGGTGCATTTAGCTAGGCTGACCATATGGATAAAAGTGATCACAAGGAAATAGAAATGCAGCTAATCAAAAGAAAGCAAAGATGGGGGAAGTGACGAACACGTGTAATGCCTCATCTTATATTAAAGAGGGAACTTCTAGGAGCCAGACTTTGTATGAAGAAGTCTTCAAAAAGAATTTAATAAGACAGGACTTCATAAAAGAAGAATCCCCCAAACACTGATTGTGCAGAAGTGATGTATATTTCTTGTAAAATTGTCTAGCGCATTAACTTTATTCTTTACTATTACTCTGAGGATTCTGAATTTCTGAGTGTTACAACTATAAATCTTCAATAGCAAGAAGGAATATCAGCCAATAAATACTTAACAACAGCATAAATTATGTACAATGGAATATGTGAGTATTGCAGGGAAGCACATAGACTAATGGGCCTGCTTATAGAATGCCATAAAGATGAAGCATCCTGAATCTTTACAAGTAGAGTTACCTTACACAGGGGAAATAATCCTTACAAAATAATTATGTTATATTTGGGGAATAATTTTTAGAAAGTCAAAAGGTGATACATATAAAAAATTATTTGATAACTGTAATCAAAATTTCCCCCAAGAATATAATTTATAATATACTCAATCAGATTTTCATTTTTAAAATGTAATTAGTTCAACTGCAGGCATCTTAATGTAAGTTTATATCTTAATCACTATTTGAAATAGTGAATCTTTACTCACTTTTACTGTTAAGATTATGCTACAGTTTATCCATTTGTCTCTTAATGCTTAGATCCAATTTACTGGATAAAGATTACTAATTGTTTCCTGGAGGCATTATTTTTAGCAGTTTGTTTGACTGGGCAAAGCAACATAGGGATAAAATTATAATTAAATAATGAACGATTTCCCAGGAAGAATGAATTAGTCTCCAGTTATGCCTATATCATGTGGATTTCTGTTTTATCTATATTTACTTGTGAGATATGACAAATTATAAACTCTAAGGAGAAACAGTAGTGCCTTTTCTTGGTGTCCTAATATGAAAAAATCCCATGAAGAACTCTAAAAACCAATAAGTAATAGCTGTTTCTCAGCCGGCTTGTACTGTAAAAGTTTGAAAGAAATAGGCAAGGAAAAGATAAAGTAAAAGCCAAAAAGACATAAATTGAAGTACCCCTTTCCTTCTATAATCAATTGTAAATGATAATAACATAATTTTCTTTGAAGGGAACCTAAGTTGGCAAGCCCAACTTATTCTTATGAACTTTACACGTTGACCGTATTTTAGAGATGATTATTCAATTTCCCCTTGTGTTTGGATGCTTAAAGTTAGACACTGTGTATAATTGAAGTTATAGCATAAAACAAACCATGTTGCCAATTCCTCTATGTCTTCCTTTATGTATCAATGGAATGTCAATCAACCAAGTCAAAGTAAGATCTCAAAAACCACAGTGGCAAGACTGACAGAAGATTTCATCACAAATGAGTGTTTAAAACAAATTCAGATTTTTGACAAGCCCAAAAGTTACCCGTTCATTTTATTAGCCATTTTTTTTCAAGTGTATGTCCATACATGAATTTGACCCAATACTTGATAGAAAGCTAATAATATGTTCGTATATGCAAGGACTTGTTCAATACTGCAGAAGAGACAAATCCAGACTCTAGCCTGTTTTTGCAAATAGCACAGTCGTGCCCATGAGGTGATCTCCTATGTCCAGCTGCATTTGCTCCACAAGAGCTGAGCTGAATAGTTCCCACATAACCAGTGTGATCTGCGAAGTCCAAAATACTTCCTGTTCAAGAGTTTACATTCTTGAAGATTGCTGAACCTTGATATATACTGATTAACTCACCAATTACCAGTAAAAGGCAGAAGATTTATACTATCTGAAGTGAAACCAGAGTATCATTCATAGATCATTGGGATAAAAAGAAACAAAGTAGTTACCTGGCCATTCAAACTCATTTAGCCAAAGAGAAAACTGAGGCTTAGGAGGATGATAATTTGTTCAATGTTACAAAACTAATCAGTCACAATAGTACAGACTATGAACCACTTAATTAGTTAGTCCTTGCACTCTTAACTTCTATGGTAGTAATAAGCCTAATCTCTTGTACAACTGATCATAGAGGGCTTTACTATTATGCTTAGCAGGGACTGAAAACCTGGGAAACAAATGTTCTTAGGAAGTAAAACACAGTGTGGCAATGTAAGCTTTAACATTTAATTATAGTAATTATCTTGATTCGTTTAAACCTTTTCTCTTCCTTCCTCTAAATGGTTACTCCCTGTTACCTTTGTTAGATCTTGTGTGCATATTTTATTGTAAATTTCATAATATCTATTTTTGGCAAATGTGGTAAGATATATGTTAATAGGGGAACTGTGTGTCAGCATAGTTCAAATAATGGTTTCTAGGAGCTTCAGAAACTGTGAATGCCAAGTTTATGCTACCACCTCCAGAAATGTTTAAATGGAAAATTTTCTCAAATTAATGTTTAAAAAGTACTGTAGGCAATGCTTCATAATTTAATAGTTTTAGTTTCTCTTTTTCCAGTAGATGTGCTCATCTCTTTTAATTCCCTGAGTATGTTTCAGTAATTCCTCTGAAAAGCATTCTAATCATCATCACTGATTCACGCAGCTGTTGTCTTGGTGGCTCCAACATATTTAAGAATTTACTTTGAAAACTGTATACTCTTAAGTTAAATCTTCAGAGTGAGTTAGGTACTATAAGCTGACTTAACAGGTGGAGAAAAAGTGGCACAGGTTGCTTAATTTGACTTTGTAATGGTCAAAGCAGCAAACAGGTGACAGAACGAGTATAAGAATTTATGACTCCTGGATCAAAATTTACACTGCTCAGTTATACCTGTTCTAATGCCAGAGGAAAACATAGTATCCATGTACTTTTTAAAAAATTTCTTCTTTGCATTTGATCATCTAGTAAATAAAAACTGTGAAAACAATTATTAGGTGATAATAAGATTCTTTCTTGGTGGGAGGGTACTGGGGATTGAGGTGCTTTATCACTGAGATACATTCCTAGCCACCCTCCCCCCCTTGAAGAGGAAAATAGGGTCTAAGTTGCTTAGGGCCTTGCTAAGTTGCTGAGTCTGGACTTGAACTTATGATCCTCCTTCCTCAGCCTTCAGATGTTGGGATTACAAGAATGCACCACTGCACCTGGCAAGATTCTTGAAATTAGTAACATTAATTAAAATGAAAACCTTTTGCCTAGGAAGACTTTATAATTCATAAAACAACACCAATATACATAAACTAATTTCATTATTGTAAAATTATTTTTAATTCACTATTGTATATAGATAATACATATGCCAAGAAGCATATACACACATGTGCGCGTGCGCACACACACACACACACACATAGAGTTCAATGATTTATCACAACTTTTGCTATCAAATTTGTATTACCAGGAGCCAGGAACCTCTCTCACATTTCCACCTGTCACTAAAATGTACACTTCCTCCAAAGGCAGACCTTGACCTGAGTTATATGGTAATTATTTCCTTGCATTTCTTCAGTTTCATAACATTAAGTGTGAATCTCTATAGTTTTGCACATTTTCTAAATTTTGTATAAATTAAGCAATGCAACAGCCTTATGCATATATCTTCTTTCACTTAAAAATGTGTACAATTTCACGTACTTTGTTCATTTGCATTGCTATATTAGCTTATATAAATACAGCACAATTGCTATATACTATAATGTGGACAGATACATAGGTTATTTCCAGTGTAGAGATATTGTGCTTAAATGTTCTTATGAACATTTTTCTCCATTTTTCACACATATGTATGCTGTTACAGTATGTAGACACTACCTAAAGGGAAATGTTGTGTCTGCAGTTTTGTCATTAGACAACATTAGTAGATCATACCAACAATGTTCCACATTAATTTTATAAACTTCCTCTCCTCCCATCATTGTCAGCGGTTGTCATTGCTCTGTCTCCTCACTGACACTGGCTATTATCTTCTTATTTTTATTATTCTGATGGGTGTTTGGTGGTATTTTATATTGCTTTTTACCTTTAATACTCCTTCTGCAGGGCGGATGAGCTCTTGTATTTATGCACATTTGTATACTCTTTTTCATGAAATTCAAATGTCAAGTCCATTTTAAGTTACCTTTTTCTTACTTTAATTCAGGAAATAGTCTAGACATCATTCTTTGTGGCTATATAGCCACAAAATAACTTCCATCACTCTGTAAATTTCCAGTTGTCTTTTTTATGACAAAAATACATCTGTGCATGAATTATGAAGGATAAGATGAATCTCTAGCAACCAATCCTAATGAAAATGAGATATAAGATTTACCTAACAAAGAATTAGAAATAATTCTTATAAAAATGAATGCTGAGGTCAATGAAACAATATATGAACAAAGTGAGAATTTCCTCACAGAGGTATAAAATGTATTTTAATATTATTTAGCAGAATCATGGAAATGAGAAACATAATAACTGAACTGAAAATTTTCCTAGACTTACCAGCAGACTAGATGAAACAGAGGAAAACATTAGTGAACTCAGAGAGATTATTCTAAGTAATTAATTTGGAAGAGTCAAAAGATGAAGAATGAAAAAGAAGCTTAGTTGAATAATGGAAAACCATCAAACAGACCAGGTTATGAGAGACACATAGGGAGAATTGAGAGAGAAAGAATGAGAAAACTTATTCAAAGAAATAGGGGTTGATAATCCCTAAATATGAGGGATGATCATTCAGAACCAAGAAATCCCAAGGGAATCAAATGAAATTAACTTCAAGGAAGTTGCACTGAGATACAATATAAACAAATTACAGAAAGTCCTAAAGACACTTGAAGGCAGCAAGAGAAAACTGACTTGCTACACAGAAGAGAACAACCAAAAGATTACCAATGGATTTTTCAGCAGAACAGGACAGAAAGGAGGGGCAGATACATTGAATGTGTTGAATGGAAAAAAAAATCAAGCAAATAAAAGAAAATTTCAACCAAGAATACTTTATCAGGCAATACTGCTTCTGATGAAACTTCTTCAAAAGTGAAAAAGAGAAACAAAACAGAAAGCTACTACCTACCTAGACACACACTTGACAAGAAATGCTGAGTGAAGTTCTTTATTAGACATAAAAGGATTCCAGGGAGTAACACAATAACATAAGGAGGTTTAAAACTGACCATACAGTTAAATGTATAGACAAATATAGGATATGATATTATTGTAATGGTGATGAGTAAATCATTTGAAGTAGTAGTATAAAAGCCAATAGACAATCGTATTAAACTTAGTATAGTTAAAAATAAGTTGAAAGCATACAGTGAAAATGTAAATAGATAGTGACAGGAATAACAAAGAGTTTGTATGCAGAAGGGAAGGTAAAATCTAGAGTTTCTGTATGCTAATAATTTAAGTATATTACCCGTTTATAATGAGTGGGTTTTGAGACAAAAGATCTATAAAGAAATACAGGACTTACAGAGCATTCTACCAAAACCTGCAAAAGACAGATTCTTCTCAAGTGCATGTGGATCTTCCTGTTATAGGTCAGATCTTTAGTCACAGAACAAGTCTTTGCAAATCTAAGGAGATGGAAATCCTAGCAAGTAAATTTTTGTACCAGGATAGAGTAAAACTAGAAATTAATAAGCAGTAGAAAAAGTGAGTAATAAACAAATACGTTGAAATTAATGATCAAATTTTTAAACTATCATAGGGTTAAAGAAGAAATGAAAAGAAAATCAGAAAATGAAGACATGTTCAGTATAGATATGATTTTTTTTCAAATATTTTCAAATCCAAGAAATATTAAATCCATATTTCAAATATGGAATTCACAAATACAAAGACCAATTCTATATCACATGCATTCTGACTTTCAAACCCTTTATTCTATTAGATTTAGTCCACTTATATTGCCAGAATTATCTCTTTCATACAAAATAACTCAAGAGTTCCTGATAGGACAGTTCCTGATATAGCAGATGTGCTATACCCACTGCCTGTTGCGAAAGAAAAAATGTTTTCATACTATTATAAATATGGTAGAACTAAGGGCTGGGGCTGGGGCTCAGCAGTAACACACTTGCCTGGCTTGTGTGAGACACTGGGTTTGATTCTCAGCACCGCATATAAGTAAATAAAACAAAGGTCTATCAACAACTAAATAAATAAATAAATATGGTGGAATTAAGAAAAATGTATGGAAAAGCAGCTACTTTGTAGCATTATTAATTTTGTGACATTGTAAATATCACATTGTACTCACAACAAAATTAAAGTACAGAGCAACTCTCTAGTTATGACATATGTTCTGATGGCACCTTAATTATAATATCTCTGCCCAACCAGTTTCCTGCTTTCCTACCCTCCTCATTGGGTTTCCACTGTGGATACTTACCATTGTTTGCCTTGCTTAAGTTTATGTGTCCCTTAGTTTCCTTTGATAGTACAATATTTTAGCAGTCTTTATACTTTTTTGCCTACTGAGATGTGATTAATTGCTGTTTATTTCAAAAGAAAAGTCTTTTTCCTTAAATCTTTCTGGTGAGCTTTCAGTAATTATGCCTTCCTAACAATTTTAATCTGCTGTCATGTTTCTGCGTTGCTTTACTCCAATTCATTCATTTTCTCTCATTCTTATTCCATGTTCTCTAAAACCTAAGTGGATGCAATTCATCTTCCTCTATGTGCCTATTTTCATGGAGAAAATTCACTGATTATACTTTCTTCATATCATTGAATAACTTATCATGAGCTCTCACAATATATTATACATTGATATATGATTTTTATAATAGTCTTGTTGAGCTTATTATATGTAGAGTGTGTAGGTGTGTGTGTGTGTGTATGTGTGTGTGTGAGAGAGAGAGAGAGAGAGAGAGAGGGAGAGAGAGGGGCACACATAGATATAGATATTTATTCCTAAGGGATAGGTCCACTCTTGTACTAACTATATAGTTAAGGGCATATAACACTAGCTACTTTTACAAACAGATCTTCGAATCATAGTGATTTAATCCAATTGGTGCTATTTCTTAGTTATGTAAATTTCATAACTAACAGGGTGGTTATGAAGTAGGATACTTATAAGTAGGGTACTCAACAGCATCTTTCTATGGCAGTGGTTCTGAGATCAGGGCTTCAGTGATTTCTGAATTAATATGGAAGATAAGGGATTTGAAAACATGAAGGATTACATGAGTGGTTTCTTTATTAATGGGCCAAGAATAAAAGTGAAAGAGAACAACTCCTTCTACATAAATTAGCCAAAACTTCATAAAACACTAATAAATATTATCTAGTTTGTACCAAGGAGGAAAAGGTGAATTTTGGGGGGAGAACTAGCCTGTTGCAGCTACAATCATGAAACAAAAAGTCTGAAGCCTTAATTGTGCTAAAACATTCTATTCCATATAATTTTTAGGATTTAATTTTCCCTTTAATCTTGACATATGCTGTATTTATATATCCTAATGTTTGGGTACTATCATCATATATACAATATTCCATACTAAAATTCTTTAGAAGAGAGCAAATTCAATGGATTTATATTCATGTTTTTTCTTATTTTTAAGTTGATATATTTAAGTGACAAAATCTTCTATATTTATTATATTCAATATGATATATTGAATATTTATACATTGTAGAATAGTTGCTAACCCATGCTAATTAACATATGCATTACATCTTTTAAATCTTATATGTTCTTGGTTTAAAAGTACTCACCTTCTAATTGCTTGCTAAGTTGTGTTAAAGACTAGGTGATAAAATGTGTTATTTTCTATGAGTTATTCATTCAGAAAATATTTTATATGTAGACATATGTATCCATATGGTGGTGTCTAGCTAGAAAACAGGAGAAGATTAATAATTCAAGCTTTAAAAAAAAAGACTAAGAAAACATGATGGTAGGAGACTAAATTATTCAGCCTGGTTTCTAGGATGATCTGATTCACAGGCTTTTACTATTTCACTTTTCCTGTGTTGACATTGCCTAACCCCCTCATCAGCTTTGGCTCATCAAATATTTGCATGTGCACATAAAAAGATGTTACAGGCTGTTAGAATTTAAAGTAATTGAGATAATTTGAGTTGGTTATTATTATAATATGTGTTCAGTGAGTCTATTCTGAGAGTAACACATGGTTTCAATAAATCATGTGTTATAAATAAATCTATGGAATTTTTAGTGTTGCATGGAGATTTTTTTCCCCAAAGCTATGTTCTTAAGAAAATATGCCTTCCTTGGATCCTCCACGTTACCACCAGAGTGATCAACCTTAATACATACATTTGATAACATAACCTCTCTGCATAGAATCCTACAGTAGCTTCCATGATTGTGGGATGACAGGAGACCCCCAGACCCCTGTGACTTAATAATGGTCTGTACATTGAATGTTATGTTCCAACAATATTGGACTGCTTAGATGCAGAGCAAGGCATTTTGCTGAATTGCTCTGCTGTAGTTCATGCTTTTCTATTTAAAATTCCTAGTCCTCATGACCTACTTTCTGATTCCTACTGATGCTTCACAGATGCTTTTTCTTATTCCCTCCCTCCCACAGGCTGAATGCTTTCCTTCATCTATGAACCCTGTGCAATGTATCATTATGTTTTGAAATTATTTTCTAGTGCTCATTGTCCTTCTAGACTATAAGCTCTTAGAGGGCAACAGGGAATCATTAATTTAGTTGAATCTAATATACAGTGATATTCCCAATATACGACTGGTGCTCATCAAACATTGTTATTGAATTAAACTTACTTAATAAAACATCACAGAGAAGAAAATACAATTAAATGTTACAAAGATGATTGAAATCTGTATGTGAAAGTGTCTTAATTTCTATATAATGCAAAGTTCCAAATACCTATTTCTCAGTAGACATCTGTAGTCATAAAATGGATTGTGATTTCCAGAATCCAATGACATTTCTTCGGCAAAATAATTATTCAACACATTTCTTTTGGGAAAATTCTGCTTGAGACCAGAAGCAATATATTTAACATTCTTCTTCTATAATCTGAGTTACAAATGACACTATCCATTGATCATATATTTTATTATAGTATGTCAGAAAATGAAATGAAGCAGATATCTTTTATGGTCAAAATTCACTGTATAAAACTGGCAGAAACATAGATGCTTACAATATTTTCCTCTTTGGAGAGAGGCATATGATGTTTACATACATAGGTACATAATGATATATTGCATGTGCACAGAAAAAGATGTTATGAAAGTAATTCTCTTTTGTAAATATATACCACATATATACCATCAAGTTATTGTTTGACAGTTGCTACTTTCTTAGCCATGATATTCTACCTTGTGCTTCTGTAATACACTGACTTCTAAATATCAGTGATTTCACATATAAAGTTGTTATTATTAAGTGAATTATTTATTATTTATTAAATGAAGTACCAATCTTCCCAGATCTCAGACATCAAAGCAGCAACACACAACAAAATTCCTCTGTAATTATATTTCAAGAAAAGTTTTCTCCAAGTCCTTCCAAATATAATGCACATGAAAAGAACATAAGAACTTAATGGTAGACCATTTCAACATATATAAGGTTCTTTCTCTTAATAGAGAAAGCTCCATGATAAAGATAAGTTGCTACAAATACTTGGGCTGCTCATTATGAGGGCAGGCAGTAGGAGAGTTAGATGCAAAGGTAGGAGAAGACCTGACCTGTCAGGTATATTCACAGTATAGAAGACATGCTTGAGGTTCTATTCTTGAGGTTCTATTTTTTTTTTCCAATTTTTGTGAATTGAAACTTGTTACTGCCTGGCTAGCAGTGAAAAAAATGCTCACACTTGTATTTAACCTATTCCAATGTCCCTAAATCCTATTTCTGCAACTTGCCATCTCCGGACCTTTGTGAAGTACTTAAGCTCTCCAACCCAAATTCTCCTATACAATTTACCAAGACAAAATCCCCACTAGACAGTAGTTGTGAAAAATCAACAGAAAACAGTGTAATTCCTTTTTTTTTCAAAAATAATTTGCTATAGATCTACAAAATATTGAGTTTCATTTTGAGAGAATTATTCAAGCATGGAATAACATTTGCTCCAATTCAGTTCCCAGTACTTCCCCTTACCCTTCCCTCCTCCATCCCCTGTTCTCTTTCCTCTACTTTACTGATCTCTCTTCTATTTATGTATAGTTTTATAAAAGTTAGTGCATTATGGATATTCACAAAGTTGAAATTCACCATGGTACACAGGAAAGATTGATCAAATTCATTACATGATTCTTCTCATTTCCCATTCATCTTCCCTCCCACTCAATCCCCCTCCTCTTCTCCACTGATTTCTCTCCTATTTTCATGGAATTTCTTCTTATCCTTTTCCTTTTCTTACTCCTTTCTTATTTTAGTCTATCTGCTCATGACAGAAAACATTCAACCCTTGACATATTGGTTCTGGTTTATTTCACTTAGCATGATGTTCTCCAATTCCACCCATTTACTAGAAAATGCCACAGTCTCCTTCTTTATGGCTGAGTCATTCTCTTTTGTAAATATATACCACATTTTCTTTATCCTTTCATATATAGAAGAGTACCTAGGCTGGTTCCATAGCTTAGTTATTATGAATTGTTTTGCTGCCATAACATTAATGTGGCTTCATTCCTATAATATGCTGGTTTTAGATCCTGTGGATATATTTCAAGAAGTGGGACAGCTGGATTGTATGCTGGTTCCATTCCTAGTTTTTTTGAGGAATCTCTCTACTGTTTCTTGAGTGATTGTATGAATTTTAAGTTTCATCATCAGTGTGTGAATGTACTTTTCCCCTATGTAGGAGAATGAAACAAATTTTCATTAGTGTAGAATTTCTTCCCAAATAGGAGAATGAAAACAAGTTTTGAAAATCCAGTTTTCTTAGCACTTTTTGTTAAAAAAAGACTATATTTTCTTCAACATATGTTTTTAGCACAATTGTCAAGTATCAGATGATTGTATTTATGTAGATTTGTCTGTGTCTCCTATTGTATTCCATTGGTCTTCATGCCTACCTAGGTGTCAGTATCATGATGTTTTTGTTACTATAGCTCTGTAGTATAATTTGAGTTTTCTTTGTGCTCAGAATTGCTTCCATTATTCTTGGTCTTTCATTCTTCCAAGTGAATTTTAGAACGGGAGTCAATGTAACCAAGGAGGTAAAAAGACCTGTACCATGAAAACTATAGAACACTAAAGAAAGAAATTAAAGATCCTAAAAGGTGGAAAGACCTCCTATTCTCTTGGACAGGAAGAATTCACATTATCCAAATGGCAATGGTACCAAAAGTGTCGTATCTCTATCAAAATACTAACAACGTTCTTAACAATGTAATTTTTGATAGTTATTCCATTTGTTCTTCTTAGCAATATTCTTTTCTTTTCAAACCAATATAGGTATAAATAGGGGGGATTAGAAATGAAAGAGGGAATGAAATATTCACATGGAATATGATCATGAAATACCGTATTAATACTTTGTAACTTTATAAACCTTTCTTCCAAGAAAAAAACAGAAGCTCCATATAAGGCTGACACCTACACGCATGCTTGAGCCGAAGTGGCTGTTGGTGGATCAGTCTCCACTAATTGGCCCTTCCACCTCATGCTGGCTTACACCAACTCTCTGTGACATAGGACTTCACATTTACAAAGTTGCTCAATCCGAGGCAGGAATTCATCAACATAGTGGAGATACACTTCTAATCAAGCGCTAGCCATTGGAATATCCAGATTCATTATCATCCTAAAATTGAAAACAGAATTTTTCTAAGTCAATATTTGTTGTGATGATGTATTTTGACCTAGTTTATGATTTTCTTTTCTTAACTGTAATAGGTCTTAATTTTAAACTATATTTCCCTTCCTAATTTTCTAATCAATTACATTTTCTTGGGGGACCTTTTATAATTATTGCATAAATTTTCCAGATGTGGGTTTATTATTATTTGTGCTGCTTATGAAGGAGTGTCTTTCTGCCTTCTGTGTCTTTCTTCAGTTGATGAAAAATTCATAGACACTTTCTCTTCAAATAATCCTCTCTGTCACAACAATTTTTATGAAGCTGAATTCAAATGATATACACCACCTCCTACCTTCCAAGTTCCTTAACCTCTGTCATGCTCTCATTTCTCTTCCTTTGTCCTATAATTTTTATCATTTCAATCTTCGTTCACTGAGATCTTGAATTTAATCAGCCAAAGATATTTTTTGATTCCAATAATTATATTGTTATATCTAAAAATTAGGTGTGTATCTATTTAAAATATGTCTATACATACTTTATAGTATCCTATTCTTTTTCTCCCAGCTTCATTATGCTACACTTGTCATAGGAAAATTGTGTGTATTTACAGAGTGTGGTTTGGTATTTTTGATATATGCATACGTTGTGAAATGATGAACTCCAATTAATTACTGTATCTATTACTGCACATGCTTGTCATGTTTTCCCTGGGGTGAGATCATTTAAGGTCTACTCTCAGTAGAGCAGATCTTTTCAAGTGTGCTTTATTATTAGCCATAGTTTCCATAGTGTGCTTTATTATTAGCTGTAGTTACCATACCAAAGATGTTGTTGAACACCCTACTGAATTTTATATAATTAAGAAATAGCACCAATTGGATTAAATCTCTAGGATTTGAAGATGTGTTTGTTAAAGTAACTAGTGTTATATGCCCTTAACTGAATAGTTAGTATAAGAGTGGACCTATCCATTAGGAATAAATCTCTCTCTCTCTCTCTCTCTCTCTCTCTCTCTCTCTCTCTCTCACACACACACACACACACACACACACATACTTTATATATAATAAGCTCAACAAGACTATTATAAAATCATATATCAATGTATAATATATTGTGAGAGCTCATGATAAATTATTCAATGGTATGAAGAAAGTTTAATAAGTGCATTTTCTCCATGAAAATAGGCACATAGAGGAAGATAAATTGCATTCACTTAGGTTTTGGAGAACATGGAATAAGAATGAGAGAAAATGAATGAATTGGAGTAAAGCAACACGGGAACATATACCAGCAGATTAAAATTGTTAGGAAGGCATAATTACTGAAAGCTCGCCAGAAAGATTTAAGGAAAAAGACTTTTCTTTTGAAATAAACAGCAATAAATCACATCTCAGTAGGCAAAAAAGTATAAAGACTGCTAAAATATTGTACTATCAAAGGAAACTAAGGGACACATAAACTTAAGCAAGGCAAACAATGGGAAGTATCCTCACGCATTTCCAAACCACGTTCATCCTGACTGAAAGATTTTGTATTCTTTGAATAGCACCTATCCCAGTCCTTCAAACCTACCTCTCACCTCCAGCTCCTGGTAATCACCATGCTATTCTTTGCTTCTATGAGTTCAGTGTTTCAACTTTACCTCTAACAGAAATGATGTAGCATTTGTCTTTCAATGCCTGGCTTATGTCCCTTATTATAATATCCTCCAGGTTATATGTGCTGTTTCAAGTAGCAGGTTTTCCTTCTTCCTTAAGGATGCACTCTATTCCATTATGTGTGACACATTCCCTTTATTCATTCCTCTGTCTACTGGATATCTAGGCTGATTCCATATCTTGGCTTTTGCGAATCATGCTGGGATGCACATGGGAGTATCCACATCTCTCTATTCCTTCTGTTTGCTTTCTTGTCCTTCAAAATATTCCTACCAACATTTTAAGGGTGTGTATGTTATGGTTATGATCACTTCCAGATTATTTAGCTATTCCTGGTTCTTTAGAATATTGTATAATTTATTTTTAACTTCCTGAGGATGGGCAGAGTTTGGGGACTCCAGATTTTAGTTGGGAAAAAAAAAGGTCTAATTTTTTTTCTTTCTTTTTTTATAATTCTAGTTTTCATTCATAGTTATAGCCTTAGAATTTTTTTCATGACTCAAATACCTCAATGCATCCCCGCTTTTTATTCTTACTGATTATTCTGATTTTCTTTCTTTCAATGGCTTCAGGGATTTGTTGTTTCTTCTATCCAACTTGTCTAGACATTTGAGATATATATGATAAAGCTTTTATTTTGTGTGTTCGAAGCTGATAGTTTAGCCATGTGAGCCAACTCTGCCATGTCATGAGTCTAATAATTTGTTTTTAAATAGAAATATTATAATTGCAAGCAGCAGTAGACACAGGGAATGTGAATGGGTGGTGAGAAACTCCTCTATTTTCAGGTAAACATGCCAATTTTAAGTGGTTTATTGTTTATATATTACACAATACACAGACTTTCTACTCTCCTTGGATTGCATATCTGGAGATATTATTCTAATATCTTGCATGAAAACCTAGAGCTGCTAGGAAAGGCATTTTTACATTATTACTCTGAAATCTGAAGAGCAGCTGGACTTATTGGATGAAAGAGAAATGCACCCAAATGTCTCTCTAATTGAATTATTTCCTGATCTTATCCTGCTAGACTTTCAGTGGTTGTTTTAAAATCATTTTTGGAACCTTAGATTTCCCCTAGCAAAGAAAGCTCACTGCAGGAAAAAAAAATCCGAATTTCCTTAAGCCCATGAGAACATGCCTAGCTGGAAGGTCACTATTTCCTAATGAAAAATATATGAGGTGTGACAAAGTGATGAACTTAATTTTTAGCAAGTCTACCATGCTGTGCATGTTACAAGTGAATATTTCTCCATTCATTGGATAATTGATCTATGTCTAAATCTTTTGCTGCTGTTTTAATGTAGAATGGCAGTTACTGTCATACCCACCTCTCTCTCCTCTTGCCCTTCTCAGCATTGTTAGAAGCATCTAGAAGGTTTGAAATAGTTAACATGAGTAACCACTCCCTAAGAAATTAACTTCCTTTATTTTATTTCTTTTTCCCCTTCCAAGTAATGAATATTCCAGGTTTATTTTCTTTCATCCCTTTACCCCACTTCCCTCCCACTGTGACCCCAACCCAGCAGGTGTTCTTGGATTGGAGTACACTCCTTGTACACTCTGCCCCCTCCACCAGCCACAGGGTGTGCTCCACATCTACATCCCTGCTGCCAACACCCATACAGAAGGTGTTTTGACTTCTCCACAGATTGGTTGTGAAATGGGGAACATGGCTATTATTTTTTTAATGTTCTATATTAAACCACACAGTGGCAGAGCAGGGCTGCCTGTCCTCCAGTGTCTTAACAAGGGTCACACTAAACCACTGTTTAAGGTTTGCTCACAGTTCTTTGTGATTCTGGCACTTATGAGTAGGGGGTTGTGTCAAAGAAAATCAAATGTCTACTTTCTTTCAAAGCAACTGTGTTGGTTTTTGTTCCATAGCTTTTGGCATTCAAGATGGTGAACACAGCATAGACTCAAAATGGGACCTCCCTCTTTTGTTTTAATAAAAAAGTATTGATTAAGGTGTGAACTGCATTTGGTGACCCAGTAGTAGCAAACAGATTGAGAAGTAGAAAAGTGGCAAATTTACAATGGAGACATCTGGAAGACATCCGTTTAAACAACTGACCAAGTTTAAATTGACATCTTCAGCAAAAGGGCATGTTGACACCAGATTCCCCATATGATGTGATCAATGGTTCCTCACCTCCATGGTATTCTTCCCCTGAAACAATAGACCATGCATCGTCATCGAGAAACATAAAACACATCCACAGTCAGGGTCACTTTGAAAAATAACTGATTTGGTACTCTTAAGAGACCCAAAGTATTAAAAACTAAAGATTGAGAAACTATCAGAGACTTTAGGAGACTAAGAAAGCCCAATGAATTATGATGTTAATTCGGTGTCTTATAGCAGACACTAGAATGGAAAGGATGTACTAGTGGGAAACTGGTAAAATCCATACTGCACATTTGGTGTAGATGTCAGCATTGTATGTGCACTAATTTCTTAGTTTCTATAAATCTACCATGGTTTGGGGTGTGAAAAATTAGGAAGAGCTGTATGAATGTTACTAGTACTCTGTACAACATTCCTCTAGCCTAGTATGGTGATGCTCTCCTGTAATCCCAGCACCTACGGAGGCTGAGGAAGGAGGATCACAAGTTCAAGGCCAGCTTTAGCAACTTGATGAGGCCCTAATCAACTGAGTGAGACTCTGTCTCAAAAACAAAACAAAACAAAACAAAACAAAACAAAAAAAACATGGTAGATTGCACATCAATGTACCCTCATGAGGCCGTATTGGACTTGCTTTCAAGAACCACATAGTGTCTCTCCAAAGAAGTGATGCTTTCTGAACCCCAAGGAGGATCTGTGGTGTTCTGGATGATTTCTCCTAAGGGAATAACCTGTGGTTAAGTGCAAGAGTCTTCATGGATGGGTCTTGTCACATGCCTACTTTTTCAACTGGAACTTGAACTTCAGTAAACATTGACATATTTTGGTGGAGAAATTAAATTCCAGTTACATTGTGGGAAAAAAAAAAAAACTCTCTCAAAGGACATGAAACACCAAGAAATTCTTGTGATGTACCCTGTAGCCTGTTTCAATACAAATGGGGCAGTCTGTCAGCTTCTGGAAAAAATCTGACTCCATCATTTCATACCAAAAGTACTCTCCCTTTCAGCTTTGTCTGCTTTGGCTGTTAAAGTGGGGAATTGGGACAATGTAGCATTTTCTGTCTTCTCTTCCTTCTAAGAGGTGGATTATCTTCAAAGAAATGTGTGTGTGCCAGGTTTAGGTATTTCATTACACTTGCTTGGAATAAAATGGGCCCCGGTTTTTCTCACCAGAGAGCTATTTACTGGAAGAATAAATGCCATATACCTTTGACTTTATTTTCCTTTAAAATCAATCAGTCACTGTTTGGACTCTTCTCCAAATTGCAGAAGTAGATTAATGCTGCAATTATCTGTATTAGTAATTGAATGACTCTGATGGCAAACCTCAGAGACATATTGATTTCCCAGCCTTTCTAGATAAATACCCCTTCTCACCAATCTCAAGTAAATAGGCACCTTCTGCCCCAAACACTTAATAACAAAGTGGTCTCTTAGCTAAGAAATGAAGAAAGCCATGTGGGTATTCACTCATCCCAGACACCCCTTGCTAAAGCCACGTGTTTTTTTCCCTCTTTGTTATTCCTGTATTTTATCCATTTTTTTTTCAGATTACACAAACCTCACACCTTTTGCCTAATGACATTAGACCCATCAGGGTATCTGCTCAGCCTTTGAACAGCCAGAACTTAGATGCTTAAGTAAAAGAGAGTACTTGCTTTTTCACACCAAGTTATCTAATGATAAATCTAAATCTATCTAATGACTAGGGTGACAATATAATTTATCATTTAAATGAGTGCCCTTTTGAGATTAAATGGGTCCATTGACTAAATGAGATACATAGAAAAGAGGTGAGGCTGTCTGCAAGAAGAGGGCATATGGTCAGCCTAATGATTAAAAAAGAAAAAAAAAGTGGGAAGCTTTGCTCTAGAAGCCTTGCTCTATCTGAAATAATAAGCAGTACCTTGTGAGCATCTCAGAACTAAGGTGAAGATCTTCCCTGAATATCTGAAAAAGTTTCTCTTCTGAGCCCTCCATCTTTTAAGAAATGCTAGTGAAAGAGTTAGTGATTAATATTAAAATATTGTGCATACATAATGTTTTACAGTTTGAAACTACCACACTAGCTAGTATCTTATGTAAAAACCCTGTTGCTCTTACGGTGATTAATACTGATTTTTGTTCAGAGGAGGAGATTGGGCCAGAATTAAAGACTAATTATCATTTATCTCTTGCAGTCATTTCAGAAATGCATATTGAGGACCCCCACTCTCCTACCTGTGAGTCCCTATGCCAGGGATTAAGATGAAAGCAATGCAGTCCCTTCTCTCAAGCTGCTTCTTGTCTAAAGGTAGGAGAATCACGTACTGCAAATCTGACTCAGTTTTTGTATCTAGTACACTTTGTGTGAAAGTATAGTATCCTACCTGTAGGCCACTTAAAACCAACCTATTATAACTCTACTCATGACAGTTGTCCATACTTTGCAATGATTTCATATAATATTTTGAAACTTTTGATTCTTCTGGTTTTTGTTGTCTCTTTAAACTGCAACGCTAGCTAGTATCTTATGTAAAAACCCTTATGTTGTTCCCTGAGAAGTCAGGCAAGAGATAGATCCTTTTAATTAATCAGAAAAAAAAAAAAGGAGCCAAGTTTCTGAATGGGTTCCTCTATAGCAGTGATTAGAGCTCATGGCAAGTGTAATAGGAATTTGCATGTCTTGGAAGTGTGATTTCTCGGAAAAGAATAAAAGCTCAATATGACTGCCCATTGCAATCATGGAAACGCTTTGGGTCAATACAAGGGAAGTCAAATTAAATCACAAGGAATTAAAAACCACATGGCTCAGGAGTGGGCAAGGGTATTTTCAAGACAATTTCAGAAAAATGCTTTTGTTTCAAAAAAAATGATGCCAATGAGTTAGTTTCGTTCAAGGACCTTTATAATTTTTTGATAGCAATGAGTCACAGGAAGTAAGTGTGCAGAGTAATCATGGTCCAATGCTTGAAATTGAGTGGGTGCAACAGCGTCCTTGGCATCATCTGGGTGGTATCAGACATGCAGAATCTTAATTAAATAAGATGTCCAGGTAAGTCCTACACACATCAGTCATCAAGAAGCACTGTTGTGATAGGACTGTTTATAGAGTACAAGTCAGAATTTCAAGACTTATAAGTTTTCACAATAGCCATGCAGTAGATCTAGTCCACATCACCTCTCAGAGTTGTCTGAGGGGGAACTGCTTTAATTCCTAGTCAAAGCAAAGAAAAGAACATCTTTACTTTTATTTATTTATTTATTTATTTATTTATTTATTTATATTTTTTTTAAAGAAAGAGTGAGAGAGAGAGAATTTTTTTTAATATTTATTTTTTAATTTTTGGCGGATACAACATCTTTGTTTGTATGTGGTGCTGAGGATCGAACCCGGGCTGCACGCATGCCAGGTGAGCGCTCTACCACTTGAGCCACATCCCCAGCCCACATCTTTACTTTTAGATTAATGGATATGGTGTGGAAAATTTAATGGAGCTTTCTGGAGGTGACATTTCAACTACATGTGAGAGACTTGAGTGCTATCCAAATCAGATAGAGTGGCACAGGGTAAGAGAGAATGTCCAAGGGAAGGTCTAGAAGGGAAGCTTCTAGCTCTGCTTTGGCCACTTACTATTTATGTGCAAAGGCTTGACAGTATGTCCCGATAATCTTCCAATAGAATGCTCTGTGTGTGAAACACATTGGGCCAACCTCTGTATTCTGTTTTGACCAGTGCCAAGTAGATGTGGTCTCTGATTTCCTTCTGTGGATTGCAATTCCTCTTCTCAATGTTCACTCTCAGTGGGAGCCAGGGATGACCTGATTCATTGTTGTAGTTTGCAGAGATTATGGTTTCTTTCATCATGTTCTTGTGTATTCACCATGATTGACATATTAATGAGTTTATTCACTGCAAATGCTAAGTCTTAAAACTTTTCATAAAGGAGGAGTTGGCAGAGGGGATAACACTTTGTTTTAGTTTTGTTGTTTGAATGAAAAAGATATCACTTGGGTATCTGGCCAGGTAGTAGTGGCATTTAAGGAAATTCCTCAGAGGAAAGGATTTAAGTTAGATGACTTTTTATGACCCTAAAATTTTATGTTTTTCCAAATGCAGCATAATGTAAAGGAGAACATTAAGAAATTAAATGAAATCTGGGATTTAATTCTAGAAGTCCACCCTTATGCGCTACAGGAATTCAAATAAGTTATTTAACCTCTCCAAGTTTCTCATTTCTTACCTATAAGATGTAGATAATTATACTTACCATAAAGGAGAGGTTTAAGATGTAACAAGATGATGTATATGAAGTACCTAACGTAATGCCTAACCCCTGTTTAGCCTTTTACAAATGTTAGATCTCTCCACTTACTATCACCCTATTTTTTCTAAACGGATAAAAGTGTGGAGGAAAAGCCGTTTGAGCTGTTTATTTTCTTATTCCATCATCTTGGAAAGCACAAACATTCAGGGGAAAGAGATTGAATAAATGAAATGCACATTACATTTTAAAAATGATGATATCATATATTAAAAAAAAACAGTGTTAGAATCATATTAAGCTGGGAGTCTATTATCAGACTGTCCTTAAGTTCTGTGATATGAAAATACCTAATATACCAGCTTATGAGGCCTCAAAACAGCTCCAGACACATTTGCAAAGAACACAACATTTATTTCCAACCCGCCATCTATTTGAAGCTTTCACTTTCTCTAGTGGGTCCCATAGCCAGAGACTCTCTCTAGCAGCTCTATTCTTAATGACAAGAAACGAGCAATTTTTCAGTCTTTTTAAAGAGGCTGTAAAGATGAGATAGTGTGCTCTATAGCAGAGATACCTATTAAAATGTACATACAAGGTGGCCACATACACACACAGTGCTCCAGTCTTCATTTATTCCTATTACTTTTCCTCTATCAAAATTAGTCATCCTGTCCCATTCTTAGGTAAAATTGCCTTTGATTATGAAGATAATGAGTAATAAAACAGAATAATTCCTTTTAAAGGCAAGAAATGCATAAAGAACATCTTTACCTTTAGATCAATGGGTATAGTGTGGACATTTTAATGGAGATTTCTGGAGGTGACATTTCAACTGCATAGGAGAGTCTTGAGTGCTATCCAAATCAGACAGAGTGGCACAGGGTAAGAGAGAATGTCCAAGGGAAGGTCTAGAAGGAAAGCTTCTAGCTCTGCTTGGGTCACTTACTGTTTATGGGCAAAGGCTTGACTGTTCGTCCCAATATTCAGTGGTGCAATATTTAAGTGCTTTTGAATCTAAACCAATTCATTTTTAAGCAAAAAATTCTCACCATCTCTACCAATATGTACCCTTGACGATTATTTTTATCTATTAACAATATATTCTTAATGACAAGAAACGAGCAATTTTTCAGTCTTTTTAAAGAGGCTGTAAAGATGAGATAGTGTGCTCTATAGCAGAGATACCGATTAGAATGTACATACAAGTTTTGCTCACACACACAAGAAAATGTCCAAGCTAGGAAGGAATTAATGATTATAAGGACATGAAAACCATTTCTTCCAGAAGATGAATAGATGAAATCACATTTTTCTTAATACATAACCAAGGATGGATGTTAATGAAGCAAGTCCAGAGTGGCAATTCAGATCTTACATCAGAAAGAACAACATTATATTCCCATTATGGCCGTGTTACAGCATTCTATTCTTGCTTAAGGAAGAGAACAGTCTTCTAAAACTCCACAGGGAGTTGTTAATAACCTTGGTTTGGGAACTCTTTTGAGAATGGGTCTTAATCTATTTCTGCTTCTATAACAAAATACCTCATACGAGGTAAGTTACAAACCACAGGAATTTATTCCTCACACTTCTGGAAGCTGTGAAGTCCAAGATCAAGGTACCATCTGATTTGATGTCTTGTGAGGTCACGTTGGTTCATTCCTGTGACCTCAGATGGCAGAAGGTGCTGCATCCTCGTATGACAGAAGACAGCATCTGAAGGCTTTTTCATAAGGGCAATGATCCTCTTCACCTCCCCAAGAACCACCTCTAATACCATTACCTTGGAGTCTCAGCTGCAATATAGAGAATTCGGAGGAACATATGCATTTAAACCATAACAGGATGAGTCGACTTTTGTCATTTTTTATCAAATTTGGACAAAACCAATGAGACTAAGAGGCAGCTACAGTAATAACTCAGTCCTTATGGTGTCAAAAGTCAAGGGTGTAAGGTCACATTGTCTTCCTAGAGAAACATTCTTAAATCTTTTTAAAGAGATGCTCCGGTTAAAACCTCTACAGGAATCAATTTTTCATCTGTTTCTGTATCGTACAGAAGCTGTTGTTCAAAACAGTGATTCAGGTTCACCGAAGTCATCATTCTTGCCCTAGCATCCCTAATTTATTGTACACACCAACTTGATCCTCACTAGCAGAGCAGCCAGTCGTCTGGCTCTGATCAAAACCTCAGGTACATAAGGCACTGCATACTTGTATTGTACAGCTGGTGCCCACCCAGAACTGGCAAGATTCGATAATTACCTAGAATATTTTTGCTAAAGTCAACTTTGCTCTGATTGTAACTCATCACTGTAATCCCCACCACCACCACTGAGAATAGATGGACCCCTTTCACTGAAATTTCAAGAGTGAACTGTAGGGATACCTATCAAAAGAAAGTCTTCAAAGTTTTAATCTCAGAAATGGTATTGTTTTTCCCAGAATGCACACAAATGACATCAGTCCTGTACTTTTTAATGGCTAGTGTTAAGCAGACACACAGAAAAAAACAAGACAAACTTCTTAGAAGATTTGTTTCTGTCCAGAGGTCTTGAGCAGTAACCTATAATCGATCTAAAGGGAATCACAATATATCAGTTGTGCAGTAATTTAAGCAGGTTTGTGTTGAAGAATTACTGAAAATGGGGGAACTTCTGTTCTCAATTTCTTCTTTGTTTCACATGAAGCCTTTATTCTAATCATAGTTTCAGTTAGGATCCCTATAAATATCGAGCAAACTGAGGACACTCCATACTCTGTAGTCAACCCATATGAAGCTGACTCTCAATCCAAAATAATGATCCAGAGGTCTGCATGCATATTCATAGTTTCAACTGTATTCAACCACTGGATTGATTATCAGTTATTTAATTACTATTGACCATTCTCTGGAATTTAAAAATAAATGAGGTATCCTCCCTTTCAGAATCTCACAGCCTACTAGTAGATATTGATAAGACATCATATGATTATGAGACAGTGAAACAGTTGGTGGTAAAAAAAAATCACAAAAAGCAGTTGGAGAGATCAAGTTAGAATCCACGCAAACTGTTCATTTGTAAATGAAAAAGAAGATATATTCAGAAAAATATATATATACCAGGAATTCAATTTGCTTTGATTTTCTAAAAGAAGGGAATGTGTTGTTTCTCACCTTCATTTGCCCAATAAGCAAAGAGAGAATGCACATGGATATAACAGAGTTCAATCAGAGGGAGTAATTCTTGGCTTTGTCATTTATAGCCCAACAGATTTGGCTAACTTCATTGCATTTTGAATCTAAATTTCACTTCATTAAAAATAGATAAAATAATACCAATCTAAAAAAATCAGTTGTTATAAATGGAAATAATATAAATATGTGGTACATGGAAATAATAATTTAAAAGACCAACCATGATAATGGCAATAACACTAATGCTAATAAAAGCAACTGACTGCTACTGAGAACTTAAGATATGCCAGGCATTGAGCTAACCACTTCACCTGTGAGCTCTTTAGTTCATGCAAACACCCTATAAGAGAGGGCTATTGCTGATGGGGTGGTGCACGCCAATAATCCCAGTGACTCAGGAGGCTAAGGCAGGAGGATTGTGAATGTAAAGCCAGCCTAAGCAACTTGGTGAGGCCCCAAGCAAACTCAGTGAGACCCTATCTTTAAATAAAATACAAAATAGGACTAGGGAAGTGGCCTGGTGGTCGAGTGCCCCTGAGTTCAATCTCAGGTAGCCCACCCCCAAAAGAGAGGATTATTATTATTTCTATTTTAACAAAGCTTATAAAGGTTTATTTATTTGTCCAAAGTGAAATAGAACAAAAATGGCCAAATATATATTGAGTGCTAATTAAGTGTCTGGTACAATTTTAAACTGTTAAATATGTTAATTCTTTCATTCCTCATTGTGAGACAAGGACTCTTTATTTCCCCCATGTATAAATGATATGGGCTGAATCGTGTCCTCCCAAATTGATATGTTGAAACCCAGCTTTCTCTACTGTAGAATGTGACTGTATTTGAAGACAGGGCCTTTAAAGAGGTGCTAATGTTAAAATGGGGCCCTTAGGCTTGGCCCCCATCCAGTAGCCTATATGAGAAGAGAGAATGTGCATGCAAGAGAAGACACCAGGGCATGCCCAAAAGAGAGGGAAGCGCATGGGAGAACTGTCGATGAAACCAAGCCTGCTGACACTTTGGCCTTGAACTGAGAGACAATACCTTTCTGCTGTGTAGGCCACTCAGTCTGTATTTTGTTATGACAACCCTAGCAAACACAGGCGAGTAACCATGGCAGAGAAATTGCATGTGCTTAATTACAGCCTTAGTATCTGGCACAGCTGAGAGTCAGAACCTAGAAGTCTCTCAGCAGAGTCCATATCCTTAATCTCCTCATATCAAACCATCTCAGGAAGGATGTGCAAACTGGAGTAGCGAGTAAAAGTCATGCACCTCAAGTTTTGCATCCCTACAACAGAAGAGTCAGATTCACATTCAGGTCTGTCTGATTTCCTCATATACACTATAGGTATGTGTGTATATACACACAAACACACACACACACAAAACCACACACACACACACACACATATATATATATATATATATATATATATATATATATATATGTATATGTGTGTGTGTGTGCATGTGCAATATTTTACTTTATACTTTATATATTCAATTAAAATATATATTTAATAAGTATATTTAATTTTTAATTTATATATTTATATATTTTTTAAAATTTCAAACATACTCAGATCGTTTAACTAAAATCTGTATTTTACTGAGTTTCAACATCCTCATAAACAGGGGTTAAGAAAAATGTCAACTTTGACAAATGTACATGACACTAAATTAACTTCCATGGATGAGAGGTGGCAAAATTTTGCAAAGGAGCTCTGACGTCATTTAAAGCATCAGTACCTTATTCTGCATCAATGTCTGCCCATGGTAAGCCTCAGACTGAATCATTATTTACATTATCAATCTAAACACAAATTGTATTTGTCATCCTGGTGTCAAAAGCCTTTTAGTGCCTTCACTAGCCAGCAGAAGAACCATTACAAGAGAGGGCCTAAACTTTCACAGGAGTCTAACTACTTACACATATTAGTAACCAAAGAATTGGAAGCATTGCTCTGTGTTGATTAGCAGTTATTTAATGAAGTCAGAGATTTTACTTTTCCTGTGCAAAGAACTCCTTGAAAATTTTTGACTTTATTGGAAGTCACATGTGAGCAAAGGGTTACTGATTCTAAGGACTACGAAAAAGAAACCTCAGCCAGTCAAGTTAAATTCTACATTTCAAAGATCTTCCTATTATGTTGTATAAAACAGTTTTCTTATTTAAATGTATTTCCTTTAATATAATGGAGTATAAATGCATATTACAAAATCAGCAACAACATTCTTCCATGGGGGAATCTGATAATGGGACTTAAGATAAACACCATCAAGATTAAACATTTTGAAAGAGCACCAGTTAACAGTTTTCTCAAAGTGAATCTAGCATTTGAAGGTGTTAGCTTACAAAGGTAGCTTTTCAATGAAAATTCTTAAGCCAATAAAAAATGAGCAAGTTGAATAAAAATATGTGTGCTCATTCTTTTGTATCATGTCTTTTGATATTTTATATAATGTCTTGATAATTGTTTATATTATATAATAATGTTAATAAATTATAGATGATAAATGTTAACAACTTATATATTTATATGTGCACATATTTAAAATGTTTCATGTAATTCTCCTTGCAATCCTATGGGTTAGGGAATGTTAGTGTCTTGGTTTTGCCAATGAATAAAGAAGCATTGCAATCAAGATGTTTATAGATGGAGGAGCCATGGCTTATCCAAAGACCCAACTCCAGAGAGTCTATACTCATATTTGTAACTATAAGGACGGACATTGTACCTATCCTTTCATTTATCTGTTCATTCACCCATTCATATGTTATATAATCACTTATGTAGTACCAGTTGTATTTTAAGACCATGTGAATAAATGATGGGGGATAGCTTTCACCTCAAAGAAAGCATCAACCACAGAGGCCACAAATGAAATTATTATTGTATTACAGATGGTTAATGCTGGTATGCTCATATTTTAACAGTACAATCACTTATGAGAGAATGTTCTACGAATCATTCACTTCATGATATGCCCAAAAAGAATGAAAAAAAAAATCCCTTAATGTATCACCTTCTTGGAGACTCCATATTTCACATTTGCCTATTTTAGTTTCTCATGAAAACCCAAACCTTCAGATGCTTTATTAACTTACTTGACCTGGGGACTTCTTTTATTTTCTGTAGATTCTGTTAATATTCTGAATTAATTTCTTATGGGACAATCTCGGAACATGGCTACCAACAGTTATAATATTTATCGTTATGTGATAGTTAACAGTGCATTTATTGCTTAAGATGTTACTTATAGAAACCAACTTCTTTTTATCATTAGCCTGAAAGATATTTACACACTTCCTAATTTTTAATG
Organism: Marmota flaviventris; assembly: GCF_047511675.1. Lineage (NCBI taxonomy): Eukaryota > Metazoa > Chordata > Mammalia > Rodentia > Sciuridae > Marmota > Marmota flaviventris. Next base: position 50,091,335 of record NC_092514.1, on the reverse strand, counting down.
AGTAATCTCTGAAAACGCAGAAGGACAGAGGTTAAATGTCTCAGTTGGCCTGTCAATCCTCTGGCCAATTGTGAGCTGGTGTTGACATGAATCTCCAAGTCCTCTCTCCTCCTCTTCTCTCCCCAGTGTGGCTGATGTCCTCTGTATGCCAGGAGGAGGAAGCCAGGGAAACAAAGAGGAAGGAAATACAGACTAGCTGATTTTGTTTTTGTTTTTGTTGTTATTAGTCATCTTAGTTAATCTGTATAAATATTTTAAGGAAGTATTTGGAACCTATTGCCAGAAATTTTAGCACACTATCCATGAAGCAGTTATGCTTTTTTTTTTTTTTTCCACCCCACTTCAGCTCTGGCCAGTAGATAACTCACTATGTGTCAAAGAGAAACAACAACAAAGATGTTAATAATTAACACAGAAGTAATGGTGTGATAGACTAGACAGAGTTGTGCCTGGTAAGTTACTGATAATTTGCAGGACCTGCTACTGTGACACCAACAGAGCCTCGGTCCCAAGTCCATGCTTTCCAAAATCTGGACATGGGGTAATGACTTCAGGTCCTAAGCTATCCCCACCTACCAAATAACATGAAAAACATACATGTTTTAACCCAATCCTCACTAGATCTTCATGTGATAAGGCTGATTCCTGTTTTTACAGATGAGAAGAGGAAACTTCTGTGATGCTCTCAGATTAACAAAATATTTAATATAAACTATAATTAGTAAGCATCTATTATGTTCCCAGTCAAGTGCTGAAAAAGTGGGCAATAAAAAATACATTATAATAGTAAAAATAATGTTATTAATAATAATCCTGCCACTGTGATTTTTAAACTTACTGGGAAAGATGGAATCAGGAACATGATTTTAAAATAATATACTAAGTGAAAGCCACAAGAAGAGAGCATTGCAGCAGAACCCACAAAAGTTAAATTGCTTCAGTTTGCTAGTTAAGTGAAGATTGACAAACCTCCAGACCCTCCAAAGAAGATTCCTTTTTTTTTTTTAAGAAAATCTGCCTACTTTTTTCTACCTACCTATAGAAGCACAGCAATATATGAAACACACCTAATAGAAGTAATCATAAAAACATCTTAACATGCCACCCCTGAGTGATTTTCAGTCATGTTAAGAAGTATGGATTGATAATATCTTCTTAAATTTTTTATGTGATGAGGCTTTTTAAAAATTCTCTCTTTTTTTATTTGTTTTAATTAGATACACATGACAGTACAATGATCTTGACATATCATACATTTGAATCAGATGGGGTATAATTTCTCTTTTTAATTTTTTTAAAATTAAAAAAAGATTACCTCTTTTTAAAAATTCATTCTAATTAGTTATACATGACAGTAGAATGAATGTTAGCACATCATACATAAATGGATAATAACTTCCCATTCTTCTGGTTGCACATAATGTAGAATTAGACCAGTTGTGTGATCATATAGGCACATAGGGTAATACTGTGCGATTCATTCTACTATCTTTCCTATTCCCATACCTCCTTTACCTCCCTTCACTCCCCTCTGTCTAATCTAAACTATCTCTGTTCTTCCCTCCCACCCACCTTATTGTGAATTACATCCACACATGAGAGAAAACATTCAGCCTTCCTTTGGTTCTTTGAGATTCGTTTATTTCACTTAGCATGATAGACTCTAACTCCTAGATTGATGATTATTAAAGCTTCTCACTACAATAATAGAGAAAAGGAAGAGAATATGGCATGCGTTTTGAAATGACAAAGAGGAATTTAGATACAGAATATGGGCAAGTTAGATTTTAGAAGGTCTGCAGGAGATGTGCTCTTGTGCAATAAATCACCGAAATGCTAACCAGAATAATAAGTTAAAATTGATTTCATTTGTCTATGCATAACCTTGGAGGGCTATGGCCCATTGAGATTAAACAGCATCCTGCCTCTTTGGAAAATAACAAAGAAAATTTTTACATAGCCACATTTTAAATAATATTCATAATCATACATATGGCTATTTTATTTTTTATAGACTACTCTGCATCAATTAGTTAATTTGCCATGATACTAACTTTATTTGAATTGATCATTACAAGAGCAGCATTCAAGACTTATTTGGTGTGTGCTCTGTGCTGGGCACAGCTTTTCCCATTTTCTGTCTTGCTGGCAGAGTTCGTCTCTCTCACACAGACATAATGAGATAAACACCTCCACCCTCTGTACAATAAAGCAAGAGGAACACTGAGAGACATTTAATATTTTGTCTAAATTCACATCATTGGTGTTTCCCAGAGCTGGGGCTTAGCTGGGAGTCTTTTTTTCTGTTTGTTTGGCTTGTGTGCTTTTATTCCTCCTGGTCTATTCTCTACCCCATTGCACTGGGGGAAGGAAAGGGACAACTCTATTCTATTTTTTTTTGTATTATCCATTTTTAAGTTGATTTTTTTAAAAAATAAATGACAGCACAATGCATTACAACTCTATTCTATTTGTAATCAACATTAGAATGGGTATGCAAATATTTACTTCCCCATTCTAAATTTCAGTGTCTAAAAAATCTCTAGTACTTTCTTCTGAAATGAATTCTTAGCAAATGGTTTAATCTCTTCTCTGATCAAGACCAGATTTGCCAATTAAGGCGTTGCTTAATTGATTATGCATTTGTTTGGGGTAGTGTCTCCTAACAGCATCTTCAGTGACATAATGTCATTATCTTTGGAGACTTCCAGGGTGTAATCACAATGTTGTGTTGACCAGAGGTAAGGATCTGGACGGCTGGAACACTGCCTCCGTCAGTAACTCGCCCACTTAGGTAAACCATTGATTTCCTCCTGGGTAGTCAACTAGCATACTTAGGACAAAGCATTCTATAGGCAAGCTCTTGCTTGGACTTTTTCATAGTCATTTCCTGCCAACAGGAAACTTACCTCCATTTTCCCTTTTGCATGTACAAGTGACACCATGAGAAGCAGGGTGGGAAGTTAGAGTCAGAAGTCCCACTTATGCAGACCTTTTTGCTGAATGTAAATAATATGTGCTAAAATGAAACATGAATTCTGTCCAGAAGTTTCCTTCTTTGCTATAAATATAGGAATGGACCTTCACAAATGAGGTACTTTAGTGGCAGCTGTTTTTAATTGTCTATCTTGTCTCAATGAAAGGCAGGTGCCTTTTTTAACTTCTACTCCAGTTCTTCCTGGCCCTCAGAAACTCCCTTCAACAGGTAATGTTTTCCTTTTGTTCATTCTTGCAATTCATAGTTGTTGAGACTCTCTTATGCATCAATTTCTCTGCTAGTCCCAGGAGAAGTAAAGTGAAGGAGTCAGGTAAGGTCACTGGCCTCACAGAGGCTAAGGCAGTATTTTATCCTGGAACAGCAAAGCCACCAACTTGTGGATGCACAGGATCATTTCAACTCAGGGTCAAAGCTGGGAGTGCAGTCAGTGATAGGGGTACACTCTCCTGCTTCCATAGCATCTGCCTCCCCTTCTTTTCTTAATATAGCATTTATGCCACCTTCCTGACTGTGCAGACATTTCCATCTATGTGATGTAAATACTTCTAGTGCTGGGGCTAGAGAGCAATGAGCCTGAGGTGGTAGGGGTACACTCAATCAAAGTCTTGTTTGCCACATCAAGGGTCACACACACACAAAAAAAAAATCACATTAAAAAAGAGTTTTTAAGGAAATAAAAGACAGAGTGTTTCTTTTTTATGGGAGGTTGTGGAAAGGACTGTCTACAACCCAGCATGCTTGTAATATTCAGGAAATTGTTCTCTAAATAATAATGCTCTTCTACCTTCTCTTAAGAAGAGTGGACATAGTCCAACCCTCACTGGTTTCTCCAGCACCTTCTCCTGCACTCCCTCCTGCAAATGTCCTCCACGTGTCCACTTTCCCATCCCCTCCCTCCTTTGTTGATTTTTCCATTCAATATAAATGGGTAGGTCATCTGTAATCAATGGCAAGCACTATTTTAAATGCTGGACATAGGACAGAGAACAAGACTGACAAGGCTTTTATAGAATGGAGGAAAAGGATAATGAAAACATTTTTAAAACTTTCAAATGACAATAATGTACTAAATGGAGAATTAACACAGTGCTCAGAAACAGATTGATCCTATGACTGCTCTCATTTGAATAGTTAGAGGAGATTATCACAGGCAAGGTGATTTATTTATTTTATTTTTAGAAATACCTTTTATGCCTGTTTATTGATTGCCTGACTGATTGATACAGGAGTTTGCACCCATGGACACTTTACCATAGCTACACCCCCAATTGTTTTTATTTTTTAAATTTAAAAAAAAAATTGAGACAGGCAGGTCTTGCTAAGTTGCTGAAGGTCTTTGCTAAACTGTGCTAAACTGGTTAGACTGATCTTGAACTTGTGATCCTCCTTCCTCAGCCTCCCAAGTCAGCCACCACCAAATTGCAATCAAAATGACAGGAAGGAACTATGCAGGAGAGCATAAAGGAAGAGCATTATGGACAGAAGGAATGGACATACCAAGATGTCTTCTAGGAGCAGCAGGATCTTTTCTGAGGCTGGTGGTTCTATCACTTGGAAGGGGAAAGGAACATCAGGACAACAGAGGGCGTGGCAAAGTAGAATACTCAGAGAACCTGAGCCATATTAAAGAACTTGGGTTCTATTGACTGTGTTTGACTGTGTTCTAAGTAAAATAAAAAACCATGAAAGATGTTCCATTTAAAGACTATTTTACATTCTAAATTGAAAACTCTCAAATATATTGTGCTGTGCATCCCAGAAATCTCATTAAGATTCAGATTATGTTTCAGTAGGTTTGGGGTGGGGCCAGAGATTCTGCAATTCTAACAAATCCCCAAGTAATGCTGGTGCTGGGTCAAAGTCAATCTTTTCAGTGATGAGGTTCTAGAAGATCCCTGAATATCCATGAAAAATGAGTCTCAGGGAGACAAGAAAACAAGCAGAAGACCATCTCGAAGGCTTTTCCTGCAGCAGTTCTGGTGAGACATGTTGGTGACAGGGACAATTTTAACATTCAAGGTAGAAAAAATATTTCTTTCTGAGTAAGTTCAACAAGTGGAGATGACATATGTTGTTGATGACTGGATGTAGAGGGAGGAAAGAGAGAAAATGAGAAATCAGTGACAACCACTAGAATTTCTGCTTGCAAAATCGTCCAAATGATGCCAGATTAGGATTAAACAAATCTCATCCCATCCCCATGCCATACTTAATCCAAGATTCAAATAAGGAAAAAATAAAAATAAAAATAACATGAATCAGAAATGCTAAAGATATAAAAAAGAGTTATCTATTCCTTGATGATTTTATAATCAAACAAGGAAGCATTTATAAGTAATGGTGTCTCTGAAGATGAATTTCCCAAATCCACATGCACATAAAAAATGACTACCTGCTCAAAGAAAAAAGTATAAAGAATAAAGCAACTGTAAAGTCATACAACAAGGTCAGCTGAGCTACAGAAGGTTAAATCAGAGCATCGGCTTTTGGCAGTAAGCTCCATAGAATTGAAGAGGAAGCACATCGTTATACATAATACAATCAGCCATACAGTATTGCTTTTGTGTTGTGAGAAAGATTGGCTCCCACTTTGCATTGCCCAAGGTAACTAATGATATGAAAAATTTCTCCCTAAATCTGAAAGCTGCTAAATTACAAGGGAATACTATAATATATCCAGGCAATTAGAAGCCAGCAGGTATGTAGCTTCTAAGAAGCAGAGTCCAGAGTTCACTCCCTGAGCTGTGGTATTGAGGGAAGATGAGCTAACTTTCCCTTGAGAGGATGTTTAAAGACACTGATCTTTATTTCATAAGCACTATTGTTTGAAATGGGGAAACATTCCGGAACATTCATAGACATTTGTGAGTGTGATCAAGGGCAAGACAGAAAGATGGCGAATGGTGTTGGGCATGGTAATTTGGTCTCAGATCTGCCTAACAGAAAGAGAGGAGTTGATCAAGAGACTCCTTCTCCTGCCGCATGCACCCTAATTGGTAGCAAAACCCTGGCAGTTAAGCAGTCATCCCAATTATCTGGAGTGGGTCTGACCGGAGGACATTTGGTTTACAGAGAGTCATTGTTTAAAAGAATAGCAACTGGCACCAGTAATTGGAAGATGATTGGAGGCCAAGTTATAAGTAACGAGAACATTTCAGGGAAGGGAATAAAGTGGAGAGGAACTAGAAGTGTGTTCTTGGAGAGGCAGTGGAGGGAAGAGTTCATCTTCCAAACTGCTTATAGAGGCTATTGAAGAACTCCAGATTTCAAGAAAAATTCCTTCTTTTGCTTAGCTGAGGACAAAACAGAATGAGTTGGTAATTCATAGCCAAAGCGTTCTGTGAGAAAAATGCAAGCCAAACTTAGCGGGATTAGAAAGCATGCAAGGTTGTGTGAAATGTGTCTGCAAAACAAAGACAGCTATTCTATGGCCCCAACACTCTGTGGCTCTTACTATATTCTATTTTTAAATACTAGAAAATATATAGAAACATTAAAAGTTTTAATCAAAACAATGATTATATTTTGTGATAAAACGTTATTTTACACTGAAGTGTAGAAACAATTTCCCTTAATATGTTTTATATTTTCGAGAACACAATATATTGTTAATCATATTGCACAACACATCTCTTGAATTCATTCCTCCTATCCAACTGTATTTTTTATTGTTTTTAGTTGTCAATAGACCTTTATTTAATTTATTTGTTTATATGCAGTGCTGAGGATCAAACCTAGGGCCCACACATGCCAGGTAAGTGCTCTACCACTGAGCCACAACTCCAGCCCCCTGTATTGTGTTTTAAGGCAGTGTCCTGCCCCAACTAGACTTTCAGCTCTGTTACGTTGTTGTAGGGACAGACAAGGCAAGGCACCAGAGTTAGCAGGAAACAGTTTTATTTGGCTGCAGCCAGGTTTACAGGGCACAGCTTTTGCTCGAATCAATCAATCTCCTGAACCCCGAGTTTAGATAGTTTCAGAATTTTATACCCAGCATATAAGGAGAGGGGCTCAGAAGTTCACAGTCTGCAGAAGTTCACATAAAAGCAGCTTTTTCTTTCACTGTTCTGGGCAAGTTAACTCTTCAAGGACAACACCTGAGAAGGGGAGAGCCTCTTCTCCCCTTTCTTTCCTCCCCCTGCCAGCTGTTACCATGGAGCCCAATTGTAACTTATCTTTAAAATGTAGACATTTCTGTGAAGCTCAGTTCAAGGCCAGAGGCCTTGTTTACATATTTCTACCAACTACTATATTAGATAAATGTTTGTGAAAAATTAGTAAAGGGGTGTCCAGCACCTGTAATGCTGATTTCTACCAGGCTAGCAGCCAAGTAAAACAGGAAGTTTACTTACATTGAACTCTTTTTTAGAGAGACTCTTTTGCTGACAGTCCTAAAATCAATTATGGTGAATATTTCTGGAGAAACCTACTTAATATTTTCTATGGAGAAAGAGGGTGCTACTACAATATCCATTATTTCTGTTTCCTTAGCAGATCTTCTAACCACACTGGGGGAAAAAAAATGAATGAATATACGTATTTGCAAATTTGCCATCTCATTTGACCCCGTTTTTATCTTTTTCCTGTTTGTTTAAATTAGGAATGTGAAACATGCCTGGGTTCCATGACTTCTGATTTTTTTTGTTGCAGAATCAGGGCTTTGTAGAACACAGTTGCTTTAATTCCAAATCTTTTCCTCTTTCCATTTCACTCTTGACGTCTCTCAGCAGATTAATTAAATAGGCTTTCTCAATACAGAGCCAAGAAAGGAGTGAACCAATCTGACTATTTTAAACAGTCCTGAACCCTCTAGTCCCTTTTGTAGGTGAATGTTCTGCTTCCTCAAAGTCTATTCTTGTACCCCCCTCCCCCCAGCTGTTCAATAGTTTTGTAGCATCTCCTTTAGAAGATGACAGTAACCAGGAAGGTCAGTTTCACCATTTTAAGTAACGTTAAGGCAAAGGAAACACAATTTGTCTATGGAGAACACATAGTGTGAATCAGGCTCTTTACATGTGCTACCTGCATAGTGTCTGTAACTCATCTTTATATGAAACACACAGACACACACACACACACAGAATGAAATTTCATTCAGAGTCCACAACCATTCAATATACTGGTAAAGCATACATCCCCTGGTCCCTTCAATCTCACCCTACTCCCAGTTTGGTCTAGAGTGTCTGAGACTTTTCTTAATGCCATGTAGATAGAGCACACCCTATTAATCTCTGTCTAGTCACCTTATATTTCTACACTCCCCCCCATTTTCAAACGAAACAGAAGAATATTATAACTTCTCATCAGCAACTTGCTTTTTATTCTTCTACTTATCATGCACATCCACATGATTTAATCTTTAACACAAACTTGGAGGGAAATTGTGATGATACTGTACACCCAGATAAAGACATGGAAGATCACAGATGTCAAAAATCTTGCCCATGGCCAGAGTGCTGACAGAGTCGGGATCTGGACCTCACTCTGCCATCTTTCATACTCTTTTTTTTCCTGAAACAAGTCATCTCACTTGAAGAAGAGAGGAACTGGCCCACTGACTTCATTGTTTTATGCACGATCTGCTCATTCACATTGGTTGTAACAAGCCTCCCTAGTGTTTGGATCAACTCCACTGAACTTTTAGTCCTTCCCAAATTCACCTCTTATTGAGCCTCTCCAAAGCAGAAGCTGTGAGGCACAGTGAGCAGAACCAGTTGCAGACCTTCTTGGAAATGGCATGGTCTCCAGGGCTAAACACAGTCACTGTGATGCTGGGGAGAGGCCTACAGTTCCTGAGCCAGGTCTTTGTGCCCTGTTGCTGGCATCAGGGTGACCCCGGGCCTGGCCATGTGTAGTCAAGCATTGTTCACTTAGTGCTGGGTTAACACCCAGTGTGTGGTTCAGGTGACATTCACATGCCAGATGCTTTGCTTTTATGTAGATAGTCACATGTAGGATTGGACTTCTTAAGTTGACACTTTCTGCTGTTATCCTAAAGGTAATGAGACCCACTTCTGACTCAGAAATGTTACCTAAATAATATGTCAGTCCAACTTTTAGCAACTAACACTCTACTTGGCACACAGAAATTAATTGATTTTAACTCATAGATGGAATGCATAGATGGCTGGGTAATACTGCAGGATTTTAGAGTAGATTTGACTTCTCACAAGGGTGAAGGTAAGAACTTCAAGGTGTTTCAATTCTAACAACTTCATGGAGACTCATGTAGCATAGAGCAGAAACACTAAATTTGGAATAAAAACTTGAGTATTTATTATAGATTATTTATGGCTCTATGGCAGAGGTGACTCACTTTACTTTCTATCTGAGGGTTGGAGATTGGTGGATACTAGGCTAATAGTTCTATTTCAGAGTTCTTGCATGTAATGAGTGAAAATAAATGTCAAGGTAGCTTCTTCATATATAACATAAGTTAAAGAAAATGGAATGCTGTATGCACAGAAATTTTTAGTTAAAAATTATGGACTATGTTGAAAATCAGGTATAGCCTTTGCTGTCAGGATATTTATAAAATAATCTTGGCAATAGGTAGATGTGAGATTATTGAAAACTTAGACTATAACCGAAGCAGAAAAAGCCCAGGTAAATTGATGAAACATTGGAAGTCAGATTGGCATTATCAAGGAAGACTTCTAAAGAAGACTGAGTAAAAGAACATAGTGTTGATTGGACAATGCAAAAGTTAATTAATACTGAAAGTATTTCCAAGTTTGCGTAAATGCTGAAATCAATATTTCTTAGGGATGATGCCACCCTAGACTCTGAAAACAATGTGGATTCTGTCTCCTGAGTCTGCCCTACTCTGGTCCTTTAAATATCCCTACCAAAGCTATTCAGGTATCAAGGACAGATGGAAAAGTTAGTGTCAATCATTGGCCGCAGCCTGTGCCAGATCTCCCCTTCCTCTGTACATCACTATGTTTCCTTTTTCATTTCTGGCATCTTTGGATTCAGATAACTATTTTTGACTTCTGCTTTGTCCTGGGACTTTCTTTGTGCATGCAACCTTCCTGACCCTGCCTAAACCAGCTTCCTGTGAGCACCATTTCAGCTTCTCTGAAAGTCCAGCGAAGCTGCCTCTTGCTGCTAGCCTTGACCTTGTGAGAACCACATTGAATAGGATAACTTTGCCTCTCATATTAACTCTACATCTTCCCAATCCAAGAGAGAGAGAGAAAGGTACTTCTGATTTTCTTGAGTGAGTGGAGATCGGGAGTGGAGGTCTGAAAGTTCAATAGCTCTGTCCTCATTTACCATCTCTATAGATGCCTATTTTTTTCCATCTCTACTTGTTTTTCTCTTCAGCTGCTGGTTTCTAGGTGAATAATTCAGACTTTACTTGGTTATTTACACTAGGTGATCTGAGGTAGATAGAGTAACACTGCAAAGCTTTTCAAAAAGAAAAAAAAAGATAAAAATCCTAGTAATCTATATGGAGGAAAGAGAAGGAAAAGAAAATTCAGGAAACTGAGTACAGATAAAGTAATTGAGTTGCCATTTATTTTTATTTCCTAGTTTCTAAAAAAGAAGAAGAAATTTAAGGGTCATAAAGTTTTCCTTCTTTATTAGAGGGAGACAGACAAGTTCCTAAATTAGAAACAGGCTGTACCTTAAGTGGAGATCTGAGAAAAAAAAAAACAAAAACAACGAAACTCCTTGTAGGTCTTTGTATGAGGAATTTTGAACAAAAGTAGTAGACAATATTTTTAATATATATTTTTTAATTTTAATGTACTTTTATTCCACATATGACTGGTGCAATAGGCTAAGGGCTCTTTCTATCAATGCTTATAGAAATCACAAATAATCAAAATGCAGCTGCCTTGGTGTTAGCAGCCCTCCTCACCATTCTCCTGGTACCCAGAACCAGCAGTGAGTGGTGACTCCCTAGAACTTTTCTAGCAGCTTCTGGCAGTTCTCCATCACTACCTACCCTTCTCCTGTTTCTAGCTGCCCTCAATGTGACCAGTTCTGGCCACTGGCCATTTTCAGTGTCAGCAATCTCAGTGTTACCAGCTCTTGAGTGAATCTAGCTCAGCCTGCTCTACTGAAGACAGAAGTCACGGATTGGCCAAATCTAACCCTCTGAGAGGGGCATGTCTGACGTAGTCACAGCTGGTCATGAGACATCTGGGGGACAGACACAAGTATAAAAGATAAAAGAATAAAAAGTATCTCTTCAGGAGCTTTGAACCCTTCTCTTTTTTCCTAACAATGTCTTATGTAAAAATTGTATACAATCTGCAGAAAAACACTTCACTCTTTTTCTATAAAGGTAATTATACACATATAAGACAGAGGGGATTTACTGTATAGTAAATGATGCCTAAGTCTTAGAATCCCTCATAGGCCTTGGCCCTTTTCAAGATACTACATCAAATCTGTATTTATAATTTGTCTTGTTTTTCTTAAGAAAGCTCTCCCCGATTGTAAAAGATTATAATACCCTAAAACCTGGAGCTCCTCACAATCAAATCTCATGTAATCTATGTAATCTTTCTCATCCAAGGTTGTTTGTAGGATTTTGAAGTAGCTAATGAACATATTTTGTTGACCAACCTTCTGAAAAAAACAATTTTCTTCTCCCTGATGTAAACACTCTATACATCAGTCAAATCATAGTTAAAGTCTCATACTAATATCCAAAGGAAAGCTATCTATTTTTTTCTGATTAAAGGAATATACACAAATTCTAAATAATACGACTTTTTAAATTAATTTTTATTCATTTTAATTAGTTATACATGGCTGTAGAATGCATTTATGCACTTTGATATATCATACATAAATGGGATATAATTTCTCATTTTTCTGAGTATACGTGTTATAGAATTATATTGGTCATGCAGTCACATATATACATACAGTAATAATGTCTGTTTCATTCTAGTATCTTTCCTATCTCCACATCCACTCCCCTTTCCTCCTATCACTTCCCTCTACCTAATCTAAGGTAATGCTACTCTTCCTTAGTGCCCCCTACCTTATTGGAATTAGCATCCGCATATTAAAGAAAACATTCAGCCATTAGTTTTGTGGGATTGGGTTATTTTGCTTAGCATGATATTCTCCAACTCCATGCATTTACTGGCAAATGCCATAATTTCACTCTTCTTTACAGCTGAGTGATATTCCATCGAGTATATATGCCACATTTTCTTTAATCATTCATCTATTGAATGACACCTAGGTTGGTTCCATAAATATGATTTTATTTCATGACTATTCACTAAAATCTCACTACAGATTTGTCACTGGTTTAATGATATGGTGCTAAAGTTAAGAACATCAGTTCCTGCTTGTAAGGGACTAGTCTAACAGGAAACAAATGAACACTACAATGTGATATTATGAGTATTATAACAATAGTATATACAAGAACTAATAAGAGAATTAAAGAAGTTATGCTTGAGGATTTTTAGAGTGGTGAAAATACATTCTATGATAATGCAATGGTGGATACATGTCATTATACATTTTTGAAACCCATGGAAAATAGAACTCTAAGAGTGAATTCTACTCTCAAGTGCGGACTTGGGGTGATTGCAGTGAGTCAATGTAAGATCCTTGATGGTAATAAATGCTTCACTCTGGTAGGAGATGTTGATAATGGGGTTGGCTGTGCATGTGTGGTAGTGAATATATGGGATAGCTCTTTACCTTATTCTCAATTTTTCTGTGAACCTACAATTGCTCTAAAAAATTCAGATCTTTATTAAAATAACAAGTACACAAAGTGTGCTTAACTTCTCTGGAACAGTTAGAGAAGGATTCACCCAAGAATAGAATTAACAAATGTAACATTTTGTGAGAAAATTGATAGTTGACTCATAGTTCTTAATCATATTAGATATATTTATAATTTAAATCATTAATCATGTTTCATGAAGGTAAAAAAAGTGCAGAATCAAAAAGAAGAAGAGTGGATTTAGATGTGTGTGAATTATTTGGAAAGATAAAAGCATCTAAGACAACAAATGTAAGGGAACTAAGATCAGGATATAGGAGCTGACTGGGTCAGGTCAGAGTATCCTAGGTAGACTAGCAGTGCTCCACATGGAGGTCTGATTCATGGACAAGAGGAGCAGTTGAGCTAAGTATCTTAAAGTAAACAAGGTTATTTCCATTTTTCTTCTGTGTAAAATATAAGACTTATGTTGCATCTCCAAAAACATAAGCACATACAGAGTCAGTGTGTCCATTGGATCATTTTGTGTTGCTAAGGTATCCTGTCTCATTGCCAATAATTCTGGAATTCAGAAATAACTATTTGATACTCATGCATTTACCAGCTTGCCTCTTATGGAGGGTTTTCTATAGAATCTATCAATGCTTCTTGCCCAAACAAGAAGTCTGGTAATTTCCAAGTACACCAAGGCAGCCTGAAACAATAACCAAACCCTTTTCCTTTGCATCTGCTGAAGTGTCCATTGGGATACCCTCTGTGTCCAAAATATCAGTCCCTTGAAGATGGAGCTCAGAAGTATCTCTAGTTTTGTTGCTATGTTCTGGGTGCACTAGAGTTGTTGGAGAAGTGCCCTTAGTGCGAAGGTGTGGCATCATCACAAATGCATGTTACTGTTTACATCTTCTGCACCTGCCAAACTGCAAATATGTAAGAGCCACCCGTAATGTGTTGAGATTGAACTTGATCTCATCCTTCTCACTCCACTGCTATTAAGAGGGACAATAGTCTTACCACTGTAGCTCCTCAAAGATAAAGGCAGAATTGCACCTTCTTTGGTTAAAAATTGTTTACTCTGCAATGTTCTTCAGCACCATGTTTCTCTATATTTATTTATGTCCTCAGTTCTCCTAAATGGTTGTGGCTGCAGAGGGTCTAGTGTCTATTAGCTCCTCCATGCAGTGCTCTCCATTCATTCTTCTGCACCAAACATTTAAGCCACTTGAGGGTTTAGTCTGCTGGTCCTGAATTTTCCATTTCATGTAGTAGTATTTATTCCAGAATCCTTGCTTCTCTTTCCTTGCACATGCATCTTGCTTAGAAAAACCTGAGTTCCTTTACATAGAATTATTGGTAGAACAGAGAAAAGTTTTCATTCTTCTTTCCCTTGATTTCCTCATGACATTTACTCATCTCCTTCTCAGCCACCTTCAAGCTTTACATATCAATAATTTATCTTTCTGAAAAAAATAATTTGCAATCTCACCACAGAGCACAGAGATGCACACATCTATTAGTTTATATTTGAGGAAGACAGTGACGTAAACCTCCAAAAGTCAGTGTTCTCATGGGGGAAACAATCCGAATAAATATTTATAAAACAACATGGTGCAGTCGAGAAATTTAGTCATAAAAATAATAGTTTGGAAAGTTTCAGGAAATAACACCTGAGACAAAGAGAGCCAAGTACAATGTTTTACTAATTATCTTTATCTGCATGGGGCCAATCCAAATAAACTACATAGAAAAAGCATAGAGAATCAAGTTTGAAAGTTTTTAGTCTTCCATATTCAATCTGGAAATAATTTGCCCTCCCCCCAATATTTGCAGATACTTTCAAAATTGAAATTGTCCCACCTCCACAAAAAATGAAAGCGATCACAAGTCTTCCTGTCTCAGCAACTTTTGTTGGGAAGCTGCCCAGACCTGAATAATATTAGTTCTTGTATTTTTCTTTATAAGGAAAAGAAAAAAAAAAAGAACTGTAGTTCAATACACACCTTCCCTGAAGAGGAGAATTATTGTATTTTAGTGACAATCTGTTATTGTGCTCTTTTCTAAATGAATTGATTAAAATTCAAGGCATCCTAAGTTCTATATTCTTCTCATAATACTCTTCTGTGTTCAGTGAGCAATTTGTGCATCACCTAAACTGAGGAAAGAATGCTTGATTTGAACCGTAGCTCTGCTCTTAGGATGGCAAGAATGAAGTAAGCCACTTATACATAATTTTAACATTTAAAATCTCTAGGGTTCGTTTTCAAGACTTTGATAGTCAGCATTGAAAATTTCCAGTGTGCTTCCAAAATTAATATAGGATATACTATCAGGATACAACAATAAGTAAATAATAAACAATTAAGCTCATATATAATAAGGTAAGAGGACGAGGAAGAGATAAAGAAGAGTCTCAATTATTCTCACTGTGTAGGTGAAAAATTTAGGGCCTAGAGAAATAAGTGAATTTCTGTATCCACAAACAGCAATTGGAATTAGGTCAGTTTGAACCACATTATTTCTATCTCCACAGCATGCTGTCTTTATTTCACAATCACCAATGTGTCAGTTAATACCGCGGGATATGGTTGCAAGCACTTTACAAACAGTGTCATGCAATCCTCATAACAATCCTAGAGGTAGACATAAGCATGATCCCATCCCGGTGCTACACATGGACAGGGAAAATGAGAAGCAAAATGTCTCCAGGTGGTTGTGGTTCAAACCTGTGCATGATGAACTTTGTGGCCAAGCTCTTACTCACTGTGCTGGACTGTCTCTTTCCCCCATACTGAAGATCTTCACTCATAGCTATGCCATAGCTGGACATTTTAAAAATTCTGGTCAATGATGTCAGAATCTATAGATTTGGCTGGGTATAGGTTTTGTTTTGTTTTGTTTCTGAAGATCTGTGGCTGATCCCCATGTGCATGCCAGTTTGAGAATCTCAGGGCTCCAGTCTCAGCATATGGCTGTGTCATCAGATGATCTAGGGAGTAATGTTAGTCCTTCTCCTATCAGAGTTGAGTTAAGATGAACTTGCTTGATGTAGCTTGATTTCTTCATTTTTCTGTTCAGAATAATAATAATACATCAGAACAATATGATGGATCTGCTGCAGGGAAAATGTTCAATATTTATTTAGTACGTTTACTGGCCTATGGTATACATTTAATAGATGCTATCTTTAAAAATACAGTTCATTCTTGTCATGGGGAAATTAATAGACTGGAAAGTATTTGGGTTGCGATAATTTGATGAGATATGGTAGGTTGATGGTGAAGGTGCTTCTTCCGTCCATTTTATTGTTTTAGGAAATCCACAGTCATTCCCGGAGTACTTATCTAAGACTTCCATGAATGTTGGACATAACAATTATAAAGATGTTTAAAGTAAAAATTTATTGACTGTGATTTGTATATGTCAAACCCTAGTTAAAATAGTTGATGCATATTGCCTGATTAAATATTTATGTTCTCTACTAAGTAGTTTTATTTGTTCCAATTTTGTTGTAGAGTACATTGAGACACAGAGCTAATGTATCTTCTGGTACCAGATACTGATATTCTCACCTTTTCTGCTCTCTTTCCCCAACCACTGAAACGCATTTTAGGGTTTTTCGCATAAGAGCATTCAGTTCTGTTGTCTGTATCAGTCAGTATGTGCCACTGCAATGCTATATAACAGGAGATTCAAATCATTTAGCAAGTCATTGTTCATTTTATTTTATTTTTTTCCATTCATGTAATTGCAGCTTGGTAGTGGTTCATCTGAACTATTTAACACCGACTGAGTTTAACTCCTAAACTGATGTTTAGGTGAGCTTAATGTGTCATTCATTCTTCTTGGACTACAGGTTACTCAGGGTTTGTTTTTCTCATGTTCACAGCAGAAATCATAGAGGGATGAGTACAAATGTGTGATGATTTATAAGGATCGGACTCACGCTGGCCCACTCTTACTTCTACTCACCAATGCTAAATCATTGATAATCAAGGAAGTCTTTTCTGCTTCTAGCAGGAGGAACTGCAAAGTCGTATCAAAAAAGGCAGCAACATGAAGAGTAGTAATGAATCAGGATCGATGATATATAATCCCCTCTAGCTAGTAAGTGGCTTATCTAATAATTGAAACAGAAATCTCTCTTACCACAGAATTGGGTTCCCTTTGTGAAATTCTTTCTTTGAGAACTTGGGTCTGATAATTTAGAAAGCCTGAGGAAAATGACTAAATGAATTCTTATGAGTTTTTTTTTCCATCTTAATCTACTAAAGTTAGAATTAATAATTATACTGCTTTTAACTAACTTATAGGATTCTCAAAATCAGAACAATTATCAATTGGTAATTCACAGGGTTGCCTGTCTCTAAAAACTCTGCTCATGTGAGTCAGAAACTGTACACACACATACACACTCACTGGAAGATGATAGCCATGGTAGACTGTTTCCTCTTCTATTTTAAACTTTATGTCCACCAATATTGCAAGCTGTACTTGCATTTTGAAAATCAAGTTTTCATTCTTCAGTACATAAATATGGATAATTACATTTGCTTTATACATTATGTCAGTCAAGGTACATTTCTTTTCTATTTTTATATAAACTCTAATACATTTGTTAATAGGATGGATTACTTTTTCCTGGAGAAATTCCAGCAAGTTTGCTCTAAAGGACTAGCTAGGATAAAATTTTGATGTTTTTTAGAAGAAAATTACCAACAAGGGTGTCATAAGTTTTAGACCTCCTTAATTAAGCAGGATAATAAATTTGGTGAAAATTTGAAGGAGACATTGTACCTTAAATCTTAAGATAGTAATTATTATTTTTTTTAGAATGAACTATGTATTAAATTCTTCTCTAAGTAGGATACAGATTTACATTTTTAATGAATAAGAATGAAGGAAATTTCATCTAAATATTTGTGCTACATGGAATACCTCTAGTTTAATACCTAAAAGAAAAATATTCATGTGATCACTATTTACTTACATTCTTTTCCTTCTTCTTCATGTTAAATATGTAGGTAAAAACAAAACAATCTAGCACCCAACCATTGCTCTGGTTTGGTTTTTATCATCATCAAAGCCTAAAACCTTGCTTTATGACAGGGAAAAAATACTAATATTATTATTGTCCCTTGGCTTAGCCAGGGCTGCTATCACAGAATATGATAAATGGTTGGCTTAAAGAACAGACATTTATTTATAACAGTTCTGGAGGCTGGGTAGTTCGAGATTAAAATGTAGACAGTTTCTTTATCTAGCAGAGATTCTCTTCCTAGTCTGTGGCATCCTCATATGGCAGGGATGGAAGTGGTGGGGGTCTCTTGAGCACTGATGTCTTCCAGATCTGGAATAGAAGCTTCAGCAGCCACCATGACCCACACCCTCAGAAGCTGTCTTCTTTAGACACTGGATATGAGCTCGGTCACCAGATGAAGGTTCCAGCAATCCTGTGGGTAAGCATTCTTGCTCTCATTTTACAAAGGACAAGCTGGGTTCACAGAAGGACGTTTGCTCTCTTATCCTTGAGGAACACACCTTTATATGGAGAGTAGGTCCAGGACACCCTGAAGGAGGACATCACACTGCCTGGGGCCAATAGGGTCCCACATCTCTCTTCCTCTTCAGTAAGGAGAGCACCAGAATGGAAATCCCAGGGTCTGGGATCCTTTCATCTTCCCACAACCCAGGGGGCCTCAGCCCCCACCACAGGGTATCCACACCTGGAGGCAGGGCCCTGCTCTCCAAAACCTGAAATTATTATTTCTAATTAAACAAACAAGATTTTCTTGTTAAATTGCTTTAATAATTATTTTACACATGTTATTCTCAGAATTTGGGGGAATCTTGAAATCCCCCAAAGTCCCAAGTTTTGGAAGCAGTTGGGGACTTTCTATTATAATTATCTCCTCAGAAACAATCTCAGCATGAACAAAAATGGTCCACAAGATGCTTTTCAGTTTCCCTTAAAGTCAGAACACATTAAACATATTTAAACAACAAAGGGCTACTCTCTGATAAGAAATTCATTTTTCATAGTGGTCCTGTCTCTTTGTATGTGGCTTTTCATGTATTTAAATCTTGGATTAAAAGCCAAACGTAACCGAAGCTCTAGAGGTTTCCAAATTAACCACAAAGCAGCAAGGATGATGTTTTTTGATCTTCCCCAAAGAATCAATCATTCCAGTAATAAATGTCAAATTCTCTAATCCTTAATTCTTGTAAGAGAAGACACGTAGGAGGCTTGGGTTTCCCAGATAATCAGATAGAACATGTGTGTGTGTTTTTTTGTGTGTGTGTGGCTGACTCATTTAGTTCTTGTTAGAAACTCACGATTTTATCCAAAAGGATCAGCCACAAAGGAGCTGCTTTATAGGCAAAAAGCATGGCTGACACATGGATGACCAGAACAAAATTCCCATGTTGTTAATCAGTCTATCATCATCATCATCATCATCATCATCATCATCATCATCATTATTATTTGAAATTTAAAGATCAGATTTATTTGGAGAAAACAAAAAACCTACAACCCACAGGATGGGATTTTATATCTCCAGAAATCTTCCAGTTAGTAAGTCTACAGGTTATAAACCATTTTCATAGAAGATATTTTTGTACAAGTTTTACATGTATTCAGGGTGAGACCTAAGTCAACCCCTGTTTCTATTTTACCTGGGGGTAAGGTAGGGAAGTGGGACAAAACAGCACTTTTTTTGGATATAACTATTTGAGAGTTAGACATGTGGAAGGCAAACTCTACCTTTCCATAATCTGCAGCCAATGGTTTTACAAACCTGTTTTTTGATCTTGGTTCTCTCTAAAAGCCCACTTCTAGTTTCTACCCAACCCTGCCAATCACTTGAGGTTAATTCCCCGGAAATGCCTTTTGCCCACTGGGTAAATGGTTCCTTATGCCCTCTGCTGCAGCACACAGACCAACATTCTGCAGAACTGGCCAGGCTTTTAGATAAGACTGAAGGCAGAAGGACTCACCAACAAGAGACCAAGGTGTCATCTGTCTGCATCTAACAACTGCCCATGAGGGAGAAGAATTCCATCTACCAAGTTGACCCCCACAAAGGTGCACATAAAAGAATCAGTCTAATATTTTTGTTTTCATGATGGAAAACCAGGGGCAGCCTTCAGATTTGAGAACCTGACCACCCACATGGGTTCCTTCTTCATCTCAAGACTGGATCATTCTCTGACCTCATAAAACAGATGTGTCATATATTCCTAAACCAAAATAGTGAAGACCGTGTGCAAAGAATTACAGGATGGTTGAGATGGTTTTGAAAATGCATTTGTGCGAATGAGAAGAAACTCAGAAGCCGTGCACTATCACTTTGCCAGAGATCTCATGGAGGAGAGCTTGACTTTTTGCTCCAAGAAATGTACTTCTTTAACCACCACTACTGTGAAAGAGACACTGAATAAGCATGGCCCTGCTAAGAATGAAAACTATCTATAAACTCTTTATTGTGTAAAATTTTAAGTATTTATACAAGTACAGGCTTTAGTATGCTGAAGCTTCATCCAATTCATGGTTGTCTATAATTCATGGGCTATCATGTTTCAAATTCAGTCTACTTCTGATCCTGGATATTTTAGTCAAATTTTAGACATCATAGCATTTCATCCATAAATATGTCTGTAGGTATATTAGGTATTTCTAAAAAGTAAGGACTTTTTTTTTTAACATAATCACAATACTTACTGAGGTTAATAAATCCATACTAATGTATTAACACTACCAAATATCCAGTCACTTCTTTGGATTTTCCAAATTATTAATCTCATGCACACACTCACACATTGCACTTGTTTGAAACAATTTAGAAAGGTCCATTTTATTTTCTTGGCAATTAATTTGTTGATGAAATTGGGTTTGTCCTATAGTTTCTCAAAATCTAGATGGTGCCAATTGCATCCCTGTGGTGTTGATTAATGTTTTTGTTTGTTCT
Source organism: Marmota flaviventris (assembly GCF_047511675.1). Lineage (NCBI taxonomy): Eukaryota > Metazoa > Chordata > Mammalia > Rodentia > Sciuridae > Marmota > Marmota flaviventris. The sequence goes on along the minus strand of NC_092514.1, from coordinate 50,070,661 downwards.
CCACAGTTCCTGTAAATTGATAGTTGGAACTTGAGAATTGATCAGATTTGGTTTGATTTTCTTTCTTTTCTCCAAGAATATTCCCATCTGAAGGAACATGCAATGTCTGCCTTGCTTTGCATGACACAACATCCCAGAGTGATCATACCCTACCTCACTTTTTCATTCCATTCAAAAACTGGTGCTTGCCCCATAGGATCCCAGGTTCACTATAGATTAACTGAACCGGTTTCACTAAGAAGCAACTTCCCTCCTCAGCACTTTTGGTACTGTTATGGTTTTTAGCAGAAATCAAAAAGTAAATATTTTATATATATATATTTATTTACCAGTTTCAAAATGTTTTCTTTACCTACTACAGAGGCAGATACCTTTCAGTTTTTCTTTTATTTATATTATTGTTTACTCAAAAATATAACCACAATTGATATATTTCAATATTATCAGTCTCAATATTCAAAATATATTCATTTTGACCAGAGGAAACTTATTCTCATCAGATCCTGAATACTTTTAATTAAAAAAAAATCAGCATTTGAAAGATTTTCTGCTTTCTGGATGGCAGGATGTTCCAGATTGTATTTCCTGCTTGAGACTTGCCATTACATATTTGAAAAGTGCCCTGGTTCCTTTTAGCAGTAGTAATTAAAGATAAAATCTGGATACTATAGTTATTTATTGTCAATGAGTCAGTCATTGATTATATAACTTCTCAGTGGAAAGAGCTAGAATATATACATTTTTATTCAAAAACTGTCTGTGGATTCATATAGATATTTCTAATTCCAAATAGGATAAGTGTCTTTTTTTTGGTTTGTTTGTTTTGCTTTATTTATTTATAGCAGGGATTGAACCCAACCATACTTAGCCCCTGAGAAAAGAGCAACCTCCCCAGCTCTTTTATTTTTTATTTCGAGACGGTCTCACGAAGTCCTTAGCCTCTCTAAGTTGCTGAGGTTGGCTTTGAACTTGCAATCCTCTGCCTCAGCCTCCCTAGATGCTGGGATTACAGATGTGTGCCACAGTATAAGGCTACAGTTTTTAATTAATCTCTTCTGAATCCACCTGTATTTTCTTTCTTCCCTGCCAAAAATTGGTTGTCAAAGGTACCAAAAGAATTAACTATTTCTACTATTCCACAAAATACATACTATCATCTAAAATTATAACAATACCACTAACAAAAATATAAATAAAATATTTTAAAAATGTTTTGTACTTTACTTTGTCCTTAAGGCACATACCTTTTCTGCTATGCCTCATTGGACATATATAGCCAAATCATGGTATTTTATGAACATTTGGAATTGTTTCTCCTGTAGCTACAACATTGACTTGATTCAAAATTTGCTCATTTGTTTCATTTTGTTTCTGCTGTTCATAGATTGTTTTTTAAAATCAGCTCTGTTTTGAAATTATGTAAAAATGTGTCTGGTTCTAAAAAAGATCTGAATACCAACTCACATGCTAAAAGTATAGTTTCTATGATGGTCCTGGTTCTTCTGTTATCTACTCTTTCTAGGTAAATTTGTTTTAATATCGTGTCTTCTTACTCTATTTTGTATTTTTATGCAAATATCTGTTACCTCTTTCTCTATACCACACAACACACATACATACATATTTTGTTTAAAATGGCAAAATATTTTAAACACTTTTCTCCATGTCATTTCTCATTTAATCTTAAATCCTGAATGTTGTGCAATTTTAGTATACATAGAAGTATCTTACTCAATTTTTTCCAGTTGCATTTTTCTCCTAGCTACAATGCATGGCTATTTCATAGTGTATTTAGAGTTTTGGGTATTTGACATAACAATGATTGGTTCATTGAATAGTATTTTTTCATAATTTTATCCATGTAATTGTTCTCTATATAGCATATTCCCCACCATAAAATTAGTAACATTTTGCATTTCTACTAACAATATCTAAAAATTTGTTTTCTTAGTTTACCAATAGTGAGTTATGAAACACTTCTTTGGACAATTTGATATGTGAGAAATTTATCTCGATGAAGTATTCATATGCATCTTTTATATGGTTAATTTCTACTTGTGTTTTTTTACAATGAAGGTCACATTCAGATTTCAAGAACATTTTCTCTGAACTAGTTAATATTCTCCCTATTTTTCAAAGCCTTTAAAATAGTATGAATATTAATTTATTGATAATAAAAATTAGAAACATGTCTTAAACTTAGTGTTTTATTTGCTTGGCTTTTCATGTTTCTGCCATTCAGTTTCAATTTACTTTTATCCAATTAAATATTTTAGCTTTTTAATATTTATTCATGTATTATTTTAATTTTTGTTGACATGTAAAATTATATATATATATATATATATATATATATATATATATATATATATATGTCTTTAAACTTAATGTTTTGAAGTAGATGTATATTGTGAAATGACTAAATATAGCTGATTAAATCATACATTACCTCACCTAGTTTTCATTTTTGTAGTGTGAACACTTAACATCCATTCTATTAGCATTTTAAAAATATGGCCCTGTGGCAATAGTTAATAATATGTTGTATTCTGTTTTCTTTTGGAGTCTCAACTTTGAATGAGGGTAAGAAAAGTTTCCTTACTCCCTGATTATGAAGAAAGTCACTAATGCACAGGGTTGGATTTTACAAATAACTGACCTCCTATTTTATAACCAAAAACTTAATGGCAAAAGCATAGAAGGGAAATTATATCTAGATTTCATTCCTGGGTCTGTCACCAACTAGCTCTCTGAGCATGAATATAGTACCAAAAGAACTGTGATCTAGATGAATGATCTAAAATTGGGTTATCTATTATCTATCACCAGGGATTATTATTAGGATTAATTAAGAATATGTTTTTTCACACATGACTTTATTGGTATAGTAAGTTCTTGAAAAAATATTTATAAATTTCTGAAAGTTTGATGTATCAGTTTGTCATACAAGGTAATTTATTTGAGCTAGGCTTCTACAAGGTAACATTGATTGTTGGCTTGAATTTGTCACATCTTACTTATTTTTATCCATTGAATTTCCACCTTTCAATTTCTCTATAACAAAGAAGTTGGCATCTCTTTATCATTTTTAGGATGAATGAATGAATTTTGAGTAATAGTTAAAACAATCATTCCCTTGTCAGTATCTCATACCCATGTTCTAATCCTCAAATTCATTTTATAATATTCTTTATGACTTTATCTGGGTGCTCCACAATGCCTAATTTTCTTGTAGGTTTCTTCCCATGTGTCTTATAAACCAGAAAACATGACCTCATATAGCTCTTGGAAACCTCATGCTCCTCATCAGCTCTAGACATTCATTCATTCAAAATTCTCTTGAGTTTCCTTTGTACCAAGACTCTGCTCTCAGAACTCACCTGTACAGTCATCTTCCATGAACTCTTGATGTTTCCTCTGTTGAAATGTGCAATACTCACTCTCAACACTGTTTAGCAATTTATAGATAGTATCTACTTGTTATCTTTATTCAATCCATGATATTTCACTGAATAGTTTTTTTAACACCAACCATTTTTTAAAATAACATTTTATTGAAATATATAAGACTACAGAAAAGCACACAAATCAAATGTGTAGAATCAAATGAATGAATATTTGGAGAGTAAACAAAACTGTGCAAATAGCACCAAGATCAAATAAGAGACCATCACCAGTACCTGGGAATCTCCACTATGTTGATTCGAGGTGAATACTCTCCTTAAAGTAACAAGTATCCTAGGTTAAAATATCTTAGATTGTTTCTGCCGCAGTCTGGCTGGGCATAATTCAGGAGCCACTTGTCAAAAGAAACGAACTGTATTTTTAGAACCACACAGCCAAACAAAACCGCTCCTCAGGAAAAACCCTCAGAGCCCAACTGCCACCACCGGCTTCCCACAAGCCTCTCTCTCTCAACCACAAGCCTCTCGGCCTCCCACAATCCTCCTGCTCTTGAGGCCAATTGGCTGGGTCGCATGGACGGAGCCAAAAAATTCCCCCAATGAGCAGCTCCGTGGTCTGAAAGGGCAGGGAAACAGCCCAATGAGCATCACCGCAGAGGAGCCAATCAGCTAGATGTTGCTGGGGCGCTGTGAGCCAATCATCAGCTGGCAGTCTGAAAGTTTGCTGGGGCCCCTTGGTCTGTGGCTCTCAACAGTTTCCCCACCATACCACCACCACCATTGAAATATGTGTGACTTTGAAATTTATAGCATGTGATCTCTTTTTTTCTGGCTTTATCCAAGATAATACAGTGGATTAATATTGGCTTCTGCTTTTTGACTACTGCAAACTGATGCTGTTCTGAATATTCTTATGCATATATTTTGTTGTTAAAGATATGAATCCACTTCTGATGGATATATATTTTTCCCATATATATAACAGTGGACCATGCATTAATTTTCATATATTGCACTGAACAATTTTTTGGTATAGTAACACAGATTTATAAATGTATACAATAGCAATATTATATTTGCAACAATAATCCTAGTCCCTTCATATCCTTATCAAAAGTTCCCCCCCTCTCCCTCCCTCCCTCCCTCCCTCCTTCCTTTCTTCTTTCTCTTTCTTTATTTTTTCCTCTTCCTAAAATTTTACTACTCAGCAGTATAGTGATATCTCATTTTGATTTGCTATTTATATTGAAGATCTGGGCAATCACTAGGATACTGGGGTATGTGAATCTTCAGGAAAACATATTTTTGCAAAGTCCCTGTTTATATAAACAATTTTCTTTGACATATATTATAAATCTAATGGACTCATGTGAAGAATAGTGGTTATCAATGCATATTGAGAACCATAGGTAGAAAACAGGCAGCTATGTATTTGTTTATGGTACCATCAGAATTTGTAAAGACTCTTCTTAGTTTCCTGGAATGCTTTCTTTCTATTCCACCTAAATAGTCAGCTCATTGTCAAAGTGCTGTTCGGGGCTATGACCCTATCTCTACCACTAGTAAAAGAGTTGCAGTGTTACTACTCACAGTTCCATGGTTCTTGGTAAAATCTTACTATTGAGACAATATTAGTCCTCTTGTCTCTATAGTTCCCTGAGGCAATTTATTTCATGTCAATCACAGTATTATTTATGACACTGCACCATTCTTTGGTTTTCCTGTGAATACTGGCTTCTATGACTTTGAAAAAAGTTGTTTATCTGCTTTGTTGATGATGACCACAAAGGCCAGACTTACTCAGAGTGTGGAGGGAAACGTGAAAGAGTGTTTCTATTCTTGTCCTATGAATTTGACCTTCTTGAAATACAGAACATATCTTCTAAAATCACTTCAAACTCTTTTTTTCTTTTTTTGTTTGCAGTGCTGGGGATAGAACCCTGGCCAGTAAGTACTCTAAGACTAAGCTATAGCTCCAGTCATCTTAGCAAATTTGTTAGACCATATTTACAGCAAATTTAGGATACCTATTTCAACACAGTGACTTTCTTGCCTTCCACACACCACTGCTACCTGCTTGGTAGACTTGGGGAATATCCGTAGAATAAGAAGAGTGCTGTTCTGTGTACACAAGAAATTTCCATCCTTCCTCTAGCACAGCTCCAGAAAGTCCCAGGAGAGCACAAGGTCACCCCACTGATCTGGATCAGGAGAGCACATCAGAAGAGCCTCACAGCACGGTGGAATAAGAGTTTAGAAAAATTCAAAGAAACAGGCATGGTCATACCAAAGAATAACTGACCTAGCAGGGAGTATATAGAGGCTGGAGCTGCTGTACTGGGTGTGAATGGAGGTGCAGGGTGTGGGACAGTCAACAGGGTAAAGGATGCCTGCTGACTTCAGGTCATAGAGATTGGAGGGTACAGGAGCAGGACCTGGTGACAGGCCACCATCTGTCTAGCATGGTGCTATAATCCTCAGCCAATACAGGCCTTAAAGGAGAACTCAGAAATTTTTTCAGGAACCCCTGTGAACACTGATTCCAAGATGTCACTACAAAGGGGTCCATGGAGGTGTACCCTGAGGCAAGCCGAATGGTGATGTTGATGACAGTAGACAAATCTACATTTAGATCCCAGATCAAAACCCCACTACTAATGGGAACAAGGAAAGTCTCTTCCCTAACAAAGAAAAGTCTGCTGGGCACAGGGGTGCATGCCTGTAATCCTAAGGGCTCGGAAGTCTGGAGAAGGAGGATTGCAGGTAAGTTCAAAGCTAGCCTCAGCAACTTAGCAAGCCCTTTAGAAACTTAGCAAGACCCTGTCTCAAAATTAAAAAAAAAAAAAAGGCTGGATATGCTGCTCAGTGGTTAAGCATCCCTGGGTTCTATCTCCAATGCAGGAAAAAAAAAGAATATTGTTTGTGGTTTCAATAGTTTCTTGTAAGAGTCATAAATGAGACTGAAAACAAATTGAGAAGATTGCTTTGGCTATGGCTATACCAGTGTTTTCCATAGTAATCTCTCCTGTCCCACTCTCACCAGAATAGACATATTTTTTTACTGTTAGATATGAATAGCAACTGTGCTATTTCTCTGCTTATAGTAATTGTTCTAAAAGTAGATACCAATCTCTGGTAGCCTAACAACAGTTGGTTTAGAATAAACCCTGTGGGGCTTCTTCCTAAGGATTTTCCACTTCACTGGAGCGGGGTGTAGAGAATGCTTCTCTTACCTGCTAAGTAAAGCTGGGGAATATGTAAACTCAAGAATCTGGCATTTTTATCCCTTTGTCCCTTGGGGGGAAAAAAAAAAAACAGTGCTCAGTCACAGAGAAAGAAATCAATAAACAAAATAACAGCTATGAGGGATGAAGAGTTTGTGGAATTTTATCCCTGAGTGTCTGAAGACATAATCTTGTTTACTAGTTGCAATTCAATATAGTCTTCTTTTTTTTATTTAAGCTAGTTCAAATAGGAACAAGACTTTTGTTTTGGGCAAATAAAAGCCCTAACATAAAATTCCTAGCACAATATCTCTTTGTTTAGATTTCCACAAATTGGTTGCTAATATTCATGGTGGTGTCAGGAGTCTGCTGAATGCTATTGTTATTATTAGTAATAATTCTTGTAGCCATACATTTGTCATCACCTGTTCAACTGCCCTCTTCTTACTGTCTCTACCTCACACATATCTAAACTGAAATCTCCTTGAGATTCACCATCTCATTCCCTAATCACTTAGCTCAATGCTCAAACAACAAAGAACAGAGTCAAAAATCAGTTCAAGTGAATTACATTCAACCCTTGGGAAACAGGAAGGTCGAACCAATGTTTCTTGAATATTTCAGTTTTGAGCTGATTGAGATTTCCCCATTGTTATTTTGTAGTAAAATTGTACATAGCGCAACCATCGAAGATGGATTTTTATTTATATAAAGCCGAGCATGCTAAGATTGAAAAACTTTATCAACTTTATGTAGGGTGATTAAAAAATTCTATGATAATCAGGTTTGCCAGCATTTCTATATTTACGAACAAACTAGGTTATGAAGTTAAATTGAATTCTTTAAAGTTATAATTATATTAGCAAACCCCTAATAAGAAAATTAATTCTAAATAGCAATTCTGGGTTGTACTCTCTTCACAACTGTGAAGAAACACTTTAAAATTATTTTATTTTCCCTTCTGCTTTGGGAAAACACTGTGTAGAAACAAAAGTAGAAATCCCTCTGATTCCTGTATATACAAGAAGTTCCAAAAATTAAACTTATTTCCCATCTTTAATATAAGCAACTTCATCTGTGCAAATTCATTTTGTCAATAAAAGCAATCAGTGTTTACTTTAAATCAGCCCCAGAATTGTGTAAAATTTTTATTTATCAGGATTCAGGTGAATTGAACCCTACAATTTTCAAAGTAATTTGAAATGGATTCTTATTGTAAGAATTTAAAAGCAGAACATTAAAAGCTGAATCTCTTTCATTCATTCTCTTCTCAATTGATAATAGAGTATCAAAGTTAAGCTGTTTTCTCCTACCCAGTATCTACATCATTACCTCTTTCTCTCTCAAATTGATATGACACAACCAGGATACAATGTATTTCAAGGCTTTTAGACAATTTTCTTTAAAAATTAACAAACTAAATAAAATATCTTTATCCCAGAAGCTCAGGAGTCTGAGGCAGGAGGATCACAAGTTCAAAACCAGTCTCAGCAACTTAGTAAGGCCCTGAGCAATGTAGCAAGACCCTATCTCAAAATAAAAAGGGCTAGGAATGTGGCTCAGTGGTTGAGACACCCTGGGTTTAAACACTGGTACCAAAAAGGGGGAAAAAATATATATATATGCACATACATATGTATATATGTATATATGTGTGTGTATATATGTTTATATCTCTCTCTCACACACACACATACACACACACACAAACACACATATCTTTTGAACCAGAATTTATGGCTCTTGAAACCACATATCAGCTCTTGTATCATCAAGGCTTAGTATTATTTTTCTGTCTCCCTTCTAGCAATAGGGACTCTAACAGCTTACCTTCCAATTTGTGGCTCTTGTGATTGTATTTTATTAAAATTGACACTGAAGCAGAAGCAAATTATGCTACCCCTTGGCTCCTTGCTGTATGAAAAGGAAGGTGGTAGAGGGCTACAGCTTGACCCACCTATGGTCATCTTGAGTGGTAATGCCATGATGCCCCTGAGCCACCTTGGCCTGTTTTCCTCGTAAAGTTTTCTTAGCAGACTATAAAAAAACAAAACCATGTGGAGCTTCAGAAATGGACCCTGGCACCATCAGCTCCTGGAATGAGTCACATGTCTTTGATGTCAGTGCAGCACAAAGCAGGTCCATTCCAGCTTGGATGAAAGTCAACTCTGTACTGAGCACTGTGCAATGCCCCTCCCTTGACTCAAGTTGTTGGATTCACTGGTTTTGTTGGTGAACTTGGCCATGCATCTGCCAGTAAGTCCCCCACAGAGGTTATCCTGTACTTCTTGATCTATCTACCTTTTTATTTAATCTCAGAGTCTTTTGTAGGGCAGTTATTTTTCACTGGAATTTCTTGGAGCAGGTGGGGAATAAGCCTAAAGTGTAACCAAAACTAGAGGGAGTAACAGAATCTCAATGTCTTATAAAACTTTACCTTACTATGAAGCTTAGCTCCAGAGGTCATTCTGAGATAGTAGCTTTATGTGTAGATGGATTTCTTTTAGTCAGTTTTATCCACCTAAGTACTAGACCCATCCATCTGCCCCTTTCCTTTGGGCTTTCTTAGAAAAGGCCGGAGTAATCTCATTCTCTGTAATAAACTCAAAATCAAAATCATGGATCATTGGGATTTTCTTCCTCTACTCTTTCCAAGCATGGGTCTTTATCCTCAAAAATCCACCCCAAAGCCTAAATGGATACTGAGGATTTAAGACTTCATCCTACCCCAGGCAATATTTTAACATTTGAATAGAAGTTCCCAAGAATATAACTTAACCAAAGTGAATACATTAAGATGACAATTTTAGAAACAAGGACAAGTAATTGAAGAGCTTACTTGGAAGCAGCTAAGACTTTGGTTCCTCCATGACCTGGTAGACCACTGTTAATCAATTTGACTTATCCTAACATTTCTGGAATAGTTTTAAAATGCAGATTCTGGTTTCACTGATCTGGTATAGTCACTGAGATTATACATTCCTAATCAACTCCCAAGGTGATAAAATGCTCCTGGCTTGAACCACACTTAGGGTAGGAAGGATATAGATGTCATAGAGAGTGGGAAGAGACTGATGAGCCTAAGGAAATATGAGGAGTGTGTGTAATGCCAGATTCGTGAGAACCCAATAGACCTCCAGGAGCTGAATCCAGTGCAATCACACAAGAGTCTTTATTGCAAGCTCGAACCTGGACTCACAACCGTTTCCGACACAGTGGTCCCAGGGAGTGAGTCCTGGCCCTTGGTTCAGTGAGATTTTATAGGTTTTGGGGGGAATACTGTATTCGTCACAACATCACACAGCAAATCATTCCATACTGCGGGAAAATCAAACAACAGCTCTTAACACTGATTAGCACATTCACTGGTGGGAACAAGTTGGGTAGGGGTGATTGGTTAGTACAAGAGGGGGATTCCTTTGAACTGATTGGTTTAGGCCACAAGGGGTGTACGTGCTAAACTACATGGTTTCCCAACATGTTATCAACCACCATAAAATACTTGGGGGTCATCTGGCATCCCAGGTATTTTCCCTGCTTCATGTTGATTGGAGGTTGCTAGGGGGTTGCTATGGGTCCTCACCTAGCTTTACTGAGTCAGGGACACCTGGTGCTGCAGATCTCTCCTGTTATCTACAGAGAAACAACTCAGCAGGGTGGGTATGTGCCTAGGAGTGCTCTGTGGGTTGTTCCCAGGACAAGGGTCATGCCCGCTTCCTTAGGACAGGTCTTGAGGTAGAAGCCGCTGTTATTTATTTATTTTAAAAAATGGAGTCAAATCAGTTTCTCACGTGAGAGCCAGCAGTGTCTTTAGGCAAACCTCTCCATCTGCTACCCACAGGACTGGGGGGTCTTTTGGCTAGTGCCTGATGAATTATCATTGCTGGATATAACGTGGTAGGTGAGATAACTTATTAAAATGCTATAGAAACATTAATTTCATTGAATGAGAGATAAGCACTCCTTTCAAATACTATTTTTTTTAAAATATGACTAATTATTATAAAGATTTGAATTACTTTTTTAAAGGTCCAAAATAATTTTATACCCCCAAATATTTTTTTTCTCTCACTACTAGTAAAAAAAAAATTACAACAAATTTAGTGATAGACCTATATGGCCTTTATTCACAATTAATGAATGGAAGAAGTCTCCATTCTTCAAAATAGAATGAGAACTCCCACAGGGCAACAGCAGAACACTGGGTTTTAAAAGGTGGAAATAAGGAAGTGGAACTGTAGAATAAAAAGCCAATTGATTTTTGTTTTTGTTTTTTGTAAGGATTAAAGCAGAGAGGACTTCTTATTATGCCAATTCAGGTAAATTGCAATACCCAGGTTTCAGGAAAATTGGTCTATTTGGGGATCTACCTGCTTCCTTATCAACCTTCAGTTTGATTATAGGCATTTACCTGTATGACTCTATTTTGGTTTGATCTGGTCTTCTGGGACCTAGTGCAGCCGTTTAGTACAAAACAATGGCCTCCCCTAATTTCGGCTTAAAAAAATTAAATAACCAAAATTTGATTTTTCAACAAACTTGACCTGAACTAAAATGATACTTTTTTTCCCTTATTTAATTTGCCTAGTGTAGTGTATTCATGCTCCTGTGGGAGAAAGACTAGCTATTTGTTATAATGGAATGCCATTCTACAGACAATAGGGGCACTGCCTAATATTTGATATATGTCCTGCTATTTATTTTATAAAAAATGTAAAACATTATGAGTTTTAAAAACTATCTATCCCCAAGGTATTTTGATAAGAGATTACAGACCTGTATCCATGTAAAAGTGAGATGACCTAGGGCTGGTAGCTCAGTGGTAGAGGATTTGCCTCACATGCGTGAAGCCCTGGGTTTGATCCTCAGCACCACATAAAAGTATATAAATAGAAATAAAGATAGTGTGTCCATAAAAAAAAAAGTGAGGTGACCTAAATGTTTATTTTAACACTGTTTTGAAATGAACAAAAAAACTCTATTGGCATCAAAACCCCACAAAACTTTTTGGCCTTTTCAAAATAATTTGGCATAAAATAATATTTTGGCATTATAAAATTTAAAGATAAAAGTAGAAATTTTGCAGATATTTTAATGAAATGATACGCATATATGCTATACCTATTCCCATAAATACATCACACTGTCCCATTCAGCAAGTATTAGTCTCTACTTTATACAAGTCAAAGATTATACTAAAGAGTTAAATCTATCCAAAAAAATATAGGAGAAATTTCTACAAAAGGAACAGGATGGAAATGTAGATTTTTTTAAATAAAATTCTCTCATGAAGCAGACAGAACAAATAAAATATTGAAAATATTGAAAGAAGGTCATGAATGATAAAAGGAATTTTATCTCAGAAATCTCAGACGTGGGTAATTTGGGGCCAAAACACCCACCAGCAACATGACTTTCACAATACCAGTAACTATGTAACAGTAGTGTCAAAGATAAAAGAAATAATAAAGGAACAGTATTGGGAGTCCACAAATAATCACTCCTAGAGGAGAGACCCACATACAGAGTAGTAATCAGGGAAGACAAATTTAAGAAGAGCTAGCAGAAACCACAGTTGAAAATTAAATACACAAGACACAGGGGAAGATCTGAACAACTGTAAGGACAGATTTGACACCATAAAAAAAATAAGTTTAAAATTGATTTGAAAAGGAACAGTGAAAAAATCTAGGAATTCAAAGTTCTAGACCACCTCCTCTGAAAGAGATAAAAATGATGAGAGAATGATGGGAAGAAAGCCTCACTCCTCAGAGTCTGTTGAACATCTCTATGGCAACCACTCATTGATAACAGAGATCATATGATATTTGAGTTGAGATCCTATAGAGATGGCAGTCTTGGTTCTTGTGTTCTTGCATGAGAGCATTTCAAGTAAGACCCATGGCTTAGTAAAAATATAGTACAATTTATTAGAAGGGAAAGAAGCAAAGAAGTGGGTGTATACCTCAGCTTCTTCTTTAAAGCCGTCTTACTGGGGTAGAGAGGAGGTTTCTGGAGAATCCCACCCAAGCCCACTTATTAGCTATTGATCGAAATTTGGATTATATTGGATATTTTCAACTTTACTGGGCATGTTATTACCAAGAGGCAACTCTGGGTCATTTTGTTTTATTGCTAAGGCTAAGGTTTTATTGCTAAAGGCCCCCTTTATCTGGACCCAGCCTTGATCTAGGTAACTAGTGTTCTTTTTATCTGAGGAAGAGTTTGGGGACATGCATTCCTCAACCTTGAGAGGGAAAGACAACCCTGAAAATAACAAGCAACTTTAGTCAAGGGTTGTAAAATATTATCTTTTCAAACAAGAGGTCGGTCAGAATGGCCTCTATGAGCTGCTTCAAAGAATGAAAAGCCGAGATTAGCTGTAGGCTCAGTCTTTAAAATAAATCCTGTAAATTCCATGTTTCCACCGTTCTGTCTACCCATTCCCTATCATTATCCTGAAAGTATGTAATTATTGGAGATTAACATTTATGCTGCATTCTGCTTCTCTGATATATAGATATACATATATATACCTGTGTGTTTGTGTGTGTGTGTGTGTGTGTGTGTACTTCAGTTTTGGGTCTAAAGAATGAGAAAAAAATTATTTTAAAAAGAGCATTTTAAGTAATAAGTGCACAAGGGAATACAAAACTGGAATGTAGAATCACAGAATTACAAGAGCACAGTTTTACTGCCCTTAATTAAATACCATCACAAGATGATGATCTGGGTTGTGCTATGTCAACATGGCTGAGTTGAACCAATACATTTTCTAAAATTTCCTTTCTTGGATGGGCTCACATTAGAGTTGAGTAAGAGTAAAATTTAGAAGGCAATGGGAAGCAATAAATAAATAAATAAATAATAACAATTTCAGATGTCCACTGTGGTTAGACAGGATTACACAGATGAATGTAAGTCTTCTGGAAGGTCACACACCTCCTCATTTACATCTGCTTTGTATGCAGGTGATCTTTCTAATGGATGGTCCACATGGCACCAGGCTCACTACAAGGACTTGGGCTGCAGACTCAAAGATGCAAATTCCATGCATGGGTTCCCAGGGACTCTACCCACCTCTTCCTAAGCCTTCTTCCTAGTCAGCTTCACTGAAGCTCTGTGCCTGGCTTCTAAGACATTCCTGCTCTTTGGTTAATGGCTGTTTCTTTGTTCCATCAAGACCTTTGCCTTTTTCAGCTCCTCTCTCATTTGCTCAGGCCACATTGCTATAATAAATCCTTCATCCTACAGTAGACACAGTGGTTCTGTTTTTTAACTGAAGTCTGATTGATCCAGGTGGCACAGTTAGTAAACACAGAGGTGATAGGGAACTTACATGAGGGGATCAGGAATTCCAAATTTGAATATTTTGCACTCTTTACATCAATAAAGGAAAGAGAATAAACATTATAAACCTGATTTGGAGCAATATGAAAGTACAGACAGCCTACTGAGACCAAAATAATGAGCCTGAATGTAATCATGCTTTTGGATTTAACTTCCTGTGCTCAGGAGAGATAGACTTTAATTAAATACCATTGCTAGATGTTCCACTGAGTTGTGCTATGTCAACATGGCTGAGTCTAAGCACTATGTTTTCTAAGTAGGTGAGCAAGTGAAACACCACAAGGAAGAAGTCGGTCTGCCAAATCCAGAATGTAGAACATTTTTGCCAGACAACTGCTCAATTGTCTTCAGAAAGTCAGCATCAAAGAAAAAAAAATCCTGATATGTTAGTCAGATAACCATAACAGAATCAACTTACAGAGAGAAAAGGTTTATCTTGGCTCACAGTTTTGGAGGTTATAGTCCATGGTCAGTTGGCTGATGCTTTTGGGCCCTTGGTGAGGCAGGACATCATGGTAGGGAGCAGACCAAAGCCACTCACTTTTCAGCTGGAACACAAAAAAGAGGAAGAGGAAATGGTGGCTTCCCACTATCTCCTTTGAAGGCACCCCAGTAGGCATTTCTGAACACAGGAAATTAAAGGATCTCCCACTTCCAAATAGTGTTGAGCTCAGGACCAGGCCTTGAACACATGATCTGTTGGAGGACATTTCTCATCCAATCTAGACCTAGACCTCATCACATGGTCTAGATTAGGGGACCTAAAGTTATTTAAGACATATAATAACCAACCATAATGGTGTTGACCATCGGATTCTGATTCAAATAAACCAATTGAGTTATGAAAACACATTTTAATTCAGGGAAATGTAAATAAGGTCTTGTATTAAATGTTTACAAGAGACCACTCTTAATTGTGTTATATATAATAGTGCCATTATGGTTAGATAGAAAACTCTATGGTGGTTTTAGATATTTAATGAAATATTTAGGAATAAAATTATAGGAGATCTAGCATTACCTTTAAAATGCATAAGCAAACACAGGAGAAGGGTTGCAGAAACAGTTATGGTAAGTGGATGGTTGTTGAAGCTGAGGGAAAGCTTTATGGGAATGTTTTTTGTTCATTTGGGCTGTTATCACAAAGTGTCATCAAATGAGTAATTTACAAACAACTGATTTTTTTTTCCTTCACAGTTTGGGGGGCTAGGAAGTTTATGATCCAGGTGCCAGCTAACTTAGTATATTCAGGGCCCTTTCCCGGGGTCATGGTCTTCCCTCGAGCTGTGACCTCACATGGTAATAGGGCATATAAGCTCCCTGGGGCCTCTTTCACAAGGATATTAATCCCATTTTCACCAGAGTTTTGCCTTCAGGAGCTAAGTACCCCCAAAAGGCCTCACCTCTTTGTACCCTCACTGTGAGTCTTTATCATTTCAACATATCAGTTTTGGAAGAAGACAAACATTCAGACCACAACACAGGGGGATTGATTTTGCCTTTTATATTTTGTATGTTGGTAATTTTTTTCAGTTAAAAAAACATTTTGAAGAGGCATCATAGTAGGTATTGTTACCTATCATTAGAATTGTTTTAAAAGGAAGAGGAGTGGGCTGGCTTCCCAGTATCCCACTATCAGGATATTCTGGCTTCAGTATTTTCAGCTTAGTATCTTACTATGCTAAATAGCTTGGGCTTTGGAATCAGACTCTGAGTTTAAATCACAAACTATCTCTCCAACTTCTTCTTGATAGCAAAACATCTTTTTCTACCTGAAGGATTTTAAATGAATCGTTTGACCTTGCTAAGTGTCGTATGGTTCAAGTATAAAATCCTGAGTAATACATCAGTGGAATGTCAGATGGGGGAGGCCAAATGACATATTTTTTTTTGAGTAAACAGAGTGCCTGATTCATATTAAGCACTCCATAAATATTAGTTATTTGCATTAGACTAATATTACTTTATTATTAGTGTTTATTAGCACTAAGGTTTACTTGGTATTTATTAATGTGCTAGTGTATTAATTATTAGTATATTTGAGGGACAGCTAAAATCACATACCTTTAAAATGTGCTCTGGGATGTGACAAAACTTCTGGTAAAGAGATGGTGTGACCTGAATCACGAGATGGCAAGAGTGTTTGAGAAGTAAAAGGGCTTTCCAGTTATTTCTAGAACATTCCTGTTTCTTATTTTCTGAGTCTTTTCTTTGGTCACTTGCTATTTCTGGCATTCCAATATCTAACTGGCAGCGGGGCTTCCCATGCCAGTCTCCGCCTCACAGTACGACGGCCTCTCATTGGTTTGATTTGTGTGCCTTCTCTCCAGGTGTCTCTCCCAGCAGCTAACAGATCACACTCATGGTATTTCTTACCAAATCCCCTTGTATATTGCTATCTTGAGAAATTAAATTCTGTGGGGAAAAAATGGATTATTGGAAGCAGAGAGCTTTTAGATTTTTTTATAACCAAATGTATGATGACATTTTATCTTTCAGTCTGCCTGTCAGAGAATATTATGTCAGAGAACACTAGGGCATTCCAGAAGAAATACAGTATACACCACATGTGCAGTTTTTAACTTTCTAGAAAATTTACAAAGATAGATAGATCTCTCATTTTTCCAGATGAATTGCATGATTGTGCTTCTTCTATTTCTATGAGGAGTACCATTGGGATTTTGATCAAAATTGCAATAGTGCTTTTGGTAGTATGGTCATTTTGATAATATTAATTCTGCCTATCCAAGAGCAAGGTAGAACTTTTCATCTTCTAAGCTCTTCTTTGATTTCTTTCTTTAGGGTTCTGTAGTTTTCATTGTATAGATCTTTCACCTCTTTGGTTAAGTTGATTCCCAACTATCTTTTTTTTTTTTTTTTGAGGTTTTTGTAAGTGGGGTAATTTTCCTCATTTCCTTCTCAGATGCTTTGTTACTGATATATAAAAGTGCCTCTGATTTATGGGTTTGATTTCATATCCTGCTACTTTGCTGAATTCATTTACTAGTTTTAAAAGTTTTCTGGTGAAGCTTTTTTTTTTTTGGGGTCTTCTAGGTATAGAATCATATTGTCAGCAAATAGTGATAATTTAAGTTCTTCTTTTCCTATACATATTCCTTTAATTTCTTTTGTCTGTATAATTGCTCTGGCCAGTGTTTCAAGAACTATGTTGAATAGAAGTGGTGAAAGAGGGAATCCCTGTCTTGTTCCCATTTTTAGAGGGATAACAGACCCAGAATAGCTAAAGCAATCCTTATCAGGAAGAGTGAAGCAGGTGAAATCACTATAGGAGAACTTAAGCTATAATACAGAGCAATAGTAACAAAAACAACATGGTATTGGCACCAAAACAGACTGGTAGATCAATAGTACAGAATATAGGACATAGAGACTAACCCACAAAATTAGAATTATCTTATATTAGACAAGGGTGCCAAAAACATGCATTGGAGAAAAGATAGCTTCTTCAACAAATGGTGCTGGGAAAACTGGAAATCCATATGCAACAAAATGAAATTAAAACCCTATCTCTCACCATGCACAAAACTCACCTCAAAGTGGATCAAGGACCTAGGAATTAAACCAGAGACTCTGCATCTAATAGAAAAAAAGTAAGTCCTAATCTTTATAATGTGGGATTAGGCCCCAACTTCCTTAATAAGACTCCTATAGCTCAAGAATTGAAACCAAGCATCAGTAGATGGGTTGGAACCAAGCTAAAATGTTTCTTCTCAGCAAAAGAAACAATCTATGAGGTGAACAGAGAGCCTACATCTGAGAGCAAAGTTTTACCCCTCACACATCAGATAGAGCACTAATCTCTAGAGTATATAAAGAACTCAAAAAAATTAAGTACCAAAAAAAACACAAATAACCCAATCAACCAATGGGCCAAGGACCTGAACAGACACTTCTCAGAAGAGGATATACAATCAATCAACAAATATTTGAAAAAATGTTCATCATCTCTAGCAATTAGAGAAATGCAAATCATAATCAATCTGAGATATCATCTCACTCCAGACAGAATGGCAGCTATTATGAAGACAAACAACAGTAAGTGTTAGCCAGGATGTGGGGAAAAAGGTACACTCATACACTGCTGGTGGGACTGCAAATTGGTGCAGCTAATATGGAAAGCAGTATGGAGATACCTTGGAAAACTGGGAATGGAACCATAATTTGACCCAGCTTCTTGTCTTCATTTTCTCTCCTCAGTCTATACCCAAAGGACTTAAAAACAGCATACTACAGGGACACAGCTACATCAATGTTTTCAGCAGCACAATTCACAATAGCTAAACTGTAGAGCCAACCTAGATGCCCTTCATTGGATGAATGGATAAAAACAATGTGACATATATACACAATGGAATTTTACTCAGCAATAGAAGAGAATAAAATCATGGCATTTGCAGGTAAATGAATGGTGTTGGAGAAGATAATGCTAAGTGAAGTTAGGCAATCCCAAAAAAAACAAATGCTGAATGTTTCCTCTGATATAAGGAGGCTGACTCATAGTGGGTGGGGTAGGGAGGAAGAGCATGGGAGGAATAGATAAATTCTAGATCAGGCAGAGGAGTGGGATGGAAATGGAGAGGGCAGAGGATTAGCAAGGATGGTGAAATGTGATGGTCATCATTATCCAAAGTACATGTATGAAGACGTGAATTGTTGTCAACATACTTTATATACAACTAGAGATATGAAAAATTGTGCTGAATATGTATAATAAAAATTGTAATGCATTCTGCTGTCATATTTTTTTAAAAAATATCAACAATAAAGAAAAAGATAGATGGAATTAAATTCAATAATATATTTTATATAACTTAAGAGATCCAGAATATTATCATTGCACCATGAAATCAATATTAAAAAATGAAATTTTTTAATACTAAATCTTCAAAATCTGGTGTATGATTTGTACTCATATCACAATATGAGTACAAATGTTAGACAAGTCATATTTTACCATTGTGCTCAATTGCTACATATGCTCAGGGGCAAATTATTGGAAGGTGCAGCTCTAGATGGTAGTGGTTAATCCATACATGCTTAAGCAATCTGTATTATATATAAATGAAATGGGCTATAATTACAAGTTAATCCCACCTTGTTAAGTTATAAAAACAACCAAAAAATTGTGTTCGGTTTGAAAATATTCCTCTTACAACTACTTGATTTAAATTATAAAAAGAAAAAAAAAACCTGATTATCTTTAAACTGTTTAATAATGACCCAATTAAGGGCATTCTTGGCACATTCCATTTAATGTTGGAAGCAACCACAGGGTGCAGGGCTTGTTATAGCCTCATGTTCTAGCCAAGGGAATTGAATTTTAATAAAGTTTTATAATTTACTGTGATCATATGCTTGCCCAAATTTGGGGGGAAACTAGGATTCTAAACTTATATCTGATTAATTCTAATTCTCAGAGAACTTCCTCTGTGACAAGAGCAGACAAAAACATCATTTTGTTTAAAGTAGGATAGGGGAAAGGAACAAAAGTATAGGAAAATTTAACATAGATACTGAGAAAATTATAGCATGGTAAAGCAGGAGATAGAGGAAAGGACTAAAGGATTTTCCTATATCACTTTAAGATGCCCATCTTTTTTTTTCCCTTCACAGTGCTCTAAACTTGAACCAGGTCTTGGCACTTGCTAGGCAAGAGCTCTACCACTGAGCTGTATCTGTAGCTCATCTATTTGGTTTTTTTTTTTGCCTGAAAATTCTTTTCAGTCCATGTTTGTGTGTGCAGGAGCATCTATACTCATGGAAGTTATTCCATTTATCTCAGTTAAATTTAGAATGGCTTGCTGGGTGCAGTAGCACATGCCTATAATCCCAGGGGCTCCAGAGGCTGAGGCAGGAGGACTGCCAGCCTCAGCAAAAGAGAGAGGCTAAGTAAACTCAGTGAGACCTTGTCTCTAGATAAAATACAAAAAAAGTAGAGCTGGAGATGTGTCTCAGTGGCCAAATGCCCCTGAATTCCATCCCCTGTGCTTCCCACTAAAAAGTAAAAATTTAGAATGGCTTATTGGATGGCTCCCTCTCTCTTTCTCAAGCCTATTATTTTGTACCTCAGATGGTGTTAGTGTCAATGACTTCTTAGAAAGGAAACAGTGTAAGAATACTAGTAAGTTCCATGTTTTATGCATATTTTAATTCAGTCACTTAAAATTTATAATGTATGTTGCTAAATATTTATTCGATATACATGGCATATTTTATGCCACTTCTAGTTGTATTACAAAAACATTAAGTGGCTAAAATGTATATGCCCATTCTATCCACGTATACTTCATGTTAATGCTTTTCCAAATACTTACGGAATAACAATAGCCACCTTGCATTTGAAATGATTTCTAATATCCTCTATAGTTAGCTGTAGATTTACGAAAAGGGATATGCAAATACATCTATGTTATTGTTCAACCTGTGTAGTGAAGGTAAGAATACCTTAAGGAAAGTCAGCTTTATGAACTAAAAGACTGAGTGACTTTTAGGGTGGACATAATTTTTATCCTATAGTACCCATTTGGAGAATTAGGGACCAGTTATCCAGAGTGTAACTGGGCTTGTTTCCTAAATCTCACATCTTCTTCCTGCCTACATTTTGATTATTACATCATTGTCACAAAGGCAAATAGAGTGACATTCACATTTTTTGCCAAATGGTAGAAGCCTTGATGAAAATTAGTAATGGATCCAAATGAAATAAGCCATTTAGAAGTATTTGTTTTTATCCCCAAATATAATGAAACATAAAAACATGGAACAACAAAGATGGATTTATTATAAGCAACAGAATGGCTCAGGACTTGTAAAGCAAAGGAAAATAGCATATGGCCATGAAGTGAATATAGTGGCAGGATTCAGATATGGTATGCGAATCGGGCCTTAAAGAATTAATTAGAACATGTGTGAAAACATTCAAGTGAAAACTCATGAGCATATGAAAAATAAGGACTCGTGAGCATATAAAAATAAGAACCAAGGACATTCATGGTTTGTCTATGAATGACAACTCTTATGCCTAGTGAAAATCTAAAAGGGAAGGAAGGAAGCAAATTGTGGATAAAGCTAGACAGACTTTTGCCAGATATAGTCACAGTGTACTACAAAGCATTTTTATCCTACTGGCAAGGAGGTGACATTTGTGGTTTTAAAATATGTAACTAACAAGTTTAGAGCTCGGTATTTGTATTTATGGTAAATGGAAATATGGAGAAAAATGTGTTTGAAAGAGTTTAGATCAAGTGCAATTGAGCAGTGAGAAATGGTCGAGCATTAATGGGATGTATTCCAGAGATTTACATGATAAGGACAACATGTTAGAATCAAGGTATTAGGTTCACTCCATGAAGACAAGATTCTACAAACACAAGAGAAATCAATTTCACTTAGGTGGATCAGGAAAAATAAGATAGATTTATTTTTGTCTATAGAAAGCTCATTGTTCTGTATAATGTTGGTGACAGTGACGGAAATGAGAAAGATAAAGAACACAGGATATTCAGGTGGTGGGAGTCCCTACCTGGGATGGGAGCAGTTCGATTTTTATGCCAGAGATGTTGACATTTTATTTATCACCATTCTGCCAAAACACTAATCCAGTTTGGATTAATTGCTTTCACAACTGTATCTTAAATATTGAAGCTGTAGTGAAATAATTAACTATGGGGCCATTTATCATATCATTCTTTAACACCAAAGGCACATTATTAGCAATGAGTATTTATCAATGTTTTAATTGTAACAGAGAAGGTTATCCTTGTTTATTATAATCATCATCATCATCATCATCATCATCATCATTGTTATTTGAAACAATATTTTAAGACCTGGCATCCAATTTCTTTTTCCCTTTTAACACTTGCCCATCAATAATTTTTGCACGGAGAACCTAAAGATTTCAGAAAATTCTGAGAGGAACAGCTTTGCGATCATAGGTGAGGGTGATAGAGAACTCCCTTCTGCTGTCAGAACAGGACAGGTTTTCTCAACCTCAGCATTGTTAGTATTTTAGCATGGATAATGATTCTCTGTGAGGAGGGTCCTCTGCATTCCAAATGTTTGGCAATGACCCACTAGATTCCAGTATCAGTTAACTATAACTGGGCCAACCTAAACTGTCTCCCTTATCATAACCCTAGTACTGCCACCTGCATAGGATGACAGTAAGACACTCCTTCACTTGAAACCTGCACCAACGAAGTAGGCAACCCTGTGTTTTACCACTAATGAACATTTCAGAGGAAACAACTGCAAACAAAATTATGAGAGATCTGCCAACATAATATTACCTGGAACAAAATTATGATTATTTGGAGATATATTTTGAATTTCCCGTCCATCAGTAAAAGTATTCAATTATTCCTTCTTTCTCACCATCTGAAATACCCATCCATTTCTACCCACCCATTTCTACTTTATCTTAATCACTGGCATAAAACAACTAACTCTATCATTTTTCTAGAGTAACCAAAACACACATCTTTATCCATTAACCTTCAGTTAACTTATCTAAGTACGTTCTGTATTTCCACATTAAAATGGATTTTACAAACTGTAAAGTCCTATGTGTATGCAGTTTTGATCTCCTCTAACTCTCCTTCCATAGGAAGGGGTAACATTTGACGACTCATGCAGGTCTAGACTTCCTCTTGAGAATGTCATAATCATTTATTCAGAAAAGACATTACAAAATATACATCACCTTCTTCAAAATTGAAGAAATATAAATTGTATCTTGAAGAATAAGGAATAATGAATTGGGCCACGCATGATGGCACCCCTCTATGATCCCAATGACATGGGAAACTGAGCCAGGAGGATCGCAAGTTCAAAGCCAGTCTCAGCAACTTAGTGAGACCCTAAGCAACTTAGGGAGACCCTGTCTATAATATAAAAAATAAAAAGGACTGTGGATGTAGCTCAGTGGTAAAGTACCCCCAGTTCAATCTTCATTATCACACACACGTTCATAAAATAATGAATAAAATAATTAATCAGATTAAAAGTAATGGTGTAGTAGTAAAGAGAAGGAGTGATTACTGAATTTTAAAAAAATTCCTGTGTGCTCAGTCTACTTGATTCTTATCAAATGCTCCATAATGTATATGTACTACTTTTACTAATATTAATGGCAACCTAATAGGGTAGGTTTTAATATTAACTTTTTTTACCGAAAATAAAGTGTAGGATCAAGCAGAAGTTACACATACTAAAGAGATTCAAATACAGTCAATGGACTCCAGAAAGGTAAGTCCTAAACATTATCATATGCTTTCACAAAAGATCTAAAAAATGTTCTACACCCAGTTGGTTACAATACAAAACTGTTTTCTGTCTTCAACTTAGTGTGTGAAGAAAGAGAAAATGATAATCAACTTACCTGCGTACATGAAAAACTCAAAAATAGGAACTAGGAAAGAGTCTAAGTCTAACAAATAAGGGTTGAACTTAAATTTACCATCTTTCTCTTCCTCAGTGAGCTGCCTGATATTGGTTAAAGTCCCCTTCTTTTTGTGTTTTTCACATGTCTTTTAAGCCATGCCTCGTTCAGGTCTTTGTAAAGTTTTGCCTTATTCTAATTAAGTTTGCTGCCAGAGAATTCAAAACAGAAATCCAATCATGCTGATGTCTCATTTAGCTATCCTTCAAGAGTCTCCTTTGACTTCTGAGATAGGTCTAAGTGCCCCTTTTCAGTTAGCAGTATCTAGTTAATTTTAAAATTCAATATCCTTTGACTCAGTAATTTCATAGTCAGCTGTCTATCCTAGATAATCCCTTGCTACTACGTATGGAAGGAGACACTTTAAAACGGTAGTATTGTTGTTGATATTGAACAGAGGTAAATACCCTAAATGTCATTTTATCAGGGCAATAAGTAGAAAAACTGTGATATATTTAAGAAAATAAGCAATACACAATATTTTTATATCTAAAATAAAAATTACATATTATGCAAAATATGATGTCTGAAAATACATATAGACTACTGAATGACTAAATCGATCTAATATTAACATTTCCTCATAAACTTATCATTTAGTTGTAGTGAGAACACATAAAACCTATCTTCAAATATCCAATTCTCAAGTATACAATATGATGTTATCAACTATTATTACCATTTTGTATAGTAGATCTCTTGAACTTCTTCCTTTTGTCTAACACAGATTTTGTATCCTTTGACCAACATCATTCTCAACCTTCTCTCACCCCAGTTCCAGGTAACTATCACTCTGTTTTCTGCTTCTATGATTTGCATATTTTCCCCCACATAGGCGATCCTGCAGTATTTGTATTTTTGTGTCTGGTTTATTTCACTTAATATAAAGTCATCCAAGTTCTCCACATTGTTACACATGATAGGATTTTCTTCTTTCTTTCAATAGTTTTGTGCATATGTATTATATACACATGCATATATTATGCATATGTGTATGTCTATTACATTTTAGACATGCATTTAACATAAGAATATAGATTTTTTAAAAAATAAAGCAATATTTAAAGGAAATATACATATATCATGCTATTATTATATATAATCTACAAGTAGACAAAATAGTACATTTTTTTTAGGATTTCATAGTTATACAGCAAATATAATGATAATTAGATAATGAACAGCTATGGTAATGTGAGAGTGAATGAAGAATTCAGAGTCTTCAAGTGCATTTTTTTGATTTAGCTTTTAAGTTGTGTGCTGGTTCGTAATGTTTCTCGTATTATAATGAATTATTTACTCTTCCCATGAGGAATCTTGTCTTAGTCATCTTTGGATATCTACCCCCTCCTCTAAACTCATCGAAAAGAATGTGTACTTTCTGGAGAAGTGAATAGATCCCTACCAAAATACAATATTTCTAGAAGGGTTGTGAAGAAAGTAATATTTGTGGGTGAACATTAGAGTTTCATTATTGGCTCACTCTTCTGACTATATCCTGCTTGCTTGGCTGTATACTTAGCAATCTATAAATTGTCAGAGCAGACCACATTTAACTTAGTCTTCCCACAAAGGATGGGGATTCACAGCCCCTATTCACTTTTATGCACCTGCCATACATTTGCTGGAAGGCGATAAATCAGGCCAGTCTATTGTAGTGGTTCTCTGTGACCTAAGGGTTGACATAGATATTCACTCTAAAAATCGACACTTCAGAAGTTTTTCTAAGGTGTTTGTTCATTTGAAAGGATAAGGACCCATCCTTCCTTCAAAGTGTTTTTCTTACTTATCATCCAAATAATAATGTTGATAGAAATCCAATTTTTCTTTATATTTACTATTTCTAGATATACTTCTTTTTATACATTTCTTTCTTTTAAGAAAAGTTATTTTAGCATGTTGAGGGATGCAAAGGAGGAAATTGCACATTGTCTTTTTTTCTTTCTCCTCTGGAATGATGTATGTTTTTACATTTTACTGTTTTAAACTTCTATGGAATTTCCAAAACTTGCACTAAACATTCATCCTAAATCTCTGATCTGACATGCAATATGGTATTGAACATGAATATAAGTATCACTTTGTATCTTTATGTTGAAAGCTAAATATGTCATTCACCTCTATGAAAACACAAACCCACTGCATCCTAAATTCTCATTGTTTGCAAACATTACTGCCTGATCCTCTTAATCTAGCAGGAAATCGCTGTACCTTAAAAACATCATCAGATTCAACTGCCTACTACTCATAATCTTCAGTGCTCCCCCTGTGGGCAAGGCACCGTCAGTGGGGCACCTCAGGGATATTGAATGATCCTTTTAAAAGGCAGCTCAGTAAGATCACAGTCACATTGGTGATCTTCTTAAGCTCATTGAACGGCCATCCTTCTCAATCAGAACAAGAAACAGAGTCTACAGTTTGGCACCTGGGGTCCTACATTACTCATTTCCCCACCTTCTGGCCCACTCTCTGCCTCCAACTCTACTTTCTTGTTTACTCTTCAGGGTACCATTTACTCTCTTGTCCCCAGAGACTTTGTACCCATTTTACTACCTATGGCATTTTTTCCCCTCTTTTTACAAATATTTGTGCAAAATTCATATTTTCAGTGGGGACTGCTCGGGTAACTGTCTGAAATTGAAATTTCATGATATTCTCTACTCCTTTATCTGGTTTTCATTTTATTCCCTTCATTTATTGTCATTTGATTTATCACAAAGTTGACATGCATACACATACAGATGAATAGGAACATGAGCATTAAACTGTTATTTGCATTAAAATATAGTTATAGATAAAGCAGGATCTTTTTGGTTTTGTTTACCAGTACCTGAAACAGGTACATTAGCGTTATGATGAAGCTTATATCCCACACATTTCATTCATACTTTAAAAACTGTGAAATAATTCAGAGGGCCAAGCTGATTTTGCTTAAAACCTCCATCAAGCAAACAAGGGTGAGTCATCAGATGGGCAGCACCCAGTGGGGAAACATACAGACACAAGAGCTATAACTTGGGCCTGGTTCCTCCTTCTAGGGAAGCACACAGGACCCCAGGGAGATGGGATGTCAGAATTACAGAGACGCTCACCGGCTGTAGAGCTGTGAAGCTTTTGTAATCTGCTTGACTAGGGAAACAAGCCCTGCACTCATCATATCTGATGCAGAAGTGTTGTATGTACTGTATATGAGGACAGCCCTGATGCATTCTCATTGTTCTACCAAGATTGACAGCCTTGGACACTTAGCTGTGTCTGGTTACCATCAGCAGCTCTCATTTCCTACCACGTTCCGCTCTGCAGGAAGTCAACTGGTTGCCAGGGAGTCCAAGCTAAAGGATCAGTCTTGGGCAATTGAATCGTTATATCTCACTTTATTTAGTCCCTTCTCTTTCTTATTTTCTCTCATCAGTTTAATTAGCTGGGAGTAATTAGGAGGCTTATCTTGCTATTAATATTAAGAAATTCCATAACTGCATTTCATCTTGAATGGTGTATTGTTGAGCCAGTGCTCTGTGGTACCAGCCGCTAAATAGGCGGAGACAGGCTCCATCCTGCTTTTAAATCCCTAATCTCTGGATCTTTAGGTTTTTATTTAACACATGTAAGCATGGAATTCACAGTACTTAACACATGTAAGCATGGAGTTCACAGTACTTAACACATGTAAGCATGGAGTTCACGGTATTTGAGGCACTATTTGGGGTGTTTCATTATTATTGATTCATTTATCTCTAATAACAACTCTCTGCTGCAAGTACTATTACTATTCTCATTGTACCCCTGAAAAAACACACCAGGGAGCTGAAGCGGCTTTCCCCAAAGTCCTACAACTAATAAACATATAAGTTGAGTGACTAGTTCTAATCTTAGTCCTTTGCCTACTATTTTTATTAATATTCCATTAATCAGTCCTCTATCCAAGGAATATATATATTTCATAGTAACTAGTTTCTGCATGTTTCAAGAAAGATAATTTTTTAACAACATTCACCATAGATAATCATGATTCCTGTCTTCCATTTCCCATTCAATTTTTTTTTTTTTTTTTTTTTTTGTGTGTGTGTGTGTGTATAAACTGTACTGGGGATTCGATCCAGGGCCTTGTGAATATAACTATACCACTGATCTATATCACCTGCCTGGTTACTGGCATTGAAATTCAGCTACTTTTACAAAACTATTTTCTAGAATATGACCCACTTGCTAACAGTGTTTGCCAAAATGCCACTAAAATTATGCATTTGATATTTCTATCTATAATTATTATATAGTCTTTTCCACACATGAAATCCATTTAGTCTTTCTAAAAGGGAGAATTGCATATACCAACCTTTTCTCTAGCAGCATTGAATAAGGACAGATGTGTTTTGACTGGGAGAATATTGAAGGCATTGTTTTCAAAGTTATTGAATCTGTCAGCTGCTATAATATTTTAACAGCTTTGATAAGAAACTTTAAATTTTCACCACTCATTCCTGATCTTTCCTTGATTGAAGTTTATAAAGTGTTTCTTTTATTCTCAGATTTATAGCTCATGCAAAGTAACTTACAGTGATCACTTTGAAATATATCTGGATTAATTAATGCCTTTGACTTCCAAAAATGAAGGAAAAAGAACAAACCAGCTTAAAAAATAAGCATTTAGGAGTAATGTGTGTTTCCTGTTGAGTTGCAGAATTATTGTGCCTGTGTCACAGCAAAAATCTTAATTAACCCATTATTTTGGTTCAACAAAACAATTACACTATTAACAGAAAAGATTCTATAAGTTGAGGAATCAGGCAGGCAATGAAAAAGACCACTCACCCTTTATATCCAATACAACCATTTAGTTCTTTAAATGATAACATCCTTCAATGGCAGAACAAACCTTTCTATCAGGAGGTAGAATTAGACATTGCCATAGCTCTGTGATCTTCGGCTGAGACTCTACAATCTACACATGGTTGTATTACAAATGTCAAAGACCTCAAAACCAAATTCATTTAAAGTGGCAATTATGAAATACCTTTAAAGGAACCTTTAAAATCAGGTAAAATGAGGATAGATCAAAAACTGCCACAAATATGACCAAACAGAAAAACATTGTTTTTAGACTCCTGTAGCAGGTTTTGGCCATTTTAATTTAGTATCTTAGGAATTCACCTTCTCCTACTCAAGAATACCCGCTTTTCTTTCTCTAGATACCCAAAGTAACCTTCTCCCTGTATAATTTCAATGATTGCTTTACCTTTTCCTTTCTCTTGCATTGAAACAAATAATATTTTCCCTTTGTGTGACTTGCATTATATAAAAGACATTACATTTTTCTAGAGTCATCCTTTCTTTGACAGATATTTTTTGTCATGGTTTAGAGGCTGTACCTTATTGGACAGAGCCTTTATCTATAATGGAAAAGCATACTCACACAAAAGATGATTGACTGTAAGGTCCTTGAAATCAAAGGTTCTAGTTTCTTCAGCTTGTAGACTTTTACCCTTTTCTGTGTACTTTTCTTCAAAGAGGCTATGGCAAGAAGGAGCACGGAACAGTCATTGTAAATTAATTATAAACTGTCCTATAGGATTATGAACATACTGTTTGTAACATTCTTTTTATTAGTTATTTTTTTTTTCAAATCAACACCTCAGGGACACTCACTGTATCTTATTCACAAATGGTAAACCCACCCACTGATAAATAAAAAAATGTCAAAATTTTAATCATAAAAAAGTAAACTATAATATCTTACTTATATTTTAATTATATTATTAATTACATTGCATTTATTATGTTATACTATTAATTATATTTTAAATAAAAACATGGAGAACTGTATGAAGAAAAGAATAAAATATGCATATTTCATATACATTCAGGGAAAAACCCAGATTATTATCCCATTTTTCTTAGTATATGTGGTTTTAATTAATAAGCTATCAGAATTTATTAAAATATGTCAGTCTTTGGGCTAGTTATTGATGCATGTATAATCTCATTTTTACTACAAAATAACAGTGTATAATAGATATTAAATATTTATTTCGACATTTTAGAGAAACTTATTTCATTGCCCCACAGTATGGGTAAAGCTATTTTGAATCTGGGTCTCTTGAGCCCAATTCTTGTTCCTTTGCAGTTTCCCTGGTTTTCTCAGGAATATTAAATAAAAGAACCTTTGTTCCTAAAATATAGAGATTCTCTTTGGTTTCTTTACTGAAGAAGGGCCAAGAAAAGAACAGAAAGGGATGTTGTTATGTATGCAACTGCAGCAGACCAGAAAAATGATCTGCATTTGCACACCTGAGACAACAGTGCCCTAGATTTAGTGATTTAGCACAAAACAGAAGAACTAGTCAAGACAATGATGTGGTTTGAGCATGTGATGAGACAGTAATAAGAGGAATTTTGTCTTCATGACCCTTTTACTATCTAAAAGCTATGATTACTTTACCAAAGGCCATGACAGAAATCTATAAAGACTAAGACAGAAAATACAGCTTAAGTTTGTCAACTGTGTTACATTTTAGAGTATTTCCAAACACCCAGTGGTCTTAACATCTTCCTGTTTTGAATTTTTCAATCTAGGATTAAAGCGTAACAAGAGACCATGTCCAAACACCAAGAAATTTGGGATCCTATTTAGCTTTATTATTTTAGGAACAATTCTTTCATACTGTGTTTTAAAGATATTTCTGGCATTTATTATTATTTTTTTTTGTTTCTTTGTTTGTTTCCTATTTTAAGGAGAATATTTAAGTCTCTGGGCACAGGAGAGTAAGTTTCTTGTATTGCAAGGAAAGAATTTCTCAGTTTTGTTTATCTCTAGACGTTCCGAGTTTCAATGTTTCACTGTTTTCCTAAACAATCTCCTAACTTTAACAGGAGTGACTTGGTAAACCTGACACATTCAATGACTGTTAAGTAAGCATACAACTTATTTATAATTACAGAAAACATAATCAGACTGTGGTTCATTCTCACAGTAAAATACTAGTTAAGGAACCAATTTCTAGTCCTCACAACACCATTTACACATCACAGTTGTATTATGCTAAGCAGAAGCAGCCAAACTCAAAAGACTATGAAGTCTGTGATCCTACTCATCTGACATTCTGGAAAAGACAAAGCTATATAGAGAGAACATAGATCAGTTGTTGCCAGGGGTTGAACAGGGAGGCATAGGTATGGTCTCCGGAAAGGTCACAGGTAAATTTGGGAGAGGGATGCAGCCAGACTGCTCTGGGTCTTGAATGTGGTACTGATTGGGTTATTATCTTTGTCATCAGCAGTCACAGGGCTAAATGCCAAACAGATGGAGTCTGCTATATGTAAAGGTTTTCTTCATGAAAACATTTCCACAAGGAGATACTGCTACACAGCCATTAAGATGGCTAAGATTAAAGCCATAGTCAAAATAAAGTGTTCTGAGGATATAGAACAAGTAGAACTCTCAGAAATTTCCATTCCTAATGTGAAATGATACAACCACATTGGAAAAACAATGTGGTGGTTTCTTATAAAGTTAACCATGGTTGCTGGACATGGTGGTGTATACCTGTAATCCCAGCAGCTCGGGAGACTGAGGCAGGAGGATTGTGAGTTCAAAGCCAGCCTCAGCAAAAGTGAGGCACTAAGCAACTCAGTGAGACCCTGTCTCTAAAT
The DNA here is from genome assembly GCF_047511675.1 of Marmota flaviventris. Classification (NCBI taxonomy): domain Eukaryota; kingdom Metazoa; phylum Chordata; class Mammalia; order Rodentia; family Sciuridae; genus Marmota; species Marmota flaviventris. The sequence continues at coordinate 50,039,573 of NC_092514.1, read as the reverse complement.
AAAATATAAACTAGGGCTGGGGGTATGGCTCAGTGGTCAAGTGGCCCTGAGTTCGATCCCTGGTACGGAAAAATAAATAAATAAAAATAAAGTTAACCATGGTTATCATGTAGCCCAGAATTTTCAATCCTAAATATTTAGAATAGTGAAGACAAGGCTTTTAAAAAATTTCAGAAGCTTTATTTATTAAACCTCTAACTGAAAACAAATGTCTACCAATGGTATGCAGATAATCAAATTGTAACATATTTAACAAATGAAAAACTACTCAACCATATAAACATACAAATCATTGTTACAACCACGTAAAAGACAAAACATGCCATACAAAAGAAACTAGTCATTGAAAAAGTCATTGTCTCTATATCTGAAACTCTACTCCTATTTATTGGAAACTTAAGGAAGACAGATTTCAGTTATAATTATAGTTTCTGTAGTTTCTGGGTTGTAGATGGTTTGGGGAATCAAATAAAAAGGAGAAAAAAATAACATTTTCCATGACAGAATATTCTCTAATCTGATTTTGGTATTGGTGGCATGGTTATATACATGGACCAAACTCATTTAACTAGACCGTTACAATGGGATTAGTTTATTGCATACGAATTATACCTCAATAAAATTGATTTATGAAATACTTTACCTAAACAGTGTAAGGATTTAATAATGTATCTTGAATATTACTTATTGGTTCATGTTACTGCTGGGTTTTGTTAGAAGCAAGTACAGAATAGTTCTAGAATGTTAGCTATTGAGTACTTATAGTGTGGGGAAAAAAAACTCTACTGAAATATGCCCACGAGGAAAAATTATAATACACTGTGGTAATGAGTCAAGAGATAAACTCAAATGATGCCAGAGTGAGCAATATTATCACTACCAAGAACTTGAGATAATAGACAGGAAAGAAACCAATAATGAGTGAACAGATGAACTACAAAACCTCAAAGCCCCAAAGAATATGAAAACAAAAAGTTTATTTCTAATAATATAGTACCAGTAAAAACATAGTCATTTAAGTAAATTTAAAGAATAGTTATCAGCATCAATAAGAATTTAAGTATAACTCAAGAATAAGTGGTCTGGAAGATATAACAGGAATATGGCCCAATATTCAGTATGGAAAAATTAAATACTAAAAACATTAAAAAGAATTAATACAAACATGAAGGAGAGGATAAGTTTTTTTTTCCCTCAAAATGTATATATTAGAAATTCCAAAAAGCAGTAGAGCTGGAGGAAGAAGAGGTAATAAAGAAGATATTTACCGAATTGCATCCTGTAATTGAAGAATGAATAGTCATTAGAAATTCAGGAACTGTTTTCACATCAAAAAAGGTGTTTGTGGGGATTGCGGTCATGGCTCAGTGGAAGAGCCCCTGCCTAGCATGTGTGAGGCTCAGTACCACAAATAAATAAATAAAATAAAGGTCCACTGACAATTAAAAAATATTTTTTAAAAAAGGTGTTTGTATGGAAAAATTAAATACTAAAAACACTAAAAAGAATTAATACAAACATGAAGGAGAGGATAAATTTTTTTCCCCAAAATTTATATATTAGAAATTCAAAAAAAGCATGTTACCAGAAATAAAGAAGGACTTTTCTCAGTGATAAAAGAACTTCCCCATTAATGAGACATCATAACCTGAAATGTGTTGGTAACTAATAACAAGTTGTTACTATATGAAGCATGAACTGAGGACACCAGCACAAGCATCAGAATTCCTGTGCCCATCATTGCTGGGACACATAAAATAAAATGACACACGTTACCTGAACAACTCTAGGAGCCAAATGAATCCATAAAACACTTTTGTAAAACATGACACAAAACTGGGGAAATTTTTCTTCTAATCTGTGTGGAACATTCTTTGCAAAAGACCATATCTACACAGGTCTCAATAAACTTGTCATACTTCAGAGTGTTTTCACAGACCACAGTGACATCACCAAAGAATCAATTTTAAAAATTCTCCAGAATCTTTACTCACAGATTAATTGAGAAACTTGTAAATAATCCAGAGGCTAATGAAACTCAAAGAAAATTATAAAGTATCCTAAACTAAATATGCGCAAAAGCACCATATATTAGTCTCTGAAGTACAGTTAAAATAGTGCTTAACAGAAAATTCATCGCTTTAAAAGGACTATGAGAAAAGAGAAAAAAAGAGGTATGCTACCACATTAAAAAATTATATATATCCCAAGGTAATGAAAAGGGCAGGGAAAACTATTAGAAGAAATTTTTAAAAATATAAAACCAGCCTCCAGATGAGTAGATTTACAAAAGTCCCATAGGGTTGTCCATAGAAAAGAGTAATAAAATGTAGAATGATAAAATGACCATTTATTAAGCTACTGATTCTGAGAGCAGGAGTTTGGATGAGGGACAGTCTTGTTTTTGTTCCAATTGGCATTTGCTGAAACAGCTCAAAAGCTGAGCTAGAAACATCTGCAAGATCTTGAGCTCCTATGTCTATAGCTTGACACAGGGAAGGCCCACATGGTGTGAAGCCGAACAGCTTATGCATCCAAATTCATAAAGTCAGGTCTCAAAGAAAGAATAGTTTCTGAACATTGGTACATGTGCCTTCTCTCTCAGCAGAACACGCTATTCTTGGTTCTGAGTGGAACAAAGCTGGAAGATCAATCTGGGGGAAAAGTTATAACTGTGCCAAATTTAGGCAGCAGAATGAGCTGGAAAGGGAAGCTGTTAAATGACAAATAGCAGAATTATTCACAGCTGAGATTCAACAAGGCTTTAATAGGATTAATTCACAGATGATGAATTTAATCTTGATTCTGTGGAGACTGTATGGATAAATTGATTCTTCTAGATGGCTTTTTTTTTTGGTACCAGGTATTGAAACCAGCAGGACTTCACCACTGACCCACATCCCCATACCCATTTTATTTTGAGACAGGGTCTCGCTAAGTTGCTTAGGGTCTCCCTATGTTGCTGAGGCAGGCTTTGAACTTGCAATCCTCCTGTATAAGCCTCATGACCCACTGGAATTACAGGTGTGCACTACTGTGCCCAGTTAGAAGACTTTTTTTTTTTTTTTTTTAGGAAGACCAGATAACATACATACATACATATATACATTCATTCTTTCTTTCTTTCATTTATTTATTTATGGCATATTCATGAGATGGTAATGTCATTTTTTTTGTAAGAATACTTGAAGGAGTCAGTTTGCTGCTGACCATCACAATCATACAGAATATAGTTTTCTTTTCAGAACCTGATGCCAAAAATCAGAATAGGAATTTATAACCCTACCCAGCACCTATACTGAAGAAAAGGAAAACTGGGGGTACAAAGACAATCTATTTGAGAATTTTATACAAGGAACAAAGAGCAAAAGAAGAAAGGGAGACACTCCAGAGAACAAATAAAAAGAAAAGGTATAGAAGCCATTACAGATGGTGGAAAATGAGAGAAAGAATGGGCACAGATCTAGTTTGGAGCCACAGAGCTAATGAACCCCAGGACCTCATGCATATTAGGCAAGCACTCTACCACTGACCTATATCCCTATCCCAATTTATAAAAAATATCTATTTGACAGCTAACAATGTACTTATGTATGGGTTTAATTTTGTTTCCTAATTAAATTAACAAACAAACAAGATTGCTATAAGGTCTCCAAGTTTCATAACTTTATGACAATAAACAAAGTGAGAGTTATTATTTTTTTTTCCAAAATTTTCTTATTTTGGTAAATTCCATAGTTTATACTGGAATGTGCTCAGCTAATGCTCCAGAATAAACATACAGACCCTATTGATGCCATCTTTTAATTATTTTAATAAAATCTGAAACTAGTAATCAGAACCTTTTTATGTGATGTTAAATACCCAATTAATTAGCAAAGGTAATACATGATATCCCTAGATTTCAGGCTAGTTGTGACTATCGTAGAATTTTTTTAACTTCTTTCTATCATTCATTCATTTATTAAATATTTAATTCTCTATTGTATGCTGGCACTGTTTAAAATATAAGGAACACAAACTAAACAAAAAATAAAAATATATTAGTAAAGCAGTATTTACCATGAGTAGATGTAATAAATAAAATAGGAATTTCTGTTTGCATGCATCTTATATACTAGTATAATATGACTAATTTCCATCCAAACTGTGAGGAGCCACTTTGGACTTACGGTTTTAAAAGCATATTTAAGTCAACACTGCTCAAAATAAGACTTTAAAATATAGAATAACAACCACTCATGGAATTACTCTCTCTAATGTAGAAGCACTACTTATTTCCAATCATGGATTTATATTGCCCCTCCTATTGGTTTCCACCAAATCATTACTTACATTTAACCCCTGGGATAAGCATCTGCTCTCCATTAGGAAATTCATCTATAAGTCTAAAACACTTGGAGCACACAGGGAATTTTTTTATAGCTTCTAGCAATTTTTCACCTTAAAAATAGAATAACCACAATGTTTTCCCCTTTGGATTCACCACTTTGTCACTGTGCTCTAAATAATTACCAGCTAGACCTGGGCCCTCTAAATTTTAGAAGTTGTCATTGTTGACTTTCCAAAATCATAACAAATTTTTTAAAAATAGTAACAATCAAAGACATGATTTTATAGAATTTGCCTGCATGTTGAGAAGAAATTCTTCAATGTCAGAGTTTCCATGAAATAAGGTAGCATTGTAGCTTCCTGGCAATTGAGGACAAAGGGATTGTTCTTTCTATCCTGAATACAGAAAGACACAGAATTTTGAAGTAAACATACTTTTCAGAATTCTGTAAAAATAAGTTTGTTATTTTGATGGGAACACTAAGACAAGTTTCTCTGTTTTTTTTTTTTTTTTTTTTTTTTGGGGGGGGGGTGTAATGGGGATTAAACCCAGGGCTTTTCACATGCTAGGCAAACATTACACTGAGCTACATTCTTCAAAACCTTTTTTTGTTTTGTATTGACAGGGTCTCACTAAGTATTAAGTTGTTCAGGTTGGTCTTGAACTTGCAGTCCTCCTACCTCAGCCTCTCAAGTAAATGGGATTACTGCCATGCCCAACTACACCCAGCCTGAACATGTTCCTTTCTGTAGTATAGAATCCATCACATTTTCCTATTTGTTTTGAAAGTCCCCTAAGGGATTAGTCAAAAGTCTTTCTCATCTTTGCATCTTCTGTGATTGACAGTTTTTGCACACAATAGGTACTCATTTCACAAGTTCTGAATGGATTAATTTTTTTAAAAAAATTTAGATTATGCTTCAATTTTATACCCAGCAGTTGAAACCTTACACTTTGTTACTCATACATGCTTTGGCGGGATTTTATAAAGCAAAGTTTATAATTAAATTTCAATATATTGTTATAAAAAATTCTATCCTGTCATTTATATTTTATTACCCACATTATTATTCTTTCCTGATTAACTTTATGATTCATAAATTCTGAGGGGAAACTACTCATACTTGCGATAAATAAAATCTGTGTCTTCAGCAGTGAACCTCTGGATGCAGTTCAGCTATGGCTAATGGGCTTGCATCCTAATTCATTTCTTTCCCAGTAGCTATTCTGTCATTGAATCCATTTGCAATCTAGTGTTAAACTATTTTATAAATACTTAATTCACTGAAATGAACCCAAATTTAGCTTCAGTTCTAATTCCACTTGATTTTAATAGTACAATAGCAAGTGACAATTACTTTTTTTGAAAACTTTTTGAAAATTTAAAAATCAGGTTTATTTTTTGAAAATTTAAAAATCAGGTTTTCTCATCAACCCTTCCATGCTAGATCCAGCATATCACTATAATGAACATTTAATAACCAATGGGTTGAAGAATTATAAAATCTTAATAATTATTTGATAATTAAAGAATTTTATAATTAGAGAATAAAGGATTATAGGACTTTTCCAATTACAGGATAAATGAATGGTCCAAAGAAATACATAAATTCACCAATAGTTTAAAAATTTATCCAGTATTCTTTGTGATTATACTAAGATTTGATTAAGCATTATTTTGTTTTATCATCTCAAATTTTACAACAAATGCTTATTTAAGTAATTCAAATAAATATATATTCAAATATATATGAACATATAAATAATATAAATATTAAGAATATATATTTATATATGTGTATATATTTATATATATTTATATAAATATATAAATGTTGTGAAATCTTCTCTAACTGGGTCATTGTCCAAAAAACTGCCTTCTTATGCTGCTTGGTAAGAAGGGACGCTGACATAAGAAGCTAGGTTATTCCATCTTCAATGGGACTTGACATCACAGAGCGTGAGCAGCTACTTAATTTTATTACCTTTTCCATAATTACTGTGTCTTTTATAAACACTGCCTGGGCTACTCAAATGAAATTTTCATCTGTCTCTCTTCTGTTTTATGCATTGCTAGTCTGAGTAAATTTGACAGTGGTCTTGTGAATGGGATTCAGGCTGACACCAAGTTGAGTTTTACATGTTGAATGGGGGGGGGGGAATCTTTGTATCTGAGAGGACGTTCTCAGTTTAATCCATTTGATGCATTTAATAGGTAGCAATGCTCAGACATCTTAGCAGCTATGAAGTCATTTTCTTAAATCCCAAAGTAAAAGATATACCCATACTCAATTTTTCTTTAACCTTTCAAAGTTTGACCCTTCTCCCGTTCTGCCTCTGAAATTTTACTATTCTTACAAGAATTATAATTTGCTTTCCCTGTAAAATTTAGAGTTTATTATGATGTACTAGTTTCTTCAAGCTTTAATGTTATTATTTTTCACTTAGTTGTCTGTACATATTTAGGAAACAAACAGAAAACATAGCTCATCAAAGTCTCCTACACCCCCTATATATATATATATATATATATATATATATATATATATATATATATCTTCTTTATTTAGGGGAAAGTTGATTTCAAGAATTCAGCATTCACCAGATATACTTGCATTTTTTCAAGCCCAGAATTCAATTATTTTGAATGTTTATTTATTTTTAAAAATTTCAAGTGAAATTGTATATATTTATTGTTACATCACAATATTTTAAAGTACATATACAATGTAAAAGGTTGTCAAAGGTAACAAATGCACTAACTCACAATTATCATTTTTAGGGTTAGAATATTTAATATCTACTCTCTTGGCATTATTCAAGATTGTAACATTGACTACATATAGTATAACAGATCTCTTGGATTTATTTCTCTAATCTAATTCTAATTATGTATCTGTTGACAAACATCTCTGAAACTATCTGCCCTAAATAGCCCCTTCCCAACCTCTGATAGCTACTATTGTACTCTCTAATTCAATGAGACCAAGTATTTTAGATTTCAGATATGAAAGAGATAATGCAATATTTCCTTTTTTGTGTCTGGCTTGTTTAAATGAACATAATGCCTTCCAATTATTTAGTGTTGGCTTAAATGACACAATAGCCTTCCTTTTATGCTTGTATAGTATTCCACTGTGTTAAGTATTGCATTTGATTTGTCCATTCATCTGCTGATGGACACCTAATTTGGTTCAGTGTCTTAGCTTTTATGAATAGTGTTGCAATACTCCACATGCCACATGCACACTCCAGTTTTACTTCCTCAGAGACTGCAACTATCTTAGTTATTCTTACTCTGACAGACTTGTACTAAATTATTTCTATACAACTCATTCCTGGATATTTCTACATGGAACATGAGGTTTATAAGCAACTTCTATCCCATGTGTATATTTTCAAACTAAACATCTATCTCATTGCTCTGGCATACAGGACTCTAGTTGGACTCTTGTCTGCTAAGAATGGAAGACCCAGTGGTACAGTGAGATCATTCAAAATAATAACATCCTACATTCTTATTACTGCAGGCTATAATTGCATTATTTTTTTTGAGCTACTGCATCAACCTGTATTAAACTTACAATTACCTAAAAGAACAAAGTGTTTTTCACAGAATCGACTGCCAAATCTCATTTTCTTTGAAACTTGATTATAGGCCATTGATCAAACATTATATTTTGTATTTTTTTAATTTAATGCTTTTTCAATATATCAGCTTTTCTTCCATATGTAGACCAAATATATATGTAAAAATTTGTTTTAATGCTATTATACCATAAATAAATTTTAAACTATCTTGACATATGTATTCTGGTTCTTTACCCATGTCCTTGGTAAGTATATGTGAATAAGATAAAGCCAAGGAACGAATTCTGAAACACACTTTTGAGTATATAGTTGGTTTACTTTAACTTTTGAGTAAATTTATTTTCCATCAGTCATTGAATGGTACTCTTAGTCTCAGAATTTTATAACAATATTACATTATTTTTGAAAATTTAAAGCTGCCTTTCATCTTTCACTAGCATTTGTCAGTTTACTAAATAGTTTTGGAGGAGAAGTGGAATAATATCAGAACTTTCATAGGATCATGCAGCATTTAGTGGTATTTGGTGGTCCTTGCATTCAAGATGTTCTGCTTTGAAATCCGATACAGGATTTGGCTGTGCTTCAATTTTTATTAAGGTAACTGAGAATCTGCAGTTGATATTTTTCTTGGTTTTTAAATTATGAAATCTCCCTGGTCTTTGGTCTCAATTTTCTGCCAAACTTCTTCGTCAAAGCTCTTGAATTTGAAGTGTAGACTAGGACTAATGGTGGGTTCTGGAAGCAGCACTGTTCATGGTCAAAGCACATTTAAAGAATCTCCATGAAGTAGCAACCCAAGCAGTTGGTGGCCAGCCATATTTGTGCAGTGCTGCACTGTCTCTTCACAGATCTGATATGATGACTTATACTTCTAGCTGGGCTTGGTGACCCACGGTAATCCTAGAAATGCAGCAGGCTGAGACAGAAGGCTGTTCAAGGCCAACTTAGTAAATTAGTTAGGTCCTAAGCAGCTTACAAAGACCCTGTCTTAAAACAAACAAACAATATCAACAAAAAAGGTCTAGGGTGGTAGCTCAGAGACAAAGTGCCCTCTACCAAAATAATAACAATAATAATAAGAAGCCTCTAATTATGCTTTTGTTTTTGCATTTAGGGGATATGTATGTGAGAGAAAGAGAAAGAGAAAGACATATGGAGCCAGGGAAAGGGAGAAGAGTGAGGGAGAGGGAGAAGAGCGAGGGGGAGGGAGAGAGGAAGGAATGAAGGGAAGGAGGCAGAGAGAGGCAACATAATTCCTTACATTGCCTTGGTAACCTACTTAAATGCCCAGTGTCTCTGAGTTTGACATCTTTATCTCATTAGTTGTTTGGGACTGGAATGTAGCCTGATTTATAATCTGTGGCACGAACCCCATTTCCTGTTGGACTTTTCTGACCTTTTTGTCTTCCATCAGGCCTGTCTTACTGATTCTCTGCTTCTTCTGAATCCCAGGATCCCTAATTATTATGTTCTCTGACTTGCTTATCAACCTTGCTGAACTTCCAGGGATCTGCCTGCTCAGACTGGCATCTCTCACTTATCATCATAACCTCCAGACACTGGGATCCGGTTCCCTGGTTAGAAAGGGGACATCTGTCTAGACATTCCAACTCCCTTGCTGAACCCTTTCACTGGCTCTGCTGCAGCTGCCAGATTTCCTGACTACTTGGGACTTGGGTCACCCTAAGCCCACTCAGTCCTGACAATTCTTTGCTTATCAAGATATCTTCACCAACATGGACTGCTCTATACAACTTGCTTCTCAAGTTCCCTCTCCCTTGCCACCTTTGTGAGACTCACTCACCTGTTTCACAGGGAAGTAATTTTTATTTCACTCAAGGTCCTAGAGGAAACTGTTTTTTTTGTGTTTGTCTCTTGTACTGGACTGCGTGTAGTTCTGGGACAGAAACCACATGGTTATTCAGTTACACAGATGGTTATTAAATATATACCACATGTCAGACACCATGTTTGACAAACAGGTTAATACACACACACACACACACACACACACACACACACATATTCACACAGTGTGAGGGCTTTTGTAGGTCAGCATCACTGGATTTTATCACTAGTAAAATAAGTCTGGTTATTATATTTCACAAAATTTTGTTGAGTAAATGAATTCAATTGACTGAATAACTGACTACAGATTTAACAGTTTGCTTCCTAAAGAATTATGTACTCTCATGAATGTCACCTAGGAAATAAATGCCACTAATTGAGCAAAACTTTTAACAATTAGGGTAAGTGTGGAAGTTGTTTTAAAGGCTAATACTGGGAATTTTATTTATCCTAAACAAGAGAACTCTCTAAAACAGGGACCAGCAAACTTTTTCTGTAAAGAGGATGGTAACAAATGTATTGTGATTTGTGGCCCATACAGTCTCTATCACAACTACTCACCTCTGATGTAGCACAAAGTCAGCCACAGACAATTGCCTAAGACACTCAAGGCTTACGGGGCTTATATTACAGAATCAGGTGCTAGTAGACTTGGCCACTGAGTCCTGTTGTACTGACTGTGGTCTATGTTTTTATAGAGAATAAATTTTGCTTTCTTGATATAAAACTTCTGGAGTGTTTGCTGATGAAAGTAGCTTAGATCTAGTTTAGAGTTTTAATATTCAAAAGAAGGAAGAGGGGTGGCAATGTCACATACCTTTGACAAAGCAAAATGTCACAGCACATCCTAAGGGCATGCCAACTCATCTTGGCTGAAGTCAGAGGCCTGTGTTGGCGTACTGTCTAGATTTTCAATCTTCAGCTTAGAATAATTTCATTGGCATTTTATTAGAAAGGCACTAATCAGATTTAATAAAATTGTGGGTTTTTTAATTAGGTTTGAAATATTTGTATTGCTTACACACACACAAAAGAAGAAGTTCTCTTTGTTAGAGTCATATATAATACTAGAGTTGGGCCTGAATTGGCCTTTGACTTAATTTTGAATAAGCTATGTAAGCATTAAACACTATGTCATCTGTCAGAACCTATTTCTGCTTCTTGGGTCAATTAAACCAATTGAATTCTGCTTATATATGAAAGTTCAACAGAACTTGAAATCCTGTTCAAAGAACTAGATTTTCAAAATAGATGGTAAGAAATAGGTTTCTTGAAAATTATTTTAATGCCCTTATGATTCTAAACAATAAGGTAACCACTATGTCATTTATTTCCTTCTTTTTCTCTTTGTCCTTGAAAATCCCCCCCCACACACATACATACAATGTGAAAGCAACTACAGATGATGTAAATAAATGAACATATCTGTATTCTAATATATTTCCAAAATTTGACAACAGGCAGGATTTGACTCATAGACCATAATTTGTCAACCACTGAACTAAAGTGTATGCTATATTAGTTATGTCTATTGAATGATTTGTTATTAATTTTTAAATAAAAAATATGGCATTCTTTGTCTTAAGAAAAACATAGCAAATTAAGTTAAAAGAATAGACTAACTGTGATGGGACAAAAGTCCTTAAAAATTACACACCATCTCTCTATTTATTTATGTTTGTACTACATGAAGGAATATCTCTTTAAGTACGAGTATCTCATACCTGGTTCACAGAACTTGCTTAAAGTAGGAGACATTCCTGTACATGTTTCTTTGCAGAAGGGTTTGGAATGAACTGTGACTTTAACCATTTGCATGAGCAGAACACAGGATGGACGGCAGTGCAATGTGACAACCATTTCATTTGCAATATTCACAAGCCGGTTTGCTTTCTTTGGCTGATGCCATGGCATTTATGTCTTATTATATGCTGGCTGAATCAGACTGTGTTTCCCCTTTTTTTCCAGACTCTAGTTTTGAGTTGATAAAGCCTGTGGATCAATGGCAGATTTACACATGCTGTTTGTCCACCTGGTGCTTATTTTAAAAACAACTGCTTTTCTCAAAGTGGACACTTGAGAGCGGATGTGTTTATTCATTCTGTTCTAGATAGAAACCCTGATGATCTCTTTCTAATGTCCATAAATATTCTTTGGTCTAACAACAACAGAAGCCTAAGGCGTTTTTCATGTAACCATTAGGTGCTTTGCAATCCAGAGCAGCTCCATGATTTTGTTAGCCCTGGATATATGGCAGTGCATCATCTAGAAACAGGTACAGGTATTTATTGAGCTTCTATATCAATTTCTGTATTTAGATTTTTCATGTACTGTGTTTTACTTAACCAGAATAAACAACCTGTAGATAGATAATGTTAATCCCAACTAAAGGGGAGAGAGCAGAGTTACAGAATATAATGAAGCTTCGCTGGGTTTCATGTTTAAGCAAATGGGCAACACTGAAGCACGGTAATGATGAACAGAATTTTTGCACTAGAGAGACTCCAGAATTTCAGTGATAATGGCAGTCTTATTAATTCATGTAACCTAGCCAAGTTATTTAGAACCCTTTTTCCAGGTGAGAAGCTTACTGATGTTGATGTTGATGTTATATATAAACAGACGATGTTATATGTAAAATGCTTGAGAGGGATTTTAGCTTCAGCCAATATACTCAATATATTTTAATGGCTATTACTAAAGTGATAGGTCCAATGTGCAAATTATTTTCTTGTGACTTTATATCCTTGATCTTTCAGTCACACAAAGCTTATTACTCCTTTAAGGTGATTCTCTTGTTTCCGCTCACAGTTGCACAATTTGCAAAGGATAATTGAAACTGAACGCTCAACCTTCAGCTCAGGGTCTAATAAAAATGCAATTAAAATTGGCTAAAATGGGTTGGGAATATTTAGAGCCTGTGTTTTGTGATTGGTAAGCAGAGAAGTGTGTGTTTTCTATATAAAAGAAAGGAGTAGCTACTTATTGCCAAAAAATTGTTGGCAAATAGAAATACAAGCCTGAATTTGTTATATCATCTACTTTTTTCAAGATCAGGCAGAAAGGCAAATTTTTTTAATGTTAAAATATTCCATTTTTAAGACACTGGTTCTCCATGAAGAGAGAGTCTAGAGAATGGGAGAAATCTTTGCCAGCTGCTCCTCTGATGGGGGGTTAATATCCAGAACATATAAAGACCTTGAAAAAATTAACACCTCAAAAACAAATAACTTAATTCATAAATGAGCAAAAGAACAAAACAGTCATTTCTCAAAAGACGAAACACAAATGACCAACAAATATGTAAGAAAACGTTCAACATGTGGAACAATCAGGGAAATGCAAAAACTACACTAAGATTTCATCTCACTGTAGTCAGAATGGCAATTATCAAAAATACAAACAATAAGAAATGCTGGTGAGAATGTGGGAGAAAGGTACACTCCTACATCATTGGTGGGACTGCAAATTAATACAGCCACTCTGCGAAGCCATATGGAAGTACCTCAAAAAACTGGGAATGGAACCTCCATGTGACTCAGCTATCTACCTCCGCATTATTTATCAAAAATAATCCTAAAATAATGACAGCATAGCAATATGGCTACTTGAAGGTTTATAGCAGCACAATTCACAATAGCCAAATTATGGAATCAGTCTATATACCCATCAATAGATAAATGGATTAAGAAAATGTGCTTACATACACAATGGAGTTTTACCCAGCCATTCAGAAAAACACAATTATGCCATTTTCTGGCAACTGTGAGGAAATGAAGAGCCTCATGCTAAGTGAAATAAACCAGACTCAGAAAATCAAGGGATCAATGCTTTCTCTCTTATGTGGAATCTAGGGCAAAACAGGAAAGAAAGCAGGGATCAAATATCATCAGGATAAGGAAAGATCAGTGGAGTAGAATAAGGAGATGGAGAGGAGGGAAGAAGGAGGGATGGGAAAGGGGAGGAAAAATGGAATATATTTAATAAAATTACTTCTTGTACATATATAAATATACTCTAGGGAATTTCACCTTTATGTGTGTGTGGACTGCATCAGTCAAGGATGGATAAATGGATGAGCGAGAGAGAGAGATCAGTGGAGTAGAGATGGGGAGAAACAGAGAATGAAGTGGAATGGATTAGATTCCATGCATGTTTGGTTTTGTCATGATGAGCCCAGATACTATGTTTAACTATAATGCTGTAAAACATATATATATATATATATACATACATATACATACATACATACATGTGTTTGTATGAACCCAGATGCTATGTTTAATAGTGGCTACTAGAGAGGAGTCATTATATATATTTGTTTCCTTTCCCTTTAAAGTGCAGCACTGTGGGAGTCCATCCTTGAATGTGACTGAGTTTACTCCCTGGCTAGGTGTGAGGTGCTCAGACACTTTTAATGTGGCAGAGCTCTCTCCACCCTTCTTGGGTTTGAGAGCTTTTCTGTGTGGAGGCCTGTCTCACCACTGCCCCAAAGATCCAATCATCACACCTGACCTTGTCACATTGCCCCCCCCTTGACTTTCATTGGATGAAATTTTCCCCAGAATTTTTTGTTCCCCAATAAAAGCCCTCTCCCTAGCGTGTTCTCTCTCTCTCTCTCTCTCTCTCTCTCTCTCTCTCTCTCTCTCTCTCTCTCTCCCCTCTTCAGTAAAACCTCACTGCCCCCCTGGGGAGCTTGAGGCTGAGGGTTCAAGGAGCCATCCCAGAGCTGGTTTAAAGGTAAAATGGTGTCTGTGTCTTTAATTTAAACTCCCTGAGGATTTTCCCACGTGACCAAACTGTTCACACCATCTGCACTGGCCCTGGACTAAATAGCACCACAAACTCTTCTTGCAATCATAGAATGAGAAAGGGCCAACTCTTATGTAGATCAACTAGGATTTCCTTTGAGTTTGTTGAGATGAAAAGTGCTTAGAACAGTAACTCACCTAATAAATTCTCAGTACACTTCACCATCACCTGGTTAAGATCAACATTTCTTATTGTGTACTATATATCCTGAGATAGTGGAACTGTGTGCCTTTCCAGTGGTCTGATGGCTTTCCAACAGCCCTGTTCATAGCCCATGGTCCTCATCCCTGCCACCTGCTCCTTCTCCCACATCCTTGGGCAGTGGTTTGCAGACAGGTGCCCACCAGCATCATTTGCAGGTCATCATCTCATTTGACCTCCTTCTTCACCTGAGGCTGCTGGCCTCTCTTCCCTGGTTCCCAGGCACTGCTCATGTGATTTGCTCTCCTGGGCCCTTCTCCACATTGATAGAAGGGAGCTGAGCCATTGTGGTTGGATGGTAAACACCAGAACATATTTACAGTCCTGCAGAACTTCTAGCACCATGAAGAGTGCAGGCTCTGCAGCCAGCTGCCTGGGTGCTGGCTCAGCTCCTGCTGCAGTTCTACCCTGGGCAAGTCCACTGCACTAGCCCTACCTTCCTTCCTCTGTGAAGACTGACTCCTATGTGGAGATATGTTGGCATGTGGTCTTAATGATCTACTAAGGAACAGGCTTAGAATTACTTGGTATGTAATAAGCAGTCAAAATTAAAAATTTTAACTTATCTTTTCTTAATATTCCTCATTAGGAGCTCTAGATCTTGCGATAGTAAAATTAATGGAAGCTAGCTGGGTTCAAATTCTGACTGAACGACTCATTTGGAGCACATTATTAAACTAAGATCAGCCTGTTAGGCTATAGGATTAATACTAGCTACTTCATAACACAGAGTTGTTACAGAAGTAAATAAAATAAATAGAGTTAAGCACTTTGTATAATGCCCAGCATGTAATAAATAGGAATTACTAAACTTCAGTGCAGTGGTTTTTAGACCTTATGATTACTGATACCAGATTTAAGATCTAAGATATCATATAGGACCCTATTTTCATATATCAATTGGAATTTAGCTCTACTTGTATCTAGAACTGCAGTAGCAAGAAGTAGTTTTTTAAATCAGTGTTTATGAAATCTTACAACAAAAATATATTACAAAAAATTGAGTGAAATATAGTTAAAAAAAAGTATATTCACATATGTGTATTCACTAAAGGCAGACCACAGTCAAAAAAAGTTAGAAAATTCCTTATGAATTTCAAAGGTCTAGTTTGACCCCTGTTGAGCAGTTAGTCAAGAAAGAACTTTCACTGTGTTAACACACCCCTCACTTGGCTTTGTTTCATGGAAGAATTTCCAGTCTGTTATTTTAGTGCTGTGCTATTATGCATTAGATGAACTAGTTTTCCTGGTTGGTTTTCTATTTGTAACATTCAATTGATAATCAACTAGGATTTGTATACAAGAGTTGGGACTTTTAAACTCATTATGATGCTTTTTTGTATATACACAGCAAAGAGGCTATTTTCCAAATGATGTTATTTTGCCAACATCATGAATGAGATGCTGCTGATTTGACTGGCTTGTTAAGAAGGTCCTTTTTTTTTGGTTTCAGGACGTCCTCTTGTAGGTCAATTTGCTAAGTGGTTTTTTTTTTGTTTTTTTTTGTTTTTTTTTTTTTAACATGTATGGTGTTTAATTTTATTGAATATTCTTTAACACATCCACAATACCAGTATCTTGATGTGATGCTTCCTCTTTATCAGTGTTGTCCAATAGACCTTTCTGCCATGACAGAAATGTACAGTATCTGCACTGCACTGTCAGGTATGATAGCCACCAGCCCATGTGGTTACTAAGCTCTTGAAATAAGTGGTGGTACTGAGATACTGAAATTTGATTTTGTAGAATTTTAATTAATTTAAATGGTCATACAAGGGTTTTGGTTCCTGTATTGAATGACTAATATGTAGGTTAGCAGAAGACATTTTAATTGGTGTTCATTATAATTTTCTTTTCCTGATCTTCCTTACCTGCCTTCCTTTCTTTAATCCTTCCTTCCTTCCATTCTTTTTCCTCCCTCTCTCCCTCACTTTTCCCTTTCTCTTTCTCCCTTTCTCCCTTTCTCTCCTTCCCCCCTTCCTTCCTTCCTTCCTTCCTTCCTTCCTTCCTTCCTTCCTTCCTTCCTTCCTTCCTTCTCTAGCACTGGAGCTCAATCCCAGGGCCTCAGCATGCAAGGAAACTGCTCTACCACTGAAACACATCCCAGCCTTCAGGAGAGTTTTCAATTAAAATCTCCTGAAAGAAAGCTGGGTGCACAAATATGATAATTACAGTTTTAGAAATGGGAGGTCCATGCCTTTAATCCCAGAGGCTTGGGAGTGTGAGGAAGGAGGATCATAAGCTCAAAGCCAGTCTCAATCAATTAGTGAGATCCTGTCTGAAAAAATAAGATCTCTGAATGTGACTCAGTGGTTAAGCTCCCCAGGGTTCACTTTGCAGTTCCAAGGGGAAGATAAGAATTTTACAAATGGGAAATAACATTTTTGAAATCATACAAGTTACATAATTTTAGCTTCAATTTAAAAGTTTACTCCTATTCTCAGACTTTATTTACAGGACATCCTGCTATTTTTTTCTTGAAAACATGGTACTTAAACAAATCTGACTTTTTCAAATGTGAAAATAGAATCCACTGAGAGTTAGCTGCCAATTCCCGATAGTATTTAGTTGTAAGTTCCACAAATACAGAAAGGTTTTTTGTTTGTTTTTAGTACTGGAAATTGAACGCAGAGCCTTGCACATGTTAGGCAAGCACTTAACTGTGAGCTTTATTCCAGCCCAGTAAGTGTGTTTAAAGATTGTCTTGTCTCTGTTATCTAGCATAGTGATGGTATATAGTAAATTGTCATTAAATGTTTAATTATTATAATTAAATATCCACAAC
Organism: Marmota flaviventris; assembly: GCF_047511675.1. Classification (NCBI taxonomy): domain Eukaryota; kingdom Metazoa; phylum Chordata; class Mammalia; order Rodentia; family Sciuridae; genus Marmota; species Marmota flaviventris. The sequence continues at coordinate 50,022,003 of NC_092514.1, read as the reverse complement.
CTAAAGCTTCAAACTACACAACAGTCCTTAAATCCTACAATCCAATAGTGACATCAGTTCATGTTAGTAGCAAGAAGGAGATGGGATCCAGGGCCACAGTGCAGTGATCCCTGGCTGGTAGCTGAAACCTCAGGATGCAAGCTGCATCAGCACAGCGCACTGCCATGTGTATGGACACATATTTGGAAACAGCCCAACTAGAATCAAGGTCTATTTACCCTACAGTCTTAGGTTCAGAGTTAGAAAGGACTTTCCACATGATTTAAACCAACATTCTTTCCCCAGAAGGATTTCTCTTTACAGTGTATTAAACATGGTTGCTATGGTCCGAATATGTTCTTCCCAAATGTATATGTTGTGACAATCACCATTGTGACAGCAGCAAAAGGGACAATGAGACTTACTATACTCTCAAAATCAACTTAAATAAATTATTTCTCAATTCTAATGACATATACGTTTTCACTGGTTGATAGTACAGGTAGAAAAAGTATGTAATGTGATTTAAAAGTCAAAACATGTGATTAGGTCATGGGGCTCTATATTTTTTAACAGAATGAATGCCCTTATATAAGAGGCTTCACACCTCATTCACATCCCTTTCCCCGCTTCTGCTTTCTGTCATCTGATGATGCAGCAATACACGCCACCTTGGACAATGTGAATATACTTAGTGTTACTTAACTGTACACTTCAAAATGGTCTAAATGGCAAATTGTAAGTGTATTTTACAATAAAAACATCGAAAGATGCATTTTCTATTGTTCAGTGTTTCCTGCTATTATTTAGTAATCACATTCATTAAGAGCACTAACTAGCCAGGCACAGTGGCTCATGCCTGTAATCCCATTGGGAGGCTGAGGCAGGAAAATTGCAAGTTCAAAGCCAGCCTCAGCAAAAGCAAAAGCAAGGTACTAAAAAATTCAGTGAGACCCTGCTCTAAATAAAAAACAAAATAGGGTTGTGGATGTGGCTCTCTGGTACCCAAAAAAAGAAGCACTAATCAAAATTTCACAACCCTGTATTTGAGATTCAATTCTGCTTGCTGCATCTCTGAAAACTAAAAGCATGTCACTTAGCTAAGCCTCAGTTTCCTCATCTGTAACACAGGAATTATAAAATGCTTACTTACCCATTAGAGGTTGCTGTGAAATTTCAACTTGGTAAAGTGTAAATACACAAAGAAAGCTCAATAAATGTTAGCTCTGATTTTATTTTTAAGTTTTCAAACCAATATGATTCTTGTACTTTGTATAAGGAAGGCTAACAAATGGCTTTAGCATTAAAAAGGCTATTTGTTCATTTCTCCTTAGTCCTTAATGTTATGGAGAACTATAAGACAACATGCCCTAAAACCCATTTCATATCATAGTCAAGTGATGAGCCCATGTGTTGACCACTGAGTCAATAGTTAATAATCTTAAAGTATCATACTCCAAGAGGCAACAATTTCAGAGAAGCCACAATAACTTATTGTACTTGAAATAATTTACATATAATAATGTGTGTATAAACCTGTACATATAATTTTTATCAAGTATAATATGATCATACAAAAACATTGACTCACAATATAGTACACACATTCCAAAAAAGGCTATTTTATTTTTGTCCCTTTTACATCATATTTTAGGCAAGATGATGAAACCCAGAAAATAACAGGAATGGACTAGTTTATAAAAACTGGGTATTTTATAAGTGAAACACATTCAGTCATCTACATCTCTCAAATTGCAAACAATGTGGCTTACTGTACTCTCAAAATGAACTTAAATAAATTATTGCTCAATTCTAATGACGTATACGTTTTCAGTGGTTGATAGTCCAGGTAGAAAAAGTATGTAAAGTGATTTATTAGTCAAAACATTTCATACAAAAGGATTTTTTTGGGGGGTACTGGAAATTGAACTAAGGGACACTCAACCATTGAGCCGCATCCCCAGTCTTATTCTGAATTTTATTTAAAGAAAGGGTTGCTAAGAGTTTTGCCATTGCTAAGGCTGGCTTTCTACTTGAGATCCACCTGTCTCAGCCTCCCAAGCTACTGGGATTACAGGCATACATCCAAAGGAATGGTTTTAACCAAACCCTCATAATGTCAAGAGAAAATGCATTGAAATTAAAAATATCTGAAGCAAGCATTTTTAAAGACCATTACAAAAAATACAAAAAAGGTTAAAAATGTCATAAAATAAAAATTTATACAGATAAAGTTAAGAGGTTAAAAACTATCAAATGTATTAAAATCATCTAAAGTCAAATAAGACATAATTTATCTATATAATTTAAATTATAATATTATATAAATATATTATATAAATATATAATACATATATAATATAAATTAAATACAATATAATTATATAACATTCTAATTTATATTATATTATATATAATACATTTATTTTATCATATATACATATAATAAACATATATAAATTATTATATTTTATGTATATTAATATATAATTATATTATATTAATGATAATATATTATATATAATTTATATAATATATTTACATAACATACTTATATATTTATATATAAATTATATATATTAATATATAAATAGATAAATATATATTATATAAATTATATATATTACATATCAAATGTTTATGATTCATATGTATTTAATATAAATTATATATAATATATGAAATACATATATATTATAAACACATATAATAAAATAATATAAAAATTAAATATATAAATATTATTTTATTATATATAACATATTTATTATATATCATATAATATATTTAGATTTATATTAATTTATATTACATTGCATATCATTGTAATGTAATTATAAAATAATATAATTTCTATTATTAATAAGATAATACAATTATTATATTAGTATAATTTATATTAATATAATATATAAAACATAAGGATTATATTATAATTATATATAAACAACTTATAATATATCATATAGATATATGTAAATCTATAATATGTAGTATATAATATATAATACATAATATATAATATATAAATATATTATAATTTAAATTATATAGTTTAGTTATTTGGCTTTAGATGGTTTTAATGCTTCTTATAGTGTTTTATCCCTTAGCTTTATCTGTACAAATTTTTATTTTATGACAGTTCCAAACTTTTAGTATTTTTTTTTAAATAACAAACATTTATTGGTGTCACTTATGGTAGAAAAAAGTTTCTACACCAGATTTGCATGACCCAATCATTAAATAGAACATTTATGAGGTGAACACACATCCTGACCCACATTTTTATATCCAATTTTTTAAGATAGCCAATTCTTCCTCTCTCTCTCTTCCCCAAAACATGTGAGCAACTGCTGATGGAAAGCAGTAAACAGCCACTTGGGCTGTAGCATTTTCAACTCAACTTTGAGGTGAAGATTCCAATTACATTCGAGACTTAAGTTCTCTCAGTTTTCTCCTAAGGAAAGTTCTGAGTCCAGTATTTACAATATTGCAGCACTAGCAGATCAGAGTCTTCAACTCGTCTCTTTCTGCTGTATCCTCTTCACCAGTTGGGGGAGGGCCTACACTTTCATTGAGTTTGCTGATAATTGGCTGAACAATTTCTTCTAGTTCCTTCTTTTTAGTTTTGAAGTCTTTAATGTCAGCTTCTTGGTGGTTTCCAGCCATTCAATCTTTTCCTCTACAGCTTTTTCCATGGTCTCCTTATCTTCAGAGGAAAGTTTGCCTCCCAACTTTTCTTTATCTCCAATCTGATACTTTAGAGTGTAGGCATAGCTTTCCAACTCATTCCTAGTATCAATGCACTCCTTGAGTCTTTTGTCTTCCTCAGCAAACTTCTCAACATCATTAACCATCTTTTCAATTTCTTCAGGTGTCAGGCAATTTTGATCATTGGTAATTGTAATCTTATTTTTGTTCTCTGTACCTTTGTCTTCAGCTCTCGCCCAAAGAATAGCATTCACATGTATCTCAAAAGTGACTTCAATCTGGGGGACCCCACAGGAGGAATTCCAGTGAGATCAAATGTACCCGGAAGGTGGTTGTCTTTTTTCAGGGGTCCTTTACCTTCATAGACCTTGACTGGAACAGTAGGTTGATTATCAGAAGCTGTAGAAAAGATCTGAGACTTCTTGGTGGGTACCACAGTGTTTCTTGGTATCAGTTTGGTCATAACACCTCCCACAGTTTCAGTACCAAGTGTCAGAGGACATGCATCAAGCAGTACTAGGTCACCTGTATCTTGATCATCAGAGAGTACACCAGCCTGGACAGTGTCACCATATGCAACAGCCTCATCTGGGTTTATGCCACAGGATAGCTCCTTGCCATTGAAGAACTCTTTAACAAGTTGTTGAATCTTTGGAATTTGAGAAGAGCCACCAACAAGAACAATCTCATCAATATCAGACTTCTTCAAGTCAGAATCCTCCAGTTCTTTCTGAACAGGCTTCATGGTAGACCAGAACAGGTTCATGTTTTCAAATTTTGCCTAAGTCAGGGTTTCAGAAAAGTCTTCTCCTTCATAGAAGGACTCAATTTTAATTCTTGCTTAATGTTGAGCAGACAGGGCCCACTTGGCCTTTTCTACTTCACGCTGGAGTTTCTGCACAGCTCTGTTTTCTTTCCTAACATATTTGCCAGTCTTCTTTTTGTACAGCTTGATGAAATGTTCCATAACACACTGGTCAAAGTCTTCTCCACCCCGATGAGTATCTCTATTGTTGGCCATGACTTTGAAGACATCAAATTATCAATGGGGAGAAGAGACACATAGAAGGTTCCACCACCCAGATCAAACACCAGGATGTTCTTCTCTCCCTCCCTCTTATCCAGGCCATAAGCAATAGCAGCTGCTGTAGGCTCATTGATGATCCTCATAACATTCAGGCCAGCAATGGTTCCAGCATCTTTGGTTGCTTGCCAATGGCATCATTAAAATAGGCTGGTACAGTAACACTGCATGGGTAACCTTCTTTCCCGAATAAGCCTTTGCAGTCTCTTTCATTTTAGTGAGAATCATAGCAGAGATTTCTTCTGGAGCAAATGTCTTAGTTTGCCCACCTCCAATATCAACCTGAATATATGGTTTAGGTTTCTCTTCAAACACTTTGAAAGGCAAGAACTTGATGTCTTGCTGCACAGAAGGGTCATTCCCAGTGCTGCCAATGAGCCGCTGGGCATCCAAGACCATGTTCTCAGGATTGGAGGTGAGCTGATTCTTGACTGTATTGCGGATCAGACGTTCTTCTTCAGGGGTGAAGGCCACATAAGATGGCCTGATGCGGTTGCCCTGATCGTTGGAGATGATCTCCAGTGGCCATTCTTGAACACCCCGACTCAGGAGTAAGTGGTCCCCAGGTCGATGCCGACCACTGTACCCATGTCCTTTTCTTGTCATCCTCTTCAGCTGTGCTGCGCAGAGCAGCAGCAGAACCTCGGCCACCAGAGAGAACTTCATCTTGCCCTAGCTGTTGGCCACTTGCTCTCCTCAGCAGAAAGCCAGAAGTCGCAGGCAATCCAGCAACAGGCCGCAGCTGAGAGCAGAGAGGTTACAGGTCTCTTACACTCAAGATGCCTCAACTCTGTCCGTCTGTGTTGTCTCTGCCAATGTCTCAAACTTTTTAGTATTGAAGTGCATTTTCTTTCTACAATTGTATTAATTACCATATGTAAAAATTGACAAGTAGAATGCTAGTAAACACAGATTTGCAAGCTTTTAGGCCACTATGTATATATTAAAAAAGTTAAGTGAATTGCCAATGCTTCCATACATGCTATAACAACACAAGTGTTCAAAGATGCACTAGAACATTATGTGGGAAAAAAATATATTCATACCCAATCAAGATTTTTCAGGCACTTGCATTCAGAAGCATTTTATGAATCAGCACCAGGTTTGCTCCAAAATAAAGCTCATTTTCCCCTACTGCCCCTATTTGTTGAGAACAATATTATACATTAAAGATGCATTTACATGAATCACTTTATAGAGAAAATTATTTTAAATTTAAAATTATAATACTTATTTTATGCATAACTTCAAAAACACAGAATTTAAAGACAATACCAGTGAGCACTATCATTCTATATGACTAAAACACTATCATTCTATATGACTAGCAAACACTATACAAGGCCAAAAGGCAAAATATATACTTTGGCAATCCTATACAAAAGGGGTTCTGTTACAACATTCTTTCATAAAATAAACACAATACATAAAAACGAAACAAGAAAAAGAAGAACTGAATTTTGACAACCTACACAAACTGTGGCATTCCACATTCAAAGTCTTGTAACTCTTCCATTTGTTTTAGCCTGAGTCCCTGGCACATTGGATTCATGTCAGGCAGGCCCAGCTCCTCACAGTTCTCTTTAGGCTCAGCAGCTGGTTTCAAAGCATAAGCTGATGTGCTGTCTGCCTCTGGAACAGATTTCTCCACATGACTCAGGGGAGTAAGAGCTGTGCTAGGAGGCACTGCTGCTGAAGGTGAAGCTGGTCTCTCCTCAGTCCCCCTGACTTTGCTGGTCGGGGTAGGTGGTTTGTAAAAAGTTGTCCCGAGATGGGGCTGCAGTATTCTGGGTGCTCTTGCAGGAGCAAGACGGTGAGAATGAGAGGACAGTCTCACTGGTGCCTCTCTTGCTGAACTGGCTGGTGTGTTGGGCTGTGTGGCACCGTTGGAATGGTCACCACTAACCTTGATGCTCATTGTCACTTTTTCCTGGAGTACACTTGGCACAATCACTGCACTCATGCCAGTTAAGTTCTTTGGTTCACATTGTTGTTCCTGAGTTTTTTGTGGAATCTGCTGATCAAAACCATTAATTTGGGAGCCAACAGTAGTAGAGGTACCTTTTCTATTAAGTCCTTCAAAGGTAAGATTCTGGCAAAACTTGTCTGAATTGACATTTCCCACATTTCTGCTGTTTTTCTCATTAGGAGAGCTTGCAAGATGGAACCTATCTACAGGCAAACAGAAACATCTGATCTTGGGGCTTGGCATAGGCCTCTGTATATCATTTGTTGTCACATCAGATTTCAGACTAAGTGGTTTCGTGGTTTTACACATATTGTCCATCTTTTGTGATGATGATTCAAGTTCTCTGTGATCTGAAAAAGAAGAGATTTTTTTTTTTAACTTCATGAAGCTTGGTTAATAAGGAAGTGTGGTTATTTATGAATGGGCATTCTCTCAAACAACAGAGTCTTACATATTTTTTCCAACATTATTTTCTCAGTCATCTATGCAGAGGAATTAAAAATCCATACAATATTAAAGGCACATTTTTAATTAAAGCATTACTTTTTAAAATTTATCTTAATAGAACAAATAGTCACAAATCACATAAAATTTTTAAAAAAAACACTTCCTGTAGTAACTTGTTTTAATATACTACCCATGAATGAATATTTTCTGTGTTAAGACTTTCCTGATTTCAACAGGCAGACAATGGTAACTCTAGAACAGTAACATTATTCTGTATACCAACAATCGCCATGTCCGGAATCCCAAGTACTTTGCCTGTCACTTAATCTGCTTTCCGGCTACATTCTGTCCATACTGAGGGCAACACACCAAAGAGGACTTGGATGCTCTCCCAGCTGATCCACTAATACATGGCAACATCCTCTGGACAAAGGAAGGTTGAAGAGCTGTCAAAATTGCCATTGTGCTACTGGTCCTGGAGACTCCAGATTTACCTCCTACTCTTTCTCCTCTAGTCTGGTCCCAAGGTCCCTGTTTTCTCACCTAGAACCCTAGCATCTCCCACTCTGTCTTTGCTGCATGTACCCCAGAAGCTCCTGTTGCTAGAAAGGTGCGGCCATCTGGCCATGATCCTCGTCTCCCTGCTGAGAAACATGAGACAACTGTGTGCCTTGCCACTAGTCTGATGGCTTTCCAACAGCCCTGTTCATAGCCCACAGTCCTCATCCCTGCCACCTGGTGCTTCTCCCATATCCTTGGGCAGTGGTTTGCAGACAGGTGCACAGCAGCATCACTTGATGATGATCTCAGGTCATCATCCCATCTGACCTCCTTCTTCACCTGAGGCTACTGGTGTCTCTTCCCTGGTTCCCAGGCAGTGCTCATGTGATTTGCTGTCCTAGAACCTTCACCACATTGATAGAAGGGAGCTGAGCCATTGTGGTTGGATGGCAACCACCAGAACATATTTACAGTCCTGGAGAACTTCTAGCACCACTTCTAGCTGCCTGGGTGCTGTCTCAGCTCCTGCTCCAGTTCTGCCCTGGGCAAGCCTAGTGCACTAGCCCTACCTGCCTTCTTGTGTCAAGACAAACTCCTATGTGGAGATATGTTGGCATGTGGTGTTAATGATCTTCTAGAGAAAAGGCTCAGAATTACCTGGTATGTAATGAAAATTTCAAATATTTTAAAATTATTTATTGTTATTACTATACCTACCTGGGAATCCAATTTCATTGGACAGCGAAACAAGTTTACATTTAGGAAAGAGACAGGATGAGGTTCAAATCCTGAATCAACAATAATTTAGGGACATGACCCTTGGCATTATTTACCTTCCTCAGACTGTTAGCTATGGCTTAAAGGAGGCCAAGGTTCATAGCACAGAAGTGCTAATAAGATCAAATCAGATAAATGGAATCAGTGAGTCCAGTGCTTTTCTTTGCAGAGAGGTAACGGACTGTCTTTGTTTTCAGACTTTCTCAGGCTACACTAATTGATATTTCATTAATTTTATATATCAAATTTAACATTTATGGCTATATATTGAAAAATTCGGATTTAGCTCTACTAAAGCAGTAACGAATGAAAGGTTTTCAACCCCCTTAACCAGAAACCATTTACTGAAATAAAGCGATCAAAAAACAGTGAACAAAAAGACTGGAGCCAGGAAAATGGAAGACATGTGTGCTTCATGTGCTAAAGTTAGGCCACAGGTAAAGGGACATCTAAAATCTTTAGTAGTCTATTTTTTTTGAGTTTCAGGAGTCCAGCTTTTTTCTGTTTTGACTTTAATTGATGACAAAGAAGTAAAGGTGAAAACAAATCTCAGAAAGAGAACAAAAATAATTTATGAATTTCAAGATATCTTTTTACAAGAAAGAAACAAAGCACGATATTCATTTAAATGACATTCATTAAACTTTCTCAATGGCTACAAAAGTTAACTAATAAAACCTTGAAGTTTGAACTTACCTCAACTTAATACACCTTGTTTTTTTTTAAAGGATGAGTATTGTAGATGGACACAATATTTTTATCTTTATTTATTTGTTTTATATGGTACTGAGGATCCAACTCATGGCTTCACACATGCCAAGGCAAGCGTTTTACGGCCAGCCCTCACCTTGGTTTTTAATCACGACTTCTTGGCAAGGTTTGAAATATGCAAAGATATATGTTACATGACCACTCACCAATGAGACATGCATCCCTTTTTTCCAATGCATTTTGCTTGCATTCTGATTCCTCAAATGATGTAGCCAATTCGTAATTTTTAATTTCAATGTCTGCAGTGTGAATATCCTATTGATACAAGAAAAGTTTTAAACTAAAAGCAAAACACATCTCAAAACAAACAGTTCAAAGACTATTAACTTGTTAACATAAACATCACAAATTTAATCCAATTCTGTAATGGTCAAAACTCACTTGCTTTGTAGAAAAATATTGTGACTTTGTGGAATGTTCTGTTGATATTACGGGTTTGGAAGGAGGGCTTTTAACCACCCGAGGTGCAACAACGTCAGTACTAGATGAAACATTTTGTGGTTCTAGGGACCCATCGAAGATCATCTGTGCATTGGTAATGAGGAACTCTACTAACAGGGCCTGATTGGCATACGCAACAAGAGAGGAGGAGATGGTACCAGGAGTGGTTGTAGGCCTGGGCCTCATCAGACAGGGTCCAAATACCACCCCCAAGTTTTTTGAGTTCATCAGGTTTTCTTCAGAACGGTCTACAACCCTGAAAAGAAGAACACATAAAGTGCATGAGATTTGCCTAATAGATGTCCTTAATGGTAGTTTACTATGACTTGAGAAGGTTGGAGAAAACTCGGGCTATAGAAGACTACAAAACGTTTGTCAAGGGTCAAGTTTGGTGGGTCTAGGGAAAGAATCCTTTGTTTCATTATGATACTTACCACACACCAAACTGAGTTTCAGAGTACTATATTAGGATAAAATGCATGTAAGTAGAAGGAACTACTGAACTCAGTAGCAGAAGGAAGAAAAACACCTCTAAAAATTGCTCCATCGTTGTATGTGGGATATACTCCCCATTTCTTATACTGGAAACTGAAACAGCACTGTCAATTTCTCTCTCACTGCCCAGTTAGTTTTCTTTTTTTAAAAAATAATTTTTACCTAGAGATGGATACAATACCTTTATTTTATTTATTTATTTTTATGCAGTGCTGAATATCAAACCCAGTGTCTCACATGTGCTAGGCAAGTGTTCTATCACTAGCCACACTCCCAGCTGCCCACAGCTAGTTTTCTAGCCTAGATGATTCTCTCTCCTGAACATCTCTCTGTTCTATTGCCACTATCAATGTTCTGGTTTTACTTCAAACACTCTCAGCTTGTTATTTCTATGACTATCCAAAGAAATCTGTCTCTGCCTGGTTTAGCTATCAGGATGATACTAGATTCATCTATGGGTAAAAATACTGTGATATATATATATAGTGAATGGGGTAGGTTTGCTATTTGTCTTTCAGAGGATTCATCACTGATGTATAGAAATGCATTTGATTTATGAGCATTAATTTTATATCCTGCTACTTTGCAAAATTCATTTATTATTCTAGAAGTATTCTGGTGGAGTTTTTTGGATCCTCCAAGTATAAAAATTATGTCGTTGGCAAAGAATGGTAATTTAAGTTCTTCTTTTCCTATTTGTATTCCCTTGAATTTCTTTCATCTAATTGCTCTGGCTAGAGTGGCAAGGATTATGTTGAACAATTTTTAGATGGAATGCTTCCAATTTTTCTTCATTTAGAATGATGTTAGCCTTAGACTTAGCATAGAGAGCTTTTACTATGTTGAGGTATATTCCTACTACCCCTAGTTTTTCTAATATTTTGAACATGAAAAGGTACTGTATTTTGTCAAATGCTTTCTCTGCATCAATTGATATAATCATAGGTTTCTTCTATTTAAGTTTATTGATGTGATGAATTACATTTATTGATTTCTATGTGTCGAACCAACCTTGCATCCCTGGAATACACAACTTGATCATGGTGCATTTTTTTTTTCATATGTTTTTGTATGTGATTTGCCAGAATTTTATTGAGAATTTTTGCATCTATGTTCCTCGGGTAGATATGGATCTGAAATTTTCTTTCCTTGATGTGTCTCTGGCTGGTTTGGGTATCAGGGTGATACTAGCTTCACAGAATGAGTTTGGAAGCGTTTCCTGCTTTCCTATTTCATGGAATAATTTGAAGCCCTTCAAGATATGAATAGTTAAAAAAACTGTGGTATATATACACAATGGACTATTACTCAGCATTACAAGAGAATAAAATAATGGCATTTATAGGTAAATGGATGGAGATGGTGAATATCATGAAGTAAGCCAATCCCCCAAAATCAAAGGCCAAAATTCTCTCTGATAAATAAATGTTGATACATAATTGGGTCTCTCAGGATAGATGAACATTGTTTGGGCTCAGGAGAGGGAAGGAAAAGGAGGGGTATGGGGAAGGAAAGATGGTGGAATGAGACAAACATCATTACCCTAAGTACATGTATGACGGCACATGTGGTATGACTCTACATCATGTACAGAGAAATGAAAATTTGTGCTCCATTTGTGTACAATGGACTGAAAGGCATTCTGCTGTCATGTATAACTGATTTGAACTAATATATGTTTTTTAAATTTTTATTTTATTTATTTATTTGTATGTGGGGCTGAGGTTTGAACTCAGGGCCTTGCACATGCTCTACTGCTGAGCCACAATTCCAGCCACAAAAAATAAATTTAAAAAAATTTTAAAAAGGAGATCTTAATTGCTGTCAGAAAGGTCTAGCAGGCAAATCTGAATATGTGAAATTCTGATTCCAAGTTCTTTAGTGGGTATAGAAATAACATGGTCAACTAAACTGCCAAGTAGGTAAGATTTTTTATCAAGTCTCTAGGAAGGGTAGCACAGTTCCTGCTACTGCTTGCTATATTGTAGCCTAATGAAATCAAATTTTCTAAATGCAAAATGCTTCCTTGTGTCTCCATGTCTGTTTCTCTCTGCCTCATATGCTCTTCTACACATTCACTACCAAATCACCACTCAGTTCTTAAAATCAGACACAAGGCATTTTGCCTCTTCTGCTCTATTCCTACCCCCAAAACTTCCTCTGCATGCCTACAAGCTGTGCACAGCTACTAGAAAAAGGATGATGGTGAACTGTGGTTATATACAGATCTGTACCCCAAGAGGATAAGCCCACAAATAGCAGAAACCCTATATTTCCATCCTAGTTTCCCCAGCCAGAACCTGGCACACAGGAAGCATCTGAGGGAACCATGTTTGCTGCATGAACATGTATTCAGTGTCTCCCTCTCCCAACACATAATAAGAACATCCTAAAAATCATTTTGAAAATCATAACACAACAATATAAATGTACTGAATACTATTGCCCTGTTCAATTAAAAATGGCTAAGATGGTATAAAAATTCTTACCTCTTAAGATGGATGATAAGGTAATGTAGAGTGTTAAAATTGGACGGTGGCAATTGTCTTAGAAGGTCCTTGGTTTTGAGAAGAATTTGGTTGATTCCCGTACACATATTTGGAGATGTGTTGTCTTCAGGTTTGTCCCTTTTGGTGTCCTGTAGTTGGTTAATATGTTGGATGACATTTGCAAGCTCCATATATTCCTGGTACCATTGGAATAAAAACAATGGTTCTGGTAGCTAAAGAAACAAAATTATATTAAAAATACCTTTGGGCTGAGGTTGTGGCTCAGAGGTAGACTGTTTGCCTAGCACATATGGGGACCTGGGTTTGATCCTCAGCACCACATAAAAATTAATAAATAAAATAAAGGTATTGCATCCCGCTACAACCAAAAAATAAATATTTTGAAAAAATCTTCTGCCTGTTTTCTTTGTTAAAGTCAACTATAAGTGAGAGTTACTCAATTAATTTAGCATGTCCCTTTAGATTAACAAAATCTAAAGTCAATCTGTATTTATTGATATCTTTTTCAGTACTGGAGATTGAACCTAGGACCTCAAGCATGCTATGCAAGCACTCTAGTACTGAGCTTCATCCCTGCCCATAAAATAAAATATATATGTTTGGTAGAGAAGTGACTTAGAAAGCAAATCAAACTCTTGACTATAAATTATATTTATGTTAATAACAAATTAATAGATAATGAGTGAAATTCTAAACTTTAAATAAAGTTTAAGCTTTAAGCTTCATTATTGGATTTTAAAACTCTTCATCTCTATCCTAAACACATTATATTCACATCTGCCCCCCAAATAGCATAATCTTCAGCTGTTTTACTGGAAAAAACATAGAATAGTGAACAAAATCTATAAAACGAATCAGAAACCCATGGATTTTATGAGTAAGGGGTAAAAATATCAAAGTGCAAAAGGGCACAGATTTTACTTGGGAAAGAATGAAGATCAGCACAAGATAATATGACCTACAAAAACATACTGTCATCATCTCATGAAACTTTAAAACAGGCTGATTTGCCATGAATAGATCAAAAGAAGTAGTTCTTACAACAAATATCCACTGCCATAATGAATTTCAATGTTTCTACTGATCTACAATAGAAAATTCAGTGAACTGTTAGCTACCTGATGTCCTATAATATCTGTGGGAAGTTAAGGTGTTGCCCTGTGATCAGTTTCTATCTTCACCACTCTGGGATCTGAAGCAAGTCACATCACCTCTTGGAGCTTTAGGTCAATGAGTCAGATAAAGGCTACTCTCTAACACTATTGCAAGAATTGAGCACACCAGACTTGTTTACAGACTCTAACATTTCTCTAGCAAAATGCCAGGCACCATCCTGACTTGTTTACAGACTCTAACACACTTTCCCAAATGAAAGTCTTAGATATACAAAATTCCTCAACAGAATGCAAGTTTATTGTATTGTACCCAATTCATCTCCTCTCCCTGACTGACTAAACAAGGTTAAGGATGACACATTATGAGACTTCCAGTCATTCAAAGGTATCAACCTCCATTTCTCAGTTGAGGGGTCTGTAGAATGTGATTAAAGGGTTATCAATGCTTTCCTGGGCTAACATTATAGATCCAGCAATTTATACTTAATTTCTTTCCCTCCTGCAATTCCACTAAAATACAGTAGGCTCATAAGGACTAGGAAAATATAGAAAACAAAAAGCAACAATTCACAAGTAGAAGAGCAGATGAATAAGTCCTGATGCAGCATTTCCAAGAAAACTGACCCTTTGTCACTCAACATGATTTTCAGAATCCTAAAGGGACGTGGACAATCACTACCAGGTCCTCTGATCTTGGCTTAGGTTGCAGGTGGGCCAGCTGAGAAAGCTTAGCTCTCTATAGAATCCTGTCTCCACTCCATGTACTAGGGCAATCTCCTTTCTAAAACTCTGGAAAATTTTTCTCTGGGCAATGGGATACAGAGGCTCTCTGAATCGAGGCAATGCCAAACATAAGGAACAGAGAGGTAACTGTCTTCCAATGGGGATATGTTGGCTATATGCACACTGAAAGCACAGATCCTGCAGTCTTAGTAACCCTGGCTTCCACAGTATTGGTACTGTATCTCTAGGCAAGGAAAAAACCCTTTCCTGGGGGACTGGGGTTGTGACTCAGTGGTAGTGCACTCATCTGGCATGTGTGAGGCACTAGGTTTGATCCTCAGCACCACATAAAAATAAATAAATAAATTTAAAGTATTGTGTCCATCTACAATTAAAAAAAAATGCCTTCCCAGGAGGATCACACCAGTGCCAGAACAGGGAACTAGAGACATGTAGTTAGGCATATACCAAACAGTCCACCTAGACCACTTTATAGTAAAGTTCAAAGTTTTTAAAAAGCCTTGATGTGTGTTCAAGTGCTTCCAAAGTGATTTCAAGTCCAAACTCATGTAACTAGACACCACGAAAGACAAAAATCAAAATGGGTAGAAAAAGAACAAATTGAAGGTGTAAAATTATGCTGTCAATATGCTGGCAACAAGTCAGATATGATAAAAGAGCACTGGAAATGCAACTGATCTAAACTGAGATGTGCTCTAAATGAAAAATAGATACCAGATTTCAAAGAAGAAGAGCTGCAATACAAATAAATAAATAAACAAAATACCTCATAATTTGAAAAACTAGATATTCAAAATGTTAAATGATATATTAAAATTTGCTTCACTTTATTTTTAATTTTTATGTTGCTATAGAAAATTTAATGTTACATATGAGGGTCACATTGTATTTCTACAGAGGTTAGAGGCCAAATAGAGAAAAGAACCCTTAATGAGAAAAATCTATGAATATCCACAATAAAAGAGCATTATATAATCATTTAAAAATGTTATCAAAAGAATAGAAAATCAGACTTCTTGAATATAAAAACATGATCTCACAAATGGAGTAATTTACTCATTCAAGAAGAAAAAGACAAGGAACTGTCTTAGAAAGTTTTTGAAGAAAAAAAGAACTATAAAGAAAAGGTAAGGGAACTGGAGAACAAGTATGCTTGCCAAGCAAGTGCAAGACCCTGAATTTTTAATCCCCACGAGTACAAATAACAAATTTATAAATATTTATATGTGTGTTTGTGTATGTGCACACACACACATCTCCAAACAAGAGCTTCAAGTGCAAATTACAAAGACAGATGGTGGGTGGGAGAATGGCAATAAAAGTCAAGAAAAGTTCCAAGAACTAAAGTGCTCACAACTGACGGAGCTCGTGGAGTGGCCAGAATACTGGATGGAAATATATCCACATCAAAGTACATCATTATAAAATCTTAGAATAATGAGGGGGGTTATGACATAGTCTATACCAATGAAAAATATGAAATATAAAATATTTTTGCTCTTTGCATTTGATGGTCGGTTTAGAATAAAACTTTAACCTGTTGAAGGTAAAATTTTAACACTTCACAGATATCGTGTGAAGAAAATTCGGACAGATCTACTAAATGCCTTCCGTTTTCCAGAGCTTGACACAGTATTGCGATTTTTGCCTTGTTGCCACTGACTCGATAAATTCCCTTGAAGAGAAAAGAAAAACAGAATGCAATATTTTACTTTAGTACAAAGGGCTAAATGCAGACATCTAGACAGAGTTGATGTATCTACTTAAATTTTTATTAGTATTTAAAAAATACAAGTTGAAGTCAAATAAATTAACATTTTCCAAATAAATGTGAATAAATTTAGTTATTACAAATGGAGAGTGCTGATTTTCTTAAAATCTCTTTTTCATTAAAACAAATCACAAAGGCATTTTGTTTTTAGAGTTTTAAGAGTAAACAACATACTTGTAAACACAAGGCAGTCTTTTCAATTTCTAAAGTACACATTTTGATTATGAAAGGAATGCCATCTGGCTCCTTTTTGGCAACACAGGACAATTCTGCTCCAAATAAGTGTATTTTCCCCCGAAGTTTCCGATGTCCGCAAACGATGGTTAAGTTTGCCATGCATTTTTTATGGCAGACAAGAAGACACTATAAGAAAATGATATTTGAAAACTGATTGACTCACCTTAAACTTATTCACAACTAAGCAAAATACAGGCCGACTAATAACAACAAAAATAAGTTAAAAAGTATTATTTGTGGTTTGTGAATTACATTTAACAAGAAAACTATAGAAATAAACTGTGGGACTTTATTAAACATGTGCTGGCAAGCCAGGTGTGATGGCATATGCCCATAATTCCACCTACTTGAGGGGTTGAAACAGGAATTTCACAAGTTGAAGGCCAGACCAATCTAGCAAGAACCCATTTCAAAACACAATTTTAAGAAAGGGTAGATGGGCTGGGCATGTGGCTCAAGCTGTAATGCGCTCGCTTGGTGTGCGCGGGGTGCTGGGTTCGATCCTCAGCACTACATAAAAATAAAATTTAAAAAAAAGATATTGTGTCCACCGAAAACTGAAAAATAAATATTAAAAATCTCTCTCTCTCTCTCTCTCTCTAAAAATATGGCATGTGCAAGACCCTGAATTTAGTTCCCAGGAGTACAAACAACAAATTTATATATATTTAAATGTGTGTTTGTGTGTGGACACACACATCTCTAAATAAGTAAAATCATAACAAAAAAGTATATAGCAAAAGAAAAAAATTGTGATTCCAAAAAGATCTTACCTCTTCGCATTTAAGACCTCCAAATATGACAATGCGTTCACAGTATCTACATCTTGCTGGAAATCTCCATTTTCTGAACTTATGGGTGGCAGCTGCTTTTGCCATTAATGATTGCTGAAATGTTCCAAGGGAGCTGAGTCCTTACAACAGAAATGTTAGTATGTAAGAAGGGTAAAATGACAAAAACATACCACATGATATTGTACTTGGAATAATTTTTAGACTTTGAGATTACTTATATATTACAAAAAGCTATTATTTTGAATTTCTAACATCAAAAAGCATCTCATTTATTGATCTCTTATAAAACACATTTTTTCTTTTTTTATTTACTTATGACAGTGGAATGCATTACAATTCATATTACACATATAGAGCACAATAGTTCACATCTCTGGTCATATACAAAGTATATTCATACCAATTTGTGTCTTCATACATGTATTTGGCATAATGATGACCTTCTCATTCCACCATCATTTCTAACCCCATGTTCTCTCCCTTCCCCTCCCACCCCTCTGCTCCAGAGTCCTCCCTTATTCCCCCTCCCTACCCCACTATGAATCAGCCTCCTTATATCAGAGAGAACATTTGGATTTGTTTCTTTGGGCTTGCCTAGCTTCACTGAGCATTGTCTTCTCCAACACCATCCATTTATCTGAAAATGCCATAATTTTATTCTCTTTTATTGCTGAGTATATAGGATTTTGGAAGAATCCTGCATGTTTTTATGCAGAAATTAACAAGTTGATTCTAAAGTTTATATGAAAATGTTAAAGATATAGGAGAACCAAAGAAATTTTAGAGAATCTAGACGGCTTGACTTTACAATTCACTGTAGAGCTACAGGATTCAAGCCAGTGTGCTTTTGGCCTAGGAAGAGACATGCAAATCAACAGAATAAAATAGAATTCAAAGTAGACTCTCTTGTATTTAGTGAAGCTATTTCTTTTTTAAAAAATTCATTTATTTTTTTTAAATACATGACAACACTGGAATGCATTTCAATTCTTATTACACATACAGAGCACAATTTTTTGTATCTCTGGATATAAAGTATGTTCACATCAGTTTATGCCATTATATATGTTCTATTTTTTTGCATTACAATTCTTAATACACATATAAACCACAATTTTTCATATCTCTGTTTGTACATAAGGTATGTTGACACTCATTTCAAGTCTTCATATATGTACTTTGTATAATGATTTCCATCACATTCCACCATCCTTGCTAATCCCCTTCCCCCTCCCTTTCCCTCCCATCCCTCCCTAGAATTAATCTCATCCTGCCATGCTGTTCCTCCTAACCCAACTGAATCACCACCCTTATATGACAGAAAACATTTGGCATTGTTTTTTTGGAATTGGCTGACTTCATTTATTTTTTTAATTTTTTATTGGTTGTTCAAAACATTACAAAGCTCTTGACATATCATATTTCATACATTAGATTCAAGTGGGTTATGAACTCCCATTTTTACCCCAAATACAGATTGCAGAATCACATCAGTTACACATCCACATTTTTACATAATGCCATATTAGTAACTGTTGTATTCTGCTGCATTTCCTATCCTCTACTATCCCCCCTCCCCTCCCTTCCCATCTTCTCTCTCTACCCTATCTACTGTAATTCATTTCTCTCCTTGTTTTTCTTTTTCCCATTCCCCTCACAACATCTTATATGTAATTTTGTATAACAATGAGGGTCTCCTTCCATTTCCATGCAATTTCCCTTTTCTCTCCCTTTCCCTCCCACCTCATGTCTCTGTTTAATGTTAATCTTTTCCTCCTGCTCTTCCTCCCTGCTCTGTTCTTAGTTGCTCTCATTATATCAAAGAAGACATTTGGCATTTTTTTAGGGATTGGCTAGCTTCACTTAGCATAATCTGCTCTAGTGCCACCCATTTCCCTGCAAATTCCATGATTTTGTCATTTTTTTAGTGCTGCGTAATACTCCATGGTGTATAAATGCCACAATTTTTTTTTTTTATCCATTCATCTATTGAAGGGCATCTGGGTTGGTTCCACAGTCTAGCTATTGTGAATTGTGCTGCTATGAACATCGATGTGGCAGTATCCCTGTAGTACGCTCTTTTAAGGTCTTCAGGGAATAGTCTGAGAAGGGCAATAGCTGGGTCAAATGGTGGTTCCATTCCCAGCTTTCCCAGGAATCTCCATACTGCTTTCCAAATTGGCTGCACCAATTTGCAGTCCCACCAGCAATGTACAAGAGTACCCTTTTCCCCACATCCTCACCAGCACTTGTTGTTTGACTTCATAATGGCTGCCAATCTTACTGGAGTGAGATGGTATCTTAGGGTGGTTTTGATTTGCATTTCTCTGACTGCTAGAGATGGTGAGCATTTTTTCATGTACTTGTTGATTGATTGTATGTCCTCCTCTGAGAAGTGTCTGTTCAGGTCCTTGGCCCATTTGTTGATTGGGTTATTTGTTATCTTATTGTCTAATTTTTTGAGTTCTTTGTATCCGGATATTAGGGCTCTATCTGAAGTGTGAGGAGTGAAAATTTGTTCCCTTGATGTAGGCTCCCTATTTACCTCTCTTATTGTTTCTTTTGCTGAGAAAAAACTTTTTAGTTTAAGTGAGTCCCATTTGTTGATTCTTGTTATTAACTCTATGGTTAATAACATATTAACATAATATTAATTCTAATTTATTATATAATATTAATAATTATATAATATTAATTCTAATTAATTCTAATTTAATCTAATAATATTAATGCTATGGGTGTCCTATTAAGGAATTTGGAGCCCGACCCCACAATATGTAGATCGGAGCCAACTTTTTCTTCTATCAGATGCAGAGTCTCTGATTTGATATCAAGCTCCTTGATCCATTTTGAGTTAACTTTTGTGCATGGCGAGAGGAGGGGATTCAGTTTCATTTTGTTGCATATGGATTTCCAGTTTTCCCAGCACCATTTGTTGAAGATGTTATCCTTCCTCCATTGCATGCTTTTAGCCCCTTTTTCAAATATAAGATAGTTGTAACTTTGTGGATTAGTCTCTGTGTCCTCTATTCTGTATCATTGTTCCACCCGCCTGTTTTGGTACCAGTACCATGCTGTTTTTGTTACTATTGCTCTGTAATATAGTTTGAAATCTGGTATTGCTATACCGCCTGATTCACACTTCCTGCTTAGAGTTGCTTATGCTATTCTGGGTCTTTTATTTTTCCATATGAATTTCATGATTACTTTCTCTATTTCTACAAGAAATGCCGTTGGGATTTTGATTGGCATTGCATTAAACCTATAGAGAACTTTTGGTAATATCGCCATTTTGATGATGTTAGTTCTGCCTATCCATGAACAGGATATATTTTTCCATCTTCTAAGATCTTCTTCTATTTCTCTCTTTAGGGTTCTGTAGTTTTCATTGTATAAGTCTTTCACCTCTTTTGTTAGGTTGATTCCCAAGTATTTTATTTTATTTTTTTTAGGATACTGTGAATGGGTGGTTGTCCTCATTTCCATTTCAGAAGTTTTGTCGCTGATATACAGAAATGCCTTTGATTTATGCATGTTGATTTTATATCCTGCCACTTTGCTGAATTCATTTATTAGCTCTCGTAGTTTCTTTGTAGACCCTTTTGGGTCTTCTAGGTATAGGATCATATCATCTGCAAATAGTGATAATTTAAGTTCTTCTTTCCCTATTTTTATGCCTTTAATTTCTTTCATCTGTCTAATTGCTCTGGCCAGTGTTTCGAGAACTATATTGAATAGAAATGGTGATAGAGGGCATCCCTGTCTTGTTCCAGATTTTAGAGGGAACGCCTTCAATTTAAAGAAGAATTAATACCAATACTTTTCAAGTTATTTCAGGAAATAGAAAAAGAGGGAGCTCTTCCAAATTCATTCTATGAGACCAACATCACCCTGATTCCGAAACCAGACAAATACACCTCAAAGAAAGAAAACTACAGACCAATATCTCTAATGAACCTAGATGTAAAAATCCTCAATAAAATTCTGGCGAATCGGATACAAAAACACATCAAAAAAATTGTGCAACATGATCAAGTAGGATTCATCCCTGGGATGAATGGTTCAATATACGGAAGGATGGTTCAATATACGGAAATCAATAAATGTTATTCACCACATCAATAGATTTAAAGATAAGAACCATATGATCATCTCAATAGATGCAGAAAAATCATTAGACAAAGTAGAGCATCCCTTTATTTTCAAAACATTAGAAAAACTAGGGATAACAGGAACTTACCTCAACATTGTAAAAGCTATCTATGCTAAGCCTCAGGCTAGCATCATTCTGAATGGAGAAAAATTGAAGGCATTCCCTCTAAAATCTGGAAGGCTGACTTCATTTAGCATTATCTTCTCCAACACCATCCATTTCCCTGCAAATCCATGATTTTGTTCTTTTATCATGCTGAGTAGTATTCCATTGTGTATAAATGCCACATTTTTTTATCCATTCATCCACTGAAGGACATCTAGGTTGGCTCCACAGTTTAGCTATTGTGAATTGTGCTGCTATAAATATTGATGTGGCTGTGTCCCTGTAGTATGCTGTTTTTAAATCCTTTGGGTAAAGTGAGAGAAGGGGAATAGCTGGATCAAATGGTGGTTCCATTCCCAGATTTCCAAGGAATCTCCTTACTGCTTTCCCAACTGGCTCCACCAATTTGCAGTCCTACCAGCAATGTATGAGTGTACCTTTTCCCCCACATCCTCGCCAACACTTGTTTTTGTTTGTCTTCATAATAGCTGCCATTCTGACTGGAGTAAGATGATATCTTAGAGTAGTTTTGATTTGCATTTCTCTGCTTGCTAGAGATGATGAGCATGTTTTCATATATTTGTTGATTGATTTTATATTCTCTTCTGAGAAGTGTCAGGTCAGGTCCTTGGCCCATTTATTGATTATTTGTTTTTTTGGTGCTTAGGTTCTTGAGTTGTTTATATACCCTAGAGATTTGTGCTCTATCTGATGTGTGAGAGGTAAAAATTTGCTCCCAGGATGTAGGCTCTCTGTTCACCTCGCAGATTGTTTCTTTTGCTGAGAACAAAGTTTTTAGTTTGAATCCATCCCATTTATTGATTCTTGTTTTTAATTCTTGTGCTATAGGGGTCTTATTAAGGAAGTTGGGGTCTAATCCCACATGATGAAGATTAAGGCCTTCTTCTTCATCTATTACATGCAGAGTTTCTGGTTCAATTCCTAGGTCCTTGATCTATTTTGAGTTAAATTTTGTGCACGGTGAGAGATAGGGGTTCAATTTTATTTTGTTGCATATGTATTTCCAGTTTTCTTAGCACCATTTGTTAAAGATGCTCTCTTGTCTCCAGTGCATGCTTTTGACTCCTTTGTCTACTATAAGGTAATTGAAATTTTGTAGGTTAGTCACTGTGTCCTCTATTCTATACCATTGCTTTACCAGCCTGTTTTGGTGCCAATGCCATGCTGTTTTTGTTACTATTGCTCTGTAGTATAGTTTAAGGTCTGGTATAGTAATACCACCTGCTTTGTTCTTCATGCTTAGAATTGCTTTAGCTATTCTGGATCCCTTATTTTTCCAGATGAATTTCATGATTGCTTTTTTCTATTTCAATGAGGAATGCCATTGGGATTTTGATGGGAATTGTGTTAAACCTGTATTATGCTTTTAGTAATATGGTCATTTTGATAATATTAATTCTGCCTATGCATAAGCAAGGTAGATCTTTCCATCTTCTAAGGTCTTCTTTTCATTTCTTTCTTTAGGGTTCTGTTGATTTCATTGTATAGTTATTTCACCTCTTTTGTTGATTCTCAAGTATCTTATTTCTTTTCAGGATATTGTGAATGGGGAGTTTTCCTCATTTCCTGCTAAGAGGATTTGTGACTGATATACATAAATGCTTTTGATTTATGGGTGTTGACTTTATATCCTGCTACTTTGTTGAATTAATTTACTATTTCTTGAAGTTTTCTGGTGTCGTTTTTTGGTCTTCCAATTATAGAATCATATCATGAACAATTAGTGCTAGATTAAGTTCTTCTTTTCCTATATTTATTCCTGTAATTTCTTTCATCTGTCTAGTTGATCTGGCCAGTGTTTCAAGAACTATGTTGAATAGAAATTGTTAGAGAGGGCATCCCTGATTTGTTGCAGACTTTAGAGGAAATGCTTTCAATTGTTCTCCCTTTGGAATGATATTGGCCTGAGGCTTAGCATAGATAGCCTTTATAATGTTGAGATATGTTCCAGTTATCTCTAGTTTTTCTAGTGTTTTGAACATAAAGGGGTGCTGTCTTTTGTCAAATGCTTTTCTGTATCTATCAAGATGATCATATGATTCTTATCGGTAAGTCGATTGATATGATGAATTACATTTATTGATTTCTGTTTGATGAAACAACCTTAGATCCCTGGGATCAATCCCACTTGATCATGGTGCACAATCTTTAGGATATGTTTTTGCATTGGATTTGCCAGAATTTTACTGAAGATTTTTGCATCTGTGTTCATTAGAGATATTGGTCTGAAGGTTTCTTTCTTTGAAATGTCTTTGTCCGGTTTTGGAATCAGGGTGATATTGGTCCCATAGAATGAGATTGGAAGTACTCTCTCTTTTTTCTATTTCCTGAAATACATTGAAGAGTGTTGGTATTAGTTCTTCTTTAAAGATCTTGTAGAACTCAGCTGTGTAGCCATCCAGTCTTGGGCTTTTCTTGATTAGTAGTCTTTTGATGGCTTCTTCTATTTCCTCACTGGATATTGGTCTGTTTAAGTTGTGTATATCTTCCTGAGTCAATCTGGGCAGATCATATGACTGAAGGAATTTATCAATGCCTTCACTGTCTTCCATTTTATTAGAGGATAAGGTTTCAAAATAATGTCTAATTATCTTCTTTATTTCTGTAGGGTCTGTTGTGTTATTGCCTTTTTCACCACATATGCTAGTAATTTGAGTTCTCTCTCTCCTTCTCTTCATTAGCATGGCTAAGGGTGTGTCAATTTTATTTTTTTTTCAAAGAACCAACTTTTAGTTTTGTCAATTTTTTCAATTGTTTCTTTTGTTTTGATTTCATTGATTTCAGCTCTGATTTTAATTATTTGTTGCCTTCCACTGCTTTTGCTGCTGATTTGTTCTTCTTTTTCAAGGGCTTTGAGGTGTAGTGTGAGGTCATTTATTTGTTGACTTTTTCTTCTTTTAAGGAATGAACTCCATGCAATGAATTTTCCTCTTAGTACTGCTTTCACAGTGTCCCAGAGATTTTGATATGTTGTGTCTGTGTTAAGTCTAAGATATTGTGTTATTGAACTCTATAGTTTCTTTATTTAACTTTTGTTTGGAAGATCTGTCTAGTGGTGAGAGAGGTTGGTTAAAGTCACCCAAGTTTATTGTGCTGGGAGGTCAATTTGACTCTTGAACTTGAGAAGAGTTTGATGAACATAGCTGCACCATTGTTTGTGGCATATATATTTATGATTGTTATGTCTTGTTGGTGTATGGTTCCCTTGAATAGTATGTAATGTCCAACTTTATCCCTTTTGATTAGCTTTGGTTGAAGTCTACTTTATTTGATATGAGTTTGGAGACCCCTGCTTGCTTCATCACTCTAGGTGAGAGGTATGATTTTTCCCAACCTTTCACCTTCAGTCTGTGTATGTCTTTTCCTATAAAATGAGTATCCTGTAGGCATTATATTCTTGGATCTTTTTTAAAAATCCAATCTGCTAGCCTATGTCTTTTGATTGGTGAGTTTCAGCCATTAACATTTAGGGTGACTATTGAGATACGGTTTGTATTTCCAGTCATATTTGTTTATTTTTGTTACTTAATGTGACTTGGTTTCCTCTTTGATTAGTTTTTCTTTTAGTGTATCACCTCCTTCTGCTGGTTATCATTGTTTTTCATTTCCTCTTCATGAAATATTTTGCCAATGATGTGTTTTAGTGGTGGTTTTCTAGCTGTAAATTCTTTTAACTTTTGTTTATCATGGAAAGTTTTATTTCATCTTAAAATCTGAAGCTTAGTTTGGCTGGATACAAGATTCTTGGTTGGAACCCATTATCTTTCCGGTTTGAAATATGTTGTTCCAGGATCTTCTAGCTCTCGGGGAATGTGTTGAAAAATCTGCCATTACACTAATTGGTTTACCCCATAAGTAATCTGATTCTGTTTGCTTGCGGCTTTTAAAATTCTCTCCTATTTCTGTATATTGAGCATTTTCATTATAATGTGTCTTGGTGTGGGTCTGTTGTGATTTTGCACATTCGTTGTCTTGTAGGCTTCTTGGATTTGGATTTCCATTTCATCCTTCATGTCTGGAAGTATTTCTGATATTATTTCATTGAATGGATTGCTCATTCCTTTGGTTTGAACCTCTGTGCCTTCCTGTATCCCAATGACTCTTAAATTTTGTCTTTTTATGCTATGCCATATTTCTTGGGTTTTCTGCTTGTGGTTCCTTATCATTTTTGCTGTGCTGTCTACATTCTTTTCAAGATGATATACTTTGTCTTTGTGGTCTGATGTCCTATCTTCTAAGTTGTATACTCTGCTGGCGATGCTCTCATTTGTGTTTTTAATTTGGCTCATTATTTCTTTCAAGGATTTCTGAGATATATATATATATATATATATATATATATATATATATATATATATATATATGTATATATATCCTCAATCTCCCTGTAGAGGTCATCTTTTGCTTCTTGGATTTGTTTATGTAGCTCATTGTCAAAGTGATCTTTCACTGTCTGTATTTGTTGTCTAATGTCTTCTTTGAGATTCCAAAACATCTGAATAATGTAAATCCTGAAATCTTTCTCTGTCATTTTTTCTGCTGTTTCTGATAATTCTTCTAATGATGCATTGTCTTCAATTGTTTGTGGTATTTTCTTCCCTTGTCTTTTCATGTTGCTGGTATTTGTTTCCTGCTCTGTGGGACTAGTGTGTTATTGTTTTTACCCTATAGATTTGTAGTGCTCTTGTATATTCCAAGATCCCTTTTTTGTGGGGAAGGACAATGTTGACAGTTCCCAATATCAACAATACATCACCTATGTGTAAGTTACTGCTATTAAGACATTTATAGTTAGTCTCAATCTCTAGTATTGTTGGATTCAATTATAATTTAAAATATAATCAGCAGTTTCATAGAAGTTGTACACTGTCTTCTGGTGGTGGACAGAGAACTGGAGGTCAGGTATCTGACGTTATGTTAAGGGTGAAATATGTGAGGGCAATGGATTAATAAAACTTAGAAATTTGGAGGAGAACTCTAATCAAGAGGGTTAGTAGCAGGGGAATAGACAGGAGGTAATTTAGGGGAGACAAGTATGTGGGAGGACAGTAGAATGCATAAAAACAAACACATATATGTGTTTAGAAAATTACAAGAAGTAAAAATAGTAAAAATTAGGAGGTTGAAAGAGAAAGAGAGGGAGGAAGATAAATAAAAAGGAAGCAAAAAAGAGAAAAAAGAGAGAGAGAAAAATAAAAAAAGAGGGGTGGCTTATGCAATTCCTTTTTATTAAATTATTCTGGTCACTCAGTTCTATTTCATGCAAAGTTCTTGGTTTCACATATGTTGGGGTTGTGAGGACCAGAGGAGGAGGAGTAGAGGAGAAAGAAAAAGGATAAAATGGAAGAGAAGAAAACAAAAAACAAAACAAACAAACAACAAAATATTCTCATAGTTCCCTTTTCTTCTCTTCTTTTTCAGTAGGTGGAGTTGTCTATTCCAAGCTTGGGTCTCTGCCCTCAGGGTGGTGTAGGTAACCAGTGTGAGAAGACTAAAGCTCTTCCTCTCTTATCTGGGCTTCCCTAATCTTGGTCTCTCTGAGTTGATCCTGGGTTTTAGCCCCCTCACCTCTCTTGCTTATCAGGTCTCAGCTGGGGGACCTCACGCCCTCCACCTTAGGATTGCACCAGGTGGGCGGCGTCCTGGTGGCACTGCGCTCCTGTTCAACTGAGAGCTGATTTTGTGCTGATAGTTTCTATACTGAGTTATTACAGCTGGGGGAGGGGATTTGGAACCCAGGTACCTGTTCAGTCACAGATCCGGCTGGTAACCACACCCACCAAAGATGGTGAGAAAGGTCGAGTCAGTCCTTTCCCCAGTCAGGGTGTCTGGTGAGGTGGGGGGAGCTGGGATGTCCCCGTGCTGTGCCTAGAATGTGGTCTGGGGACCTGCATGGGAGCAGAGCGTCCTCTGGAGTTCTGCCACTCCACTGAGGTGCTGAGTTGGTGTCTCTGCTCCCCCACTTGAGAGTCGCGCCTGTGCTCAAACTGTAAGCTTTTGGACAGAAGCCTGGAGTCTCACCTGAACAGAGAGGCTCTGAGTTCTGCTTGGTGTTCGCAGCTCTGGTGGATTCTGCGAAAATCTGCTGGATGGTGTCCTGTCACATGAGCTGAGATGTTGTGTTCCCTCAAGGCAAGACCCCGCCTGAGCAGGAGAAGCCACCTGATAGCTTTCTCTGATTCAGGCACAGAGCAGCTTGAAGCAGGATCTCCTCTACTCTGCCACCTTGGATCCCAGTCAACCGATTTCTGACAGAGATGCCAAAATAATTCCGTGGTCTTTCAATAAATGGTGCTGAAATAACAGATATCAATAATGTGAGGGATGAACCTCCAACCTTATTTCAGTCAACTCTAAAATGAACAGGAACCACACACCTAAACATACAACCTAACACTATCCGTCTTTGAATTCAGGGTTATGAAGGGCACCTGCCTATTTTTATAAATAAAGGATGTTTTAGGAACACAGCCATGTTGATGTATTGTGTATAATTGCTTTTAAGGATTATTAATTATAATGGTAGTAGAGATAAAAGACTGTTCAGGTGTTGATAGTTTTTGAAACTGAGGTTGTATACACAGAGTTCAAATACTGTTTGGCCTACTTTGATGCCTGTTTGAAATTTCCCATAATAAAAACTTGTTTTTGTTTTTTTAGTCTACCTTCAGATCTGCTCTGGGCTATCTCAAGGTCATCCCCATAAGCTCCATCACTCTCCTTCGCATTTCTCTCCAGCAAGGCTCAACCAAGCCTAGAGTCCCCTGAATGTCCTGTGGAAACCAGCCATTCATTCTAACATGCTAAGCACAAATGTGACATCATGGTGGTACTCAATGAATATTAGAGAAATATATTATAAATAAAATTATGGAAGGTTCTGTCTGCATACACCCTGAAGTTGAAACTGAACTTACCCTTCCCTAACACTTCTATAAACATGTTAATTAGCTCCTACCTCTTCCTTTCAAAGGAAGACTATGGGGCTAGACTGTAGTTCAGTGGTAGAGTGCTTGCCTAGCATGCCTGAAGCCCTGGTTCAATATGTAACACCACAACAAATAAAATAAAAAGGAAGACTGTGACATTTGAAAACTTTCTCAGCAATACATCCTGAAACTTTCTTCAAGAAAAATAAAACTCTTATCAAGGGAGGCATTATTGCTGAATATCTGCTCTATGAACAAGGTGGCTCATTTCCTTATCACGTAATAATAAAGACAATTAATAAAACACATACCACTTTCCACAGAAAATACCAGAATGTGCTCCCAACATTTATCAATCCCCCGGATTCTTTACACACACGAATTATCTTTATGTGTGTGGCTCATCACCATGATGAAAGTGAATGGGAAATTAAAAAGAAACAGCAAACCAACTACTGTTCAAAGCTTCAAAGCAGCGCTATTGTCTGTGACTTGTTGTCTCAAATCAAGTGGTTCTGGCTTGATTTGAGACACCTGCACATTCTGGCCACCTACACAGCTCTCTTTCACATTCCTCAGTGGCTCTGAGCACATGGCTGCACTGTCAAAGCAGTGAGATCCTGGTAGACATTAGAGATAACCAGCAATTCTGTGCAGGAAGCCCCCCCACTTCTGTGCTTATTAAAGTTACCCTTTACTTTCAAGCTTACACAAAAATATCACTTCATTCCCTCCATTGAAAATAATCATTCCTTTGGTTCTAGTTTTTGGTTATTGTATTCTGCCACTCATTAAATGGAAAGGTTCTACAGGTACTCTGTCTAGCATAAAGTGAGATCCTGCTAAATTTTCAGAGTGAATGCTGAATAAATTATAATAGATAGGAATCAAAATCCTTCCAGAATCCCTTCTGAGAATCATCTTTGTTCACTGGTAGTACTAACCCCCTGGGACCAAGAGCAGTTGTAAATGTCCACATTCCTAGGTCAAGGACTTTTACAGATTGGAGGTGAAGGCGATGATAATTGAGAGGTTGTTCTATTTTTGGGAGGTGGAGTGGGCTGGTGTTACCCTACATTCCCTGAATAGTGATTCTTCAACTCAGCCAAACTTAAATATCCTGCCAACTTGGGGGGTGAAACTTTTCTACCTGGGCCCTTTGGGCTTTCTTCCAATTAAGTCTGAAAGGTTTTATCAAAATCATGAGACCAGAGCTATAGGTATTGTCAACCTAATGAGGCTTAAGTGTCACTGTTCCTCACTTGCACAGTTCTTACAATAAGGTAGCATTTCTAGGTAGGCATTTCTGGCAAACTGCTTAAAGAACACACTGGGGGGGGGGAGAGAAGGATCTAAATTTCAAAGACACACATGTATACATGTATAATGTGCTGTGATTTATTTACTCATCCTAAATACTCACCTTCACATCTAATTTTGAATTCTTTTTCATGAAGAGGGAGACCCCGACACCCAAACTCAATAAGGAGGTGAAGTGAACCCAAAGAGGAAAAGAACAAAACTGATATAGAACAACAAGCTGCCTGCTGTTTAGAAATGGTCTTGGAATATTCACAAAACACCTAACACTCCTCCCTTCCCCCAAAAGATCCAAAGAACTCAGTGGATGTCAAAGATCCAAATGACTCAGTGTGGAACCCTATCCTTGGTCTCTAAGGCAGGGACAGTAGTGAAAAAGTGAAATAAACCAGCACCTGTCTTACTCAAAGAAAAGGACAGTCCTGGTCCACTTGGTTTCCGCAGAAGGGGGGCGACCTTTGGAACACCAGATTTTTATCACCGACAGGGTCTTGGGGCATCCTGGCCACATACTCACAGGGACATACTCTCCTTGTAGCAGTTGGGATCTCCCAGCTTATCAATTCCAATTTACACCCTAAGGTTGTGTGCTAAGGTCATGGTTGAAAAATAGTAAATGAAAACAGAAGGGACAGTAATAAGGGAAGGACGGAGAAGAGGTAGGATAGAGATGTAACCGAGGGGGCACTCAGAAATAAAGCAAGGAAAGTGTCCCTGCACCTTTAAGCCCCCCTCCTCTCCCCAAAGTAGTCATCAACCAAGGCCTAGATGAGGTGAAGTGGGTAAAGAAAAAGTAAAAAGGGAACAGCTCTAACAGTTAGTTTCTTTACCTAGGTACTCATCAGAATGAAATTTCAGGAAATGTCACAACACTTACAAAAAGATCCCAGTGGGAAAGACGATTGTGAAGACCCGAAAACCAAGAAGGAAAAGTCAAGTTAACCCGTGAGTATCCTGAGTATCACGAGTATCGCTCTGGTCCGCAGCTGCCGCAGCGTCATTGTCCTACTCCAACTGCTCACTGATCACCAAGGACCAGTGTTCTGGTTCCCATAGTTCCCGCTCCTGACGTCTACAGCTCCTGGGCGCACATCCCAAGGTTCCATCCTAGCGGGAGACCCCGCCCCGCCCGCAGCCGCCTCCCCTCTGGGACCACCGCGTGACCCTGTGGCCGCCCTGACCCTGGATGGCAATTGGTCAGCAGCCATCTCTGCAGTCCCCAGCCCAATGCAGCGCCAGAGCGACCACCGCCATCCCACACTCATCCGCGTGCTTCCTCCAGTCTCCAGGACTCAATCCCCTGCCAAATGCATGGCAAGAGAGGGCCAGAGCTCCCTGCCTCCATCCCCACGCATGGCCCTTGGATGCCCTATCAAGCCACCTTCAAGACCACCCTGGCCACATAAGCCCCTCCCCGCCATGCACTGCCAAGTCCCCAGAGACCAGCCACTGGCCAGCGCTCGTGGGGGTGGAACCAGGGCCAGCGGCAGATGAGGGCGGCCTGTGGATCACAGGCTATCAGCTGTGAAGCACACTGATCCAGTCCCCCAGAGGCAGGTGGATGCCCTAGAGAATAAGCCTGACAGATATTTCTTGGAGCCCCTGCTGGCAGCAGTGCTGAGGCCAGCAAAAAGAAGCAGACCATTACCAAGGAGATTGAGCCAGGGGAAAGGAGACCTTGGAGCATTGTGCCCAGGAGGCCCAGGGAGGGCACTCAACCTGCTGCCCGGAAGAAGATGACCCGCCATCGTGATTTGAATAGCACTTTCACCGAATTCGTCCTCAGAGCTTGCTGCCAGCACTGACCCTGCAGAGTGGGGCTGCAGTCTGCAGAAGCTGCAGAAGTGCATGGTGGCGGGGGAGGGGCTCTGGCCATTGGCAGATTGGATCCCTTGTCTCAGTGACATTCTGCCAATGGCTTTTTCCTTCACCTAGTCAGGGCTGATGGTGACACAGAGGGGACGTTATGTGTTGGCCCAAGAATCTCTGGCACCCCCTATAAGGAGCCCTGGGCTGCCTGAAGCCAGATTCTGACTCTGATATGGGAGACATAGAAGAAGTGGAACAGGATTTCATTGGCGAGGACTCTGCCGTCAACCCAAGCAGGAGAACAGACCAGGACTGGGAAACAGCGTTGGCAGCTTCCTCCCTGGCCTAGGTGGCGGAGTACACAGGTCCCAAGCTCTTCAAGGAGCCCAGTAGAAAGTCCAACAAGCCCATCATCCACAAGGCCATCTCCCACTGCTGGGAAGGTGAAGGAGCCTCACAAGAACTCCATATTGGAGGAGCTGGAGAAGTGTGACGCCAACCACTGCTTCATCCTATTTCGTGACACAGGCTGCCAGTTCAGGGCGCTGTACTGCTACTACCCGGACACAGAGGAGATCTGCATGCTCACGGGCCCAGGGCCCAGGAGAATCACCAAGAAGATGATCGACAAGCTGTACAAATACAGCTTGGGCCGGAAACAGTTCAACCTGATCCAGCCAAGACCATGTCTGTTACCGTGGACACCCTCTGCATCCATAACCACTGTGGCAGCCCAAGTGGCCCGCAATGCCTATTGCCAATATATATTGCCAATATATATATATTTAAACACATGCACATAAAGAGAAAAAAAGAAAGATGTTGGCTCTCAAAATTTTTAAAATAGAAAGGACTTGCTTGGGAGTGATATTGGCCAAATCATATCCCTATATTTTGTGCATGTACGAACATGTAGCCACAAATCCCATCATTATGTACAACTTAAAACTATAATACACCAATAAAAATTGTGGAGAAAAATAGTAAAGATATACCAAATATATCTTCCAACTAGATTTTGGTGCTTGGTCATCAGCCTGTGGTGTTTGCTAGACTTAAACTGATATTTTACTAATGAGAAGACACATTAAGAGGACTAGGTGGTTTGCCAAATTCACACTGGGCATGACTCATCCTGCCAAGTTCACAGTGAAGCTGATCAGGACTAGCAGCGAGGGTTCTTTCTACCACCACATCGACTGCTATCATTCTTTTGGTTTTGAACATTTTTTCTTATGCAATTCCTCCCCAGATCAGGCAGGAAGATCTTTAAATATTTTTTTTCTAGTATTGGAGTCTGAAGTAACTAAAAATATTATTCTAGAAATAACTTCAAAATGTTCTTTCCCATAACCTGTAACAAAACTATGTCATTCAATTCTGACATGATTCTTTCTGAATTCAGAAAATTTCATATTTATAAAATATAAATTATTCCTTTTTTCCTATTAAAAAATGCTTTTAAGAAAAGTGGGAAGTGTAGGTTATAATACTCACATAGTATAATGATATTTAAATTGGATTGAATATGTGTTGAAATTTACAGGGTAAAAGAGAAAATAGAATGTAGAAATAAGTGTGAGGCTCACATGGCAACCTTGGGCAAGCATATTAACACCTTAGAAGTACTGTCTCTAAGGTGTTGTACACTCATAAGTGACATGTGGAGGTAGGCGCAGGGAACTAAGTCTATGGAGTCATGTGATCAGACACATATTCCACAGTTAGTAAGCAGTGTAGCCAAAAGTAAGTGAAATCTATTTGTTATTAAGCCTTGAAATTGTCATTGGGTAAGGCAACTGAAACTAGAGATGGGCTTCACCTTGAATGCAGAGGAAGAGAACAGGGCAGAACTGTGATATAATGCCACATGTTCCTGTCTCCTTGCTGAAATCCTTGATTCTTAGTCTAGTTTCCATTTTTGAATTTGAATGCCTATAAAATAATTTGTTATTCTTCTGATCTGTGCTTTTAAGGCTAGAATTCCATCTTTAAACTGAGTTCTATGTATTTACCATTCTCTTGACCATACTACCCAGCAAACACAGGGGCTTCTCTGGACTTTCTGGGATCATGCTCTGTCTTCTCCATTTCCTTTCATCCTGGTGAAATTTAATCTCCCATGAATTTGATCTTTCTTCCTAGTAAATTTCCATTCTCTGATTCTAATATTCATCTCTTGGAAGATTATCTGCCTCATTGCTGGATAAGAGAAGGAAAAATAAATGATTGGGAAATGAAATTTTTGAGGAAGTAACTCTTCTGTGTAGTGAGTGATATTTGCTTATTTCTTACGTTACCATGTTGCAACTTTTTCTTTCTATCTGTCTTGTGGGGAGCTATACAACACCTGAAGTTGACAGTAATGCTGTAGAATACTGCCAGCTTCCTTCTTAGTGGCCGTTGCTCTAGAATACAAGGGTCCTATTGGAAGACTTCTCTGATCTCTGGAGAAAGCTACATCATGGTATAAACTTCAGGTAATGAATATCTGCTACCGGACCTGCCAAGGGATTACTTCATCTAAAAATAATGCCTTTCTTAGCACATTGCACAAGTATGTGTGTGCCTCAGCACCCTTGTACTGGCTGTTCCCTCTACCAGGGGGACTTTCCTACTTCAAATGACACTTTTTCCATCAATAGCACTTTTTCAAAGAGATACTTTCTCAACCTGCTAAGTAAGAGCAGAATGCAAAAATGTATTGTGTCATTTTATCCTACTCCATTCATTCACAATACTTATTGTTGGAATAGATTTTATATATTTTCATGTCTATTTCTATATCCATCTCTTTCTTTCCTTTTTTCTTTTATTGGTTTTATTTTTTAAATACTTGACAGCAGAATGCATCACAATTCTTATTACACATATAGAACAATTTTTCATACCTCTGTTTTTATATAAAGTATGGTCACACCAACTCATGTTTTCATACATGTACTGATGTCCATCACATTCCACCATCCTTGTTAATGCCCTGCCCCCTCCATTCCCCTCTCACTCTTCTTCCCTATCTATTTCTTCTCTCTTCCTTCTTTCTTTCTTCACATTTCTTTCCTTCTTTTCCTTTCCTTTCCTTTCCTTGCCGTGCCTTTCCTCCCTCCTCCTGCTGCCTCTTCATTTCATCTAAGCCCAAGTTTCATGAGGACAAAAACTTCTCTGTCTGGCTCACTCACCATTATGCTTTCAAGTCTAGATCACTGCATAGCACATAAAAAATTCTCAATGAAGATTTGTCTAATGGAAGAATTATTTGTGTTCCTCTTTAATTAGCCATTTGTGTTAGACAGAAATGCAGTATTCTGAAGATTTGGGCAATTAAAGGTACAAAAGAAGATTATATGTAATATAAAACTGGATTCCCTCCTATTCATAGATCTACCCCAATTATATCCTAACTGTAAAATATAACAAAGAAAACAAATAAACAAACAACAACAACAAAAAACAATTTTAAAGGGCATTTTAGAGATAAGTCAGAATATTTAATGTGTGCTCTAAATTGTAAGAAATATTAAATCAGTTTCATTATGGATTATGTTACTGGGGTTGTACAGGAGAATTTATTTTTAGAACATGAATGCTGAATTACCCAATGATAAATTGTCATACTGTCTAAAAGTTACTTATTTCAAATGGCTTAGCAATAGCAAAAGTAAACCATATATAAAGCACTTATCTCTCTCTCTCTCTCTCTCTCTCTCTCTCTCTCTCTCTGTGTGTGTGTGTGTGTGTGTGTAGGAAGAGAGAAAGAGAGATTACAATTATGACAAAATGATAATTAGCAATATATGTGAAGTCTTCATTATATAATTCTTTCAACTTTTTTGTAGGCTAAAGCATTTAAAAACAAAAAGGTTGGGAAAAAATAACTTTTCAAAAAAGCATTTCTGATGTGACATTGTAGTTAAATTTTTACCTGAAGTTTATTTTTCAATTTCCATATTTATACTATCAGTTTGTTGACATCAAAATGCTTAAAGGACTAAGCCTAATTTTCTTTATTTGAGAACTTTTAAAATTGTGTGCCCAACTTTAGCCAGATGAAGAACCAAGTTTATAAAAGACTGCCTGTGATTCTCACTAGCAAAATATCTCCTTTCCGTTAAATATTAATAAGTGTACTTGAATTGTTAAAAGTTTCCCTATTCAGACTAAAGGAGATGAGTTTTGATCAACTTTATGAAAATTATTTTCATCTGAGTGATCATAACATAACTGATGAGTGTCATCCCTAGGAGCACTTATTTACAGGGAACTAAAATAGATTTTCGATATTCAAATTTATATACTTTATGTACTCTAGACTAATTCAATTCAATAAACTTGGAAACTGGGAGACAGATATTAAATAACTAGGAACAATAAAATGAAAATGTATCTCACCTTTCTGTGTTTTTATGAACATCTTTCAACAATAGAAACAATTTGCCCCTGGGTCTTACTGTTCTGGTACATAAAGTAATTTTGAAGATTGCTAGTTTTGTATGCAGGTAACCAATTATTGATTATCAGATTTGCTCCTTACAGGGAAAACTAATTATCTGTTATAACGGCTTAAGACAATACAATAAAGGGACAGTTAATGCAAGTCATGTATTTCACACAAAAAAATGTTATAGTTGGAACATGAAAAAGTGCATACTGTTATTTTATACCAGGTAGTCATTTCTAACCCAGAAACAATTGGCATTGAAATATATTCACATTACTGAGGTTTGTATAGAGCCACTAATCTTCTTCCTAAATATAATTAGCTTTTAAACTAGGTGTTTCACTCTAGAGAACACTACATATAGGAGATGTTCCCAAAAATACTGTTTACTTTGTCAGTTTCCCTTATCCTGTGAAAGATCAAGACTGAAAATCATAGGTTCCAATGTCACTAATCACATTTACAACATTGGGGATTTCCCACACCATTTATGAAGGAAATTTAGAGTGCTTTTTTTGATGAATTCTGGTACCACGGGCACATGAGCCACATCCCTTGCCCTTCTTTTTAAAAAAAAATTATTTATTTATTTTTAAAAATATTTTTATCTGTAAATGGAGACAATATCTTTACTTATTTTTTTATGTCATGCTGAGAATTGAACACAGTGCTCACACATGCTAGGCAAGTGCTCAACCACTGAGCTACAACCCCAGCAGTTAATTTTTTTTTTTTTTTTAATTTTGAGACAGGGTATTGCTCAGAGCTTTGATAAGTTTCTGAGGCTGGCCTCAAGCTTGCAATCCTCTTACCTATATTTCCTGAGTCACTGTAATTACAGGACTGTGCCACCATACCCAGCTGGTACAAAAATTCTTATGATACTATTTGCAGATTAAAATCATCAGTAAAAAGGAGTATATGGCTGATGGGGATATCTTACTACTAGTGTTCCTCCTGAAGTCTTTTACTAATTAACCAGAAGTTAAAAAATATTCTGTGCTGCTGCTTTTGTTTTCTTTTGGACAATTCTGTCTTTGTATCCGTTGTGTCTATGGTTTAGTGAAAATAAATCCTCCTTCAACAGGGAACATGTGCCTCCATGAGCAAATTTATCTTTCTTTGTTTCATCTATTGCTAACTATTGCTGAAGTATAATTCATTCATAAGTTTACAAAGCATATACATTTATTCAATAAGATGTATTTAAGTTTAGAGTAGTTCACATGTATGTTGTTATTTGGATGTAACATGTCCCCCAAAAGCCCATATGTGAGCCAATGCAAGAAAATTTAGAGGAGAAATGATTGGGTTATGATAGTTTTAAGCCAATAAGTGATTTGATCACCTGATGGGATTAAGTGAGTGGTGAGTGGTGACTGAATGTGGCTAGGGTGTGGCTGGAAGAGGCATGCCATTGGGGTATATATTTTGTATCTGGTGAGTAGAATCTCTCTCTGCTTTCTGATCATCATGTGAGCTGCTTCCCTCTGCCACGCTCTTCTGCCATGGTGTTCTGCCTCACCTGGAGTCCCTGAAGAATGAAGCCAGCCTTCTATAGACTGAGACCTTTGAAACTGTGAACCCCTAAATAAACTTTTCCTCCCCTACAATTTTACTGGTCAGGTCTTTTAGTCACAGCAGCAAAAAGGATGACTAAGACAGAAATTGGTACCAGGAATGGGGCCATTGCTATGACTAACCTGATCATGTGGTTCAGAGATTTTTGGAACTTTTTGAAATTGGTGGGAGGAATTTTGAGGTGCTTATCATTGCAAGCTAGAAATGCTTTAGATTGTTGCAAGCAGAGCTTAATGTCCGATTCTGATGGGAGCTCAGAAGACCAGAATGCCAATAGGACTGGGGAGAGTGAAGAAAGTGCTTATGAGGTTTTAGAGAAAAAGAAGGGCACCATTGGTGATTAGGCTAAAGGCTATTCAAGTTTTTTTCTGGCTGAGAAGTTGTCTGAATTTTGCTCATGTCCTGAGGCTTTCTATGAGGCTGATTTTTAAAAGCAATGGACTTCTTAATCTGGTAGAGAAAATTTCTAGGCAGCAGAGCTACTTCAGGATGTGTCTTGGATATTTCTGGAAGCTTTTAGCCAAGTTTATTGTGATATCCAGGAGCAGAATGCAGTACAGAAAGATTTGAAAACCTGGGCTTGAAATGTGGTAGTAAAAATGGTGTTAAGAAAGTTGTAGCTGTTAAAGACATTATTGCCACTAAAGATTTGCTGAACACTTTGTCTAGAGACAATAAGAAAGATGGCTTGAGGGCATCTCAGGAATTGGCAAGACCACACCCATCTCAGACTTAAGGGAGTGAAAGTAAAAATTCTTTTGAGAAAAGACCAATGGTGCATCCTTCTTGCACAAAGGGGCCTAGGAATGTTTTTCAATGTGTTCAGCCACCCAGATACTCAGAGGCTGCTGCAGCCATGGTCTCTAGAGACTTTATTTCTCTTTGATATGGCAATAGACCTTGGTGTTAACCACATGATGCTGGTGCTTCAGAAATGCTGGATACTAGAGTTAGGGGGTCATTGAAGCTTCCACCAAGATTTGAAAGGAAGGCCTGGGAGGCCATCAAAGTGCAGCAGGGTTAGAGTCCCTGTGGATACCCCCTGAGAAGGTAAAGTGTGGAGATGTGAGGAGGAAGTTGATACTGCACTGGAGACCACAGGATTAAGAAATGCCAGTAACCTGGGACATCATCCTAGGCAAGCTGCAAGAATTGAGCAGAGATGAGACAACAGAAAGGTCACTTGCACTGCAACCTACAAGACCACAGGGGAGGATTTACACAAGCTCTGTAGAGAGACCATCTTGGTGCCGTGAGTTGCAGATGCTGGACATGGAACTAAAGATTTATTTGCCCAGCTAGGTTTCAGTCTTGTTTTGGTAATTTTCCTTCTTTCTCTGCCCTATTTTGGTGAATGGAAATGTTTACTCTGTACCTTTATATATTGCACATGTAATCACTTTTGATTTTTACAGGAGCTCACAACGTGAGCTTGCCCTGAGTCTCTCAATGGAGACTTTGGACTTGAACTTTTAGGTATTATTGGAACTCTTGAGACTATGGGGACATGTAGAAATGGACAAAACGTATTTTCCATTATGAGCTGGTCTTGAGCTCTTGGAAGCCAAAGGTGGAATGTTATGGTTAGGATTTAAGATATCCCTCTAAAGATCATGTATGAGACAATGCAAAAGGTTTAGAGGACAAAGGGATTATGAAAGTCTTAACCCAATCAGTGAATTAGTCTTCTGATGGGATTAACTGGGTGATGACTGAAGATTGGTAGGGTGTGGCTGAAGGAAAAAACATTGGGGGCATGGCTTTGGAGTATATATTTTGTGTCTGGTGAATGGTGTCTCCCTCTGCTTCTTGATCATCATGTGAGCTACTTCCCTTCACCACATTCTTCCACCATGATGTTCAACCTCATCTTGAGCCCTGAGGAACGGAGCCTACTGTCTATGGACTGAAACCTCTGAAACTGTGAGCCCCCAAATAAACTTTTCCTTCTCTACAATTTTTTTCTGTTCAGAGTTTTTAGTCACAGCAGTGAAAAAGCTGCCTAACACAATATACTTAAGCAAATATTGCTCCTCTGCTTTGGGTATTAATTACGGACAAAAATATCAATGAATATTTATAAATCAAGTTGTCATATAACTTCATCACAGTCAGTCATCACTACAAACTTGGGAAGTAAATATTTGGAGCTCAGTTTTATATATTTAAAGAAAAAAAACAACTACTCTGTATTTCAGAGATAAAACAAATTTCCAAAGTCAGTAGCCTGACAGGAATATAGAATCCGTTCCTCTGACTTCGGGTTTCCTTCCATATCTGATAGAACAAATTGCCTCTCATAAAGCAAAATGAAACATCATAGAACAATTTTTGGTCAACTCCAAATTCCCTCTCTGAAAATAACAAGACACCGAAGGAAGCAGATTCGTAGCTTCTGTCATTCTCAAGTTCAAAGCTATAATCCCTAACTCTCTTGTGCCTCTGCAGGACAAGCTGGACCAAGAAACTGGGCAATCTTTGTTTATGGAATTGTAGGACCTGAGATGTGGAAGCTGTGAGGTTGCTTAATTGGAGAACAGAGGTGGAGGTCTGCTTCACTAGACTCTGTGGGAGCAGCTGGAGATAAATCAAGGACAGCACTTGCTTCTGGTGGCTGTGAAAATGTCAAGACATGGAAAAATTCAAAGTCAAGTTTCTGACAGTAACAGGTGAGAGGTAGAAAAATGTGAAAAACAGAGTTAAAGCTCTCCAAAAGGAAAAAAAAAAAAAAAAAAAAGGAAAAAAAAAATGAGTGTGGTCCATACCATATGCCATTTTGCTGAGTGAGTCTGACACCCATTTGCCTTCACAGATTAAGTAGACAAGTCAGGTGGCAGGACACCAGGAAAACACGGACTCCACTGTCATTTTTAAAGGGGGCTGGATAGCTCTTGAAATCACCAGGACCAAAACATTCGAAGGATTTGTAACTATGCCTTCATTATGACACTGCAGCACAAATTGCAAGTTAGAGAATAGTGGTGACGACGTCTGGCCATCAGAGAAGACTCTCCAACTTTCTCATGGCTTAGATCTTATCCGAAAGGTGAATCAAGTCTTCTGTGACTTAACTTACACCCTGCTGCTGCTTTTCATGTACAGTTGCCAATCTCCTTTCATTATGTTTTGAATGTTTTAAAAATTAGCGATCACAAACCCACACTATTTTAAAATGAAATAAATTACAAAGAAAAATGATCACATATTTGAATGCCACAGCCATGTTAGATTATTATTCGTATTTTCTGTTTGCTCACTTAATTTCTGTACTTAAATCTTTTTCCGATTCTGTAACAGTTTTCAGACCACTGACAATCCAGAGACCTCATGTTAAGAAGCACGAGAGGGCTCAGAACTTCCCTTTACACTATTATAATTATATGTATGGATATTATCTTTATATATTGTATTAGAGTTCTAAAGTTTGAGTTTTAAAAGAATTTTTGCAAGTCTCATTGCTCTTAAAATAATTTGCAAAATAACATTAAAGAGATTTTAGTTCCTTCAATTAAATTTGGCTTTTTCTAAGGGAATGAAATAAAAAAAAAATGTCTATGGCACTGTCCTGAGCCTTGCTGAGTTTTCATGATTGCTCCCAGGCTTTCAAATTGATATCTGCAGGGTAAAGCACTGTTCTTCAGTGTTAACATGTTGCACACATACTGTGGTTAGCTTCTGCATGTCTTAAATTGAACAGTTCAAAGTATTATGAATCAATATTTTTTTTTCTTGAACAGGCACAATGACTAGTTTGCAAGCTTGGTTAAAAATTTATTTAAGAAAGGTATCATAAATTAAAATTCAAAGTTGTTCATACTTGCGCTGCACATTTATCAATTTGACTTTCAATCATTGTTGAAAATGAACACGTCAATTTGTAAACCAAACATTGTATGTTTTGTAAGATTCTCAATCTTCTTTTATTGTTTTTTTTTTTTTTTTTTTGGTATTGCCGTAATAAAAATATCGGTTTCTTTGCTCACTTGCCCTTTAATAATATTAATCTCCAAGTCTCAGCAGAAAGATCACAAATCACTAATAGGATTTTAGGACTATTTTTGAATAAATTGAAATGCAATAATAAGATCATAGTTAATCCATACATAGCATTTAGTATGGACAGGATTTGTTCTAAACTTTTTATATGCATTAACATGTTTGCTCACCTACCAAAAAAATACACACTGTTATTATCCACATTGTCCATGGCACTATTATCATCTCCATTTTACCAGTTTGTCAGGGTGAAACAGACTGCTGTCTTTGAGGATAAAGCAGGGCTTTGTGCTGCAGTTAGAATTCCCCTTGTTAAATCATTGCAAATGGAATCTACCAAAGACAGCAAAGGAACTCCAGCAGCTCTGGTGAGGTAGGCCAATTAAATGGCTTTGTCATATCCCTGGGCTGGGCATTTCTCTCATGCCATTTCACCAGGTAGAGCTTTGAGGCAGCAAACCAAAGAATCCTTTTTTCTCATTACATATTCCATTTCCCATTAATCCTATTTGAAAGCAATGTCTCCTCCACATTAAAAAAAAAAAAAAGTCAGTCTTTTATCCAGATATTTGCAGATTCTCCAATAGTTAAAACATTTAGATAGCATCATGGTGATTGTCTCCTTTCACTTTCAACCCAGTTGTACTGACCTGAAAACTATTTTTTTTTTTTTTTTTTTTGGTACAAGGGATTTAACCCAGGAATGCTTAACCACTGAGCAACATCCCCAGTACTTTTTATTTTGTTTTTAATTTTGAGCCAGCCCACTAGGCTGCTTACAGATTTGCTAAGTTGCCAAGGCTGGCTTCAAACCTGCTATCCTCCTGCCACAGCCTCCAGAACCTCTAGGATTATAGGCATGCACCACCACATCCAGTCTCATCTGAAAACTCTTGGTTTTATTTTTGCAATTGCAATTTTCACCTCTTTCCCTTTCAAACATGGTAATGCTCCAGCTTGCTGGAGTGTCAATGAGTTAATGTTATGGAGTTGGGGCCAGAGTACTGGTGCAATGAAGCAGCATGCATTGATGATGTGTTATGTCAGCTGTGATTTCTTCATTGCAACATTTCCCCAAAACCTTTTTTATTCTGTTGCCATTGGTCATGACCAAAACCACTCATAACCTGCAGTGCAGTCTGGTGACATTTTCAGAAATGGAAGCCTGAAAAGTGAACTTTCTCATACTTCCCTTGGGTTTTCTTTCTTTGTGTGACAAAATTCAGTCATTGTATTTTCTTCTTCTGGAAATATGGCATGGTCTAATATTCTACAAGTGCCAGTGGCCGCTGAAAAAATGTCCTAAAGAGTCCTTCCATTATAGCATTGCAGGTGCTACTTGGGGCCACAGTACCATCTCCAGTGTCAAATGTTAACAATTATGCACTAAATAGGTTAGAGTTAAGTGACCTTCCTATCTATTTACCTA
Organism: Marmota flaviventris; assembly: GCF_047511675.1. NCBI lineage: Eukaryota > Metazoa > Chordata > Mammalia > Rodentia > Sciuridae > Marmota > Marmota flaviventris. The sequence goes on along the minus strand of NC_092514.1, from coordinate 49,978,876 downwards.
CCAATCTGTTATTAAAGTCTTTCAGGAAAAACATAGTGTACTTTGTATTCAAATGGCTGTAAAGAAGAGAAAAGTAATGGAAGTATCTAAACAGGAAAGAAAGAAAAGTGCACTGAGGCCAGACTTGTGGGAACTGTCCAGTGACATTATACCCTTGTTTTTTATTCTCAATAGCAGATAAATCTCCCTCTGTTATTTCTTATGGAGACCCTTTTATATCTGTGAAACCCAATAAGTACACAATCTCCCTAGTATGTGAATGTACTACCGTATGTTGTTACCAGAACCATTCATCCTCCAGTCCAATCAGTTTTACTCCTGAAATATAATTGAGAGTTGTCCACTTTCTCCAGCTGCCCTCCTACCACACAAGGACATTCTGCCCATGACCTCTGCCCCTCTTCTACAGACATCAACTTGATTTGTTGCTTTGACTCTTCGATAAGGTACTTGACACTTCATTACTTATTGTGGAAATTGATAGTACTCTAATCAGATCAATCCCTTTTCTGTTCCTAAGGGCTGAAGAAAATTATCAATGAGTCAGTTCCATCCTCAGAGTTTAAAAAATATCATTGATGGACTCTGTCACTTTTTATATTATCTCTACAACTTCACAGACTGTGCATTTCACACTTAAACACATTCAAGAGCTCATCATACTGTAACACAGACACACAGAAACTTTTCTTACCATAGTGAGATGAAGGCCAGAAGTAGGCCTCTGTATTCATGCCCACAATATTTTCCTTATTGCCTTTGCATTACAATGATGTGGATTATTGCTGAACCAATAACCCCCAATGTCCTGAGAATAACTTGGATATCAATGACCCATGAAAATCTGCAATATCACTGGTCACAAAAAAGAGGTCTGGCTCTCCCTACAAGCATGACATACAGTTATGTTTATGTTCCTCTAGAGAATCTTGCCTTTCTCCACCCTTTTTTTATTTTATTCTATTCACAGTATTGTAATTTCAGAAGAAGAGAATAAACTACACCTTGTGGCCTCAAACCCAAACCATATTTTTATTGAATCTATCAAGTGACCACGGACAACACAAAAGCAAAATCCAAGTGCACATTTTATCAATACTGAAAAAAATCACTACATTCCTTATGCGTGTACCTGATCTTGTTTTCTGATCCTTGCATAAACCTAAATTCTTTATATATAAAGGTTCTAGTAGATGCAATTCTTGTGATTTTTCTTGGCAAGTCAAAGGGGCATTCAACTCAAAAGACAGTGTATGCATATATTTATGTATACTTTGTATAAAACAAAAATTTCTAGCTTTGAACTTGATTGTGGCATTTACCATCTATATTAACCCAGCTGTGCCTCAATGTTCTCATCTATAAGACAGGGAAAATCATAGTAACCACCTGATTAGGTATTACTAATGGTATTAGGTTGCAATGAGAATTAAATAAATTAATATGTGTAAAATTATCAGACAGTGACAAATATACAGTATTTACTATAGGATTGACAACAGTTATTACCTTTGGTAGACAATAATTCATAATGAATTTCAATCTAAAATGAAATATATATATATATATATATATATATATATCTCAAACTAGATTAGCTGCCAACATGGAAAAAGTGGAAATTTAATGATAAATAAATTTCAAGATACATCTCTTCACGTAAGCAAAAGTAGTAATGAGATCTGTAATAACTTAATTCAAGCCTTTTGTTCATTCACTATTCTAGGAACCAGAGCTAGGGTGGTGTAACAAGAGACAACATCTGTGTTGTATTTTAGTGGTAGGAGACACGTGAAAATAAATAAGTGCATTTGACTGTGATAAATGCAAAAAATGTTAGGTTAATATGATAGGGACTAAACTGGAGGAAGGTTAGAAAAGCCTGGGGGATTGGCGTTTGAACTGAAACTTGATGATGGTAAATAGGTGAGCCATGCTAAGGGCTGGAGGAAGAAAGCTCCATTCAGATGGACTTTTGGCCTGTCATAGGAACTGGAAGGACCATTTGGCTAAAGCATGGAAATCCAGGAGGAGAGTCATGGAAATGGTACTGGAAACAGAGGAAGAGGTAGAACATCGTATGCTAAAAAAGGCATCATTATTTTGGTCTGAGTGTATCAGAAAGCTATTAGAAAGTTTTATATAGGAAAGTGATGTAACTGGAAAATAAAATACATTGAAATCATTCTAATATAAAGCAAAATGGGTTTAGGTTGGTGTTGTACTTAACAAGAATGAAGTCAGATAGACTGATTAGGGAAAAAATGTTGCAGAAGTCACAGGCAGAATGTCCTTGTGCTATGAGAGGGCAGCTGGAGAAAGTGGGCAGCTCTCAATTGTAGTCCAGGTATAAAACTGACTGGACTGAATGATAGATGGTTCTGGTAACTACATATATGGTTATGTGGATTCTTCCAACCACAAAGTCTGTGCAGGAAAATATCAGGCCAGTACTTGGTTATTTTTCTACTTCTTCAGCGTCAGATGATGTCACAGGTCTTATGTCACCCCTGGCTTTGGCCCATCCTTTTTCTGTTTCAGTCTTCTCTAATCTTCTAGCTTCTGGGGACTGGAGTTATCCTTGAAAAGGACTCTTGTACCTCATGGAAACTCTGTTTTCCAATTGCTAACCGCAAATTATTTTCCCTCAATTTCCATTCCATCTTGAGCCTGGGGCAGCTATCCCTGTAATAGAACTCAAGTGTCAGCTCAACTATTTTCCAGATCTGTAGTTGAGATTTGTAGGAAATAAGATCCTCTGATTTGATTTGCAGCCTACTAGGTAAAGCCTTGAAAATTAAAACCTGCCTATCCCTTTCCAATATGTTGTCACTTGGCACCAGACTACTTCCCTAATAACTTGCTTCCTAGAGGACAAGCCAGAGTGAATAGGAGGAGGTAATAAAGCTGTGGTGTTCCCATTGTTCTTATTTCAATTGCCATTTCCCTGAAGACACAAACTTCATTCTGCCTACAATATTAAACACCAGTATTGCTTCAAGTGGAACTTAAGTTCACTCACTGGGCATTTTGATTTTTGCTACTATATTTTTTTTCTTCAGGACCAACACCTACAGCCAATTTTCTCTAGTCTCAACTTATACCCCTTTCATCTTCCTTACTAGCTGAGCCCAATAAGAGTCTAGTACATCCTTTGGTTTACCTGCATATGTGACATTCTACATGGTCACCTTAATTCTTATAAATATTAAAAAGTAGCTTTGTTGGCAATATCAAAGAACGCTACACATCTCTAATCCTTCCATTAAAGACTGAAGTGAAAGTCCAGTGAAATGTTATTTAGGGGAAAAAAAAAGTAGGCTCTCATTAATCAGAGCACTGGCCCCCACGTAGGTTCCTTCAAGATGCAAATGGACAAAATAATGTTGATATAACTATACTGAATTATTAAAAATTTCCGTAGGTTGAAACCACAAAGACTGGATTAAGAAAGAAAATGAATGGCACAGATCATGATAACTTCATGCAGTTCGTTTGGAAGATGAACAACAAAATAAAGATAGAAACCATAGCCACATGGAAAATCCAGAGTTGGGTAGCTTAGATGTATGACTGATGAGACACTCAATTAGGTGCTTTTGAGCTTGTTTTTACTCAACATTTCAAAGGAGATATGTCAGTGGGTGGAGTCTCTGTGAAGGTCAAGACAGACATCAAAGACAGTAGGTTCAATCTAGAAGAGAAACAAATGCAGTTTCTTGGAAAACTAAAACAAATTAGGAAGGATTGACTGTCCCAGAAGTGGCCAAGTATATTCTCATTTTTCTAAAAAACACCCAGACTTGCGGTTGAGGCTCTGCTGTAGCCCTGAGTTAACCAGTGCAGGGTACGCTCTCCATGTGACTCGTCCCACTCCTCTGTGGGAGATTCTCTGATCATTTCCTCCACCACAACCACTATATTTAAATGCTCACTGTCAGATCACTTTGGTGTTCAGTGTTACTTTTTCTCTTTTGAGCTATTTGCTCAAATAGAACTCAGTTTTTAGAAAGTCGATATATTAATTTTCTCAATTTCAGGAGACTTTTGCCCTTTCAAGAAGGGAAGAGATTGGCACATCTACTTCAGCTGTTGTCAGAGATATCCTATGCTTCTTGGCTGCAGTGGAAAGGACTTCATTTTTCATCATCGAGAGTTAACCTCTTGGTAGGTAAGTGTGACTTGGTGTTCTTGGGAAAGAGCTTCATAGTTTTGATCCTTAAGCCAAATTTATTATTAAAATTCCATAAATAAAGGAATATAACAGAAGTGCAGAACAGCCTGGAGACATTATGATAAAATCCCTGGGGACATCTGGCTTGCCATTGACTTCTCAGGAACCTACACTTGTGCTTGAGGTTAGGCAAACAAGTTGCCAGAATTCTCAAGAACAGTTAGAATGAGGCAGAAGGCTGTTGCATTTCAATGACAATGACAATGTGCCATTCCTATTCATTGCAGGGATGAGGTTCTTCCAAGATCAGAAAGCTAAAATGACTATTTGAGAGTTCAAGGCTTTGAATCTGTGTGATCATTTCAGTATGAAACAAACGCAAAGAGGCAAATAAACAATACCAATGGCAATGTGGAAAACCCTACTCATATCCTTCAACATAACTGCTACATTTATCTGACAAACATTGCCATTTCGTATAATCAGACTCATTTATAACCTCCCTGTCTTGATTCACAACTATAGAGTTAACTTCAATTGGATAATAGTACAATATGCACATACCCAAAACAGCTTGATAATTACATAGTATCTAAATGCAGATTTATAGATTTCAGCATTGATATCTCCATTAGCTATCTGTTCCTCTTGTTTCAAGTTAGGATTGGGTAGCAAGTGAGGATGAGTTAGTAGATACGAGGATATGTTTTGTTCTCCAGCTGTTGGCGATAATATAACTTCATTGCAGAATTGCTTGAGCTTTTCATCATTTGCCTATCAGAGTCCAATTCAGTTCACACTGAAATATTTTCCTTCTTTTAAAATTGTTATCTTCACTGACATTATGCCAATGCGTTTTGCACTGATTCACAAAAATGCTTTTTTCCGTTCATTTGATTTTTCACAGCCTACAAAGCATATGGGCTGTGCTCTCTCAGAATCTCCATAACCTAAAGGAAAGAGGTCTGGCTAAATGGATTTTTGAAGTCCCATTCAGCCCTGCTACTCTGTCATCCACCAAACGTAATCAGAGATTTGTGATCTTTCGTGTCATCTTTTATATGATTTCCCACATAGAAATTACACACAACAGCAAAAGGATGATTTTCCATAGATTATTATATCATTGCTATCAGAGACCTTTTTTTTTCCTTCTCTTTGCAATGCACTACCTTTTATGTCATTCAAACCTTCTTTTACAGTAGGAAAAAGATGGAAATATTAAATGACTTTCCATGTGCTACCAGAGCAAGCCAGAATCAGAGTCTGCATCTGGCCTTAGGACATAGTTGATGGGTGTATCATCCACAGGCCTGTTAGCAGCACCAGAGAAGGGCAGGGCTGGCAGAGTATTCAGAAGGAAGGAATGGATATGGATTTAATAATGTATTGCAACTTTATAAAAAAATCTCTTCTGCTAACTGTAATCTACATAGTCTTCTTAAATGGGAGATGCTCCTAATAATATCCTAAATGTCTTATACAAAGTCTTAATTTATCATCAACATGTCAGTTTCTGGAAATTTGTGTTCCTATCCAAAGTTTATACAATAGCCCAGAGCTTTGGGTTGGCAATATAGCAGTGATCTCTGTTTGCTTTGTTTGCTCCCAAATAAGCATATTTAAGAATAAGAATTAATTCATCTTATTAAGGCTATATTAAGTGAAAATTATAAGGCATTCATAGTTTAATCCTTAAACTTGTATAAAACTTAAATTGGTTGCAGGTCAAGTAAATTATATTTGATTTTGCTTAATGCTTTGTCAGAGTCTACTTTTACTGTAAAAGTCTAAGGAAAGAGAATTATATAATTATTATTGCTCTCCTTTTCCCCCACACACATATTGAGTGCTTTTAAGCTACATTTGATTGTATTTATATAATATATACACTTTACTTAATGAATTTATGATATATACAAAGTTTATATGTACATATTATAAAATGAAAATATCTGAGTTTAAGAATACTAGCTACAGTTAAAAAACATCAAAATACCAATTAAAATAATCATGGTACAGTAAAAAATAAAAACACATTAATTATAGACCATATTGTACTTCTAAAACTTAAACAAATTTTGTGCTCCTGAGAGAAATTTTACATTGAAAAATACTTTCAAAGTTTATTAATAAATAAAACATCTCTTATATTTCTATGCTTTTCAAACTTTATGTAAAAGATCAAAGTTTGGTGAATATTTTCTTCCTTATTCCTTATAATCAAGTCATAGTAGCTATGACTAATAAATTTATACCAAAATAATATCTTAATTAATACCAAAATGATACATCAATTAACACCAAAATAATATATTAGAAAGATACCAACTTAAGGAATCATTTTTTTTTAAGATTTCAAGTAGCTATATTTTGCCTTAAATCAGATTCCACAGAAGCACACTCTGACAAGAAGATTCATTTGCAATTGCTTGCTGTGGAAATGTTTCCCTAAAAAACTAGAAAGTATGTGGAGAAAATAGCAAGAAGAAGAGGAAGCCAAATCTGTGTGAGTTTTGAAAATTCCATTCTCATCCTATTCTTAGAGGAAGCTCTGGGCTTTGGTTGTGCCTCAGCATTTGGTTCTACTGGACACAGGGAGCTGGGCTCTCACACTTCTGCACTGGAACCCTAAGATGAATAAAATTCCCATGTCCTTTGTGGACAAAAGGAGTTTCAGTAACCAAAGGACCTGTATCACAGAAGAGAGTTTTACTGTAGGTCTTCAGAAGCAAATTTACACAGTAATAGAGACCTGTCTCAAAGCATCTCAGAGTACCCAAGCAGAGGACCAATAGTAGCTACTACACATTTGCTACAGGTAGCTTGAATTCATCAAGGATGTAGTCTTTCCCAAAATGCAAAGTCATACTTATTAAGACTGTATATAATTATTCTCAGAATATATAGGAAAGTGTATACAAAAAAGACAGTTATGTAATCTTCATATATCACTTCCAAGAATGAACTTGATTTTCTCTAAGATCTCCTTAAGAATTGTCTTCAACAGCAAGATAGTCTTAGTATGTGGCCATTTAAGTTTCTGAACTGTGAGTCCCTTCTATGTGGAGACAAAGATTGAGAGGAAAATTTTAGAGATAATTATAGTAAATGTTTACAGACAAATTCAATCAAATAATGCAGGGCATGTGTTTTCAACATATTTGTTTCCTAATTTCAGTTTTTTTCTGGTAATTAGTTTATTTTTATTATATTTAACACAGACATTGTTCTGTAATAAATTAGAAAATAAAATGCTTGTCCTTCAAGTTTGTAAGGCAATTAGAATAGCATTCTTTTGTGCTACCCAAACAATGATTTCTCTCTCCTTATTCTTTCTTTTTTTTTAGTACCAGGGATTGACTCAGGGGCGCTCAACCCCTGAGCCACATCCCCAGCCCTATTTTGTATTGTATTTAGAGACAGGGTCTCACTGAGTTGCTCAGCATCTGGCTGTTGCTGAACTCACTGGCTTTGAACTTTCCATCTTCCTGTCTCAGTCTCTGGAGATGCTGGGATTGCAGGAGTGTGCCACCATGCCAGGCTCTCTTATTGTGTTCTTTGCTCAACCTGTTTCCAAAATATGCTTTTGTTTACTTTCTCTATTAGTTTCCCAAGGCTGCTATAACCCAAGTACCGAAAGATAGTGGGAAACTTAAAACACTAAAAAAAATGTATTCTTTCTAACTTCTGGAATCTGGAAGTCAGAAATGAAGATGCTGGCAGAGCCCTGCTCCCTCTGAAAAGCTCTGAGAGAGAACCCTTCTGAGCCTATCCAGCTGGTGGCCTCAGGGTCTACTGGGCTTAGGGTTCCAAAACTCCAGTCTTTGTCTCCCTCTTCACATGGCCTGATTCTGAGTCTTCTCCTCTTCTTATAGTGGCGCTCTCACCGAATTTAAAGCCTTCTATATTCCAGTATGTTTTCATCTTGCACCAGAATGAATTATACTTCTAAGGACTCCATTTCCAAATAAAGTCACTTACGAATTTTGTTATAGACACTATGGGGGAGATCCACTAGAATTCCCCAGTTCTCCTGGTAGATTTATCTTCCTTGTTCCAACAACCTTCCCATTTCTAAATTGAATCAGTTCTATGTCCTCATCTTACTTGATTGATATGGATCATGGCTGTTCTGTTTTTAAACTGTCGAGCAACACAGGTATTGTTTTTACTCTCTAATGTGTTTATATAACAGATTGAATGGCCACTAACTTTAACCAGTGTCTAACATACTCTCCTCTCTGCCCCTCTCTTCCCCCCATTCCCAGGACATCACAGTAGTTTAACTTTTCTTTTGCCTCACTGACTGACCATTTTCTTCCTCCTGACTTATCATTTCTTCTCCTCAGCCTCTTGAAGTTGGTTCACTTTAGTGTCCGGTTCTTGGTCTATTTCTCTTCACTATGTATTCAGTCCTGGTACTCTCGGGAATCCAAGGTTTTAAACATCTTTCTAGGTCCAGAACTTCCAAATTTATACATCTGGATTGATGTTCATGTCTGTAAATCAAACTAATTCCTCAAAGTGCCCACCTGGTGACTAACAGAAAATGGCATTTTGTTCATCAGTGAAAGAACATCTCACTCCTTCACAGTGCTGCTTACCCTATGGCTTCTACATTTCAGGGGTGGAAAAGATGAGTAATTCCTGTATAAAAATAAGGGTGATCAGGGTAGACCTTTGTGATATTACATTCAAACACAGACTTGAAGAACAGGAGGGAGTTTATCATACACATATCTAAAAAGTGTTTCAAACAATACAGTAACTAGTACCACAACCGGAGGGAGAAGCACGCAGCCTGTGTGTTTGGATCAGCAAAGAGACCAGGATGGCTGGATAAGAATAAGCAAAGAGAGAAGAGCAGCAGAGAGCAACAGAGTTCGCCCAGGAGTTCAGCCCAAAGTAAGGATTTTGAGTTTTACTTAGGGCCTCTGTAGGGTGTTTTTAAAGGTTTTCTGAGAGAGGAGTCAATGTTTGTATTAAACTATAACACATGTAGAAAATTGTAAAAGGTATACTCATAGAAATCAAGGAATTTTCATGTTAAATACACCTTTGCAGCCAGTACCCATATTAAAACAGAATATTGTCAGCATCCCAGTGGCTCCATTCAGGTCCCATTCCAGCCATTAGTCTCTTCCCAAGTATCCAAGAAGAAAATTTCTTGATTTCTAGTAGCATAGATGAATGGACAAACATGTAACTGTAGTAATGGAAGATTCAATATAGATAAATGGGTTTATAAAGGATGTGTGTACCTTTTTAGTTTTAACTTCTCAGGCACAATTTGGTCAATTATTTGTGTGGGTTTTTTTTGTAGCAAAGACTGAACCCAGAGGCACTCAACCACCGAGCCACATCCCCAGCCCTTTTTACCTTTGTTTCGAGACAGGGTCTCACTAAGTTGCTTAGGGCCTTACTGAGTTACCAAAGCTGACCTCACACTTGTGATCCTCCTGCTTCAGTCTCCCAAGCCACTGGAATTACAAGTGTGTGCCACGGGTGTGCAGCTTGGTCATACTTCATGGGAATCAAGAAGGCCCCCCAGGAAGAGTAGTAGAGCCAAGAATTGAACTAGCTTCTGGGGTTGATGGGAATATCCTAAACCCTGATAGTGATGGTAGTTCTGCAATAATCTACATCTGAAAATACTCATAGAACTACATACATCAGAAGAATGGATTTTAATATTTGTAAATTACAACTGCAACATGCCTATCTTTAAAGATGAAATGCACATTAGGAGTGGGGGTCATGAATAAACCAAGACAGCTTTAGGAATCCAGAAGCAGGAGCTCTTTGATTTTTGTTTCTCCGTTTTTACTATTAATGTGCCTCAAGGATTTCCCTTTAGTCAGCTATTTATTTGTGCCTTGAAACTTTTTTTTTTTTTTTTTAATTTTGAGATAGGGTCTCACTAATTTGCTAGGGACCTCACTACGTTGCTGAAGCTGGCCTTAAACTTGCGATCCTTCCGTCTCAGCTTCCCAAGCCACTGGGATTGCAGGTGTGAAGTTAACATTCAAAAGAAAACAAACTAAAAATAATGAAGAAAGCCTGTGCAATTTGGGGGACATAGTCACCAAATACACCCATAGCTGAAATTCCTGAAGACAAAGAAAAGAGGGAAGGCTTTGAAAACCTATTTCACAAAATAATGGCTGAAAACTTCTCCACTCATCAAAAAGGTATGAACATCCAGATCCAAGAAGGTAGGTTAACCTTAGATAATCCTGATTTTAGATCACTTAAAGGTTCAGTTAGTACCTTTTTTTTTGTCCCTTACTTGTTACAAGATCTTGGATCTTGCTGCACTGTAGCATTTGGATTCCTGTCTCCATCAGCTCTGTTGCAATGGGGTCACCAACTCATGACACCCAACACTGCTTCCTAATGGCAGATTGTGAGTGAGATGGTTCTACTTCAGAACAGCTGTGCTCATGGCAGCAACCGGAATTCATATGTTCAATACACGAGTGGATTTTCAAATTGCAGTATTTCCCATAATAAAGCATGAATTAAGCTGAAGATCTAGCTAACTCCTCATCATTTTGTGAAATCACGAGGCTTATTCTAGTATCATCCCTCCTCATCATTTGCACTCCTTTCCATTGATTTTTAACTACAGAAGTTTGACTGGCAAAGCTCTTGGGTTTTGTGTAAAATGATAGAATATCGAATCCTTGGTTAAGAGGCTGAAATTTTCAGACGAGGCGACTGAAGTATTACAGAGAAACAAAATGCAGCTCAAATACAGATTTGATCCATTAAGAGATAAATTTAAATTTGATTTAAATTCATTAGAGAAGGGCTATACATATAATTACTCCAAACTCAGAAATAGCTATCACTTGTGATTTTGATTAATTTTTGATTAATGGATAATTGAGAAAGAGCATATTTTTTTATGCCTCAGTTCTTCACTTTAAGTTGTACTGAAAAGAAGGATTATTTTTTCCTTATCTGTAAGCCACTATAGCAATGGGTTAAAAAGTGGGGGGAAAAAACCATCACCAAATGCTATGTTGTCTGTAAAGCAAGAGAAAATAAGTTTAAATTATATTTTTCATCTATTCAACAAACATGATTTAAATTTACGCTCTGCACAGGAGGCTGTGCTGGCTATGGCAGGCACGGCTTCTGCCCTCCCATAGGATGCATCTGGTGGGAGTGACTGATAAGTAAGTCACTATACAAATTGAAATTCGATATGCTGCAGGAGTGCAGAAGACGGAGCCATCAATTCTGACTTCGTGGATAAAGGAAGACTTTTGAATTGGGTCTTCAAAGATGAGTGGAATCTCAAGTGGGGAAATGGGGGAAGGGAATTCCAAATGGAGGTAAAACTACAAATTAAGACACAAAATAATCAGCCCTTTTCTGAGAAGGGAATGTAATCCAATGTGACTCAAAGTATGGAGAGGAGCAGGAAGAAATTTGTACCTAAAAAGAACTTAGTTCATATAAGGAAAGTCAGTAAGCAACCCTATTGCCGGTTACCCTTCTCCCTGTGATCCCCTGTGCTGTGTCTGTCTTCTCCATTGGAGTCCATCTCAATGGAAAATAATAGTTTTTACCTTTTTAAACACCTTACCACCACAGCCTAGCAGAGATGCTTGCACACATTAGGCAATTGTATTCTATAAATGTAAATATTAATTAAATGAACAAGTTAATGTTGTGTTAACAATTTGCAGTTACTCCACTTTGGAGAGACAGAAATAAGCACTTAAAAAGTAAAAGTGAAATAACTGAAGACACACTTCAAACATAACAAGTAAGGCTTATAAAATGGATTTAATGGGAAGCAGGAGAAACTGGGGGTAGGGAGATCACTCAGAATATATTGCAATATCCAACTGAGAAGCTCTGAGTGAGTGAGATGAAAATTGAGAAGATCACAGGAATTAAAATGTTCTAATATAAATAGAATCAATAGGATCAGCAATGTAATTCTGTGTGAGGGGTGAGGAGTTATACTTCAACGATGACACTGAAGGTGACATTAATTGAAGATGGAAACAAAAGAAAGAAACCCATTTGAGCAGAACATTAGGTCACTTTGGAGGATTTGGGCCACTGGAAAAATAAAAGAAAATGTCAAAAAGGGAGATGAAAACACTTCAATTGCTGAGTAATAGATTGAATAAAATCACCTACATTAAGTTACTTCAGATCAAAGTAACCAGATAATTTGAATGTTCTGTTCTGAGTGTTACTTATGATCCTAAAGTAGAATTTTAAAAACAAGTATTTTATTGTTCTTTTTTCATAGTTTACATTTGACTAAAATAGGCAGAAACTTAATTATAAGGGCTGATTTCACTCTTAGAGTAGATATGTGTATTTCCCAAGGACTTTCTAATCATCACCGTGTGCTAATGAAGTATCTTTCATAGAGGGAATTGGCTCCCCACTACATATTGCCGTGAGCTAATTGGATATTTCTTTATATCATTGATTCTCCAAGTACAGTCTTTAGGTTGGGATTGTGAGTTTCCTCTGGGGAGTTATTAGAAATGCAGAGCTTTAGCTCCAGGTCAGATTGACTCAGTCAGAAACTCTGAGATGCCTGAAACCCACTGGTGAACATCTCCACATAACAGCCACATGCTCAAGTCAGAAACCACTGCTCCATGTCATGGCTTACCAGTCTCCTGAAATTTTGTAGTGTATGTAAAGGATGATTGACCTGCATATATCAGGTTCCTAACACCAGTGTGCTTAAGAAGCATCATGGAACTTCTTAAAAGCTGTGTGAGCATGGGCCCCCAATTTGACAATTGTGATTTGTTCTGTTGAAGTAAAATCTTGGAGTCTGTGGGCCATTCTGGTAAAGATAGTCTCAGAAGTATTTCAGCTTAAGTATTTCAACCTTTACTTATTTAGAGATGATATCAAATATGAGGATATTCACAATTCTTGCATCTTTATTTTCCACCATTCATGACTCTCTTTATTCCTAGAGTTATGTTTTGCTGTAAAGCCTATTTTGCCACATATTGTCATTACTACATAGTCTTTGTTGTTGTTGATGTCAATATTTGCTGGATGTATGACTCCCCATTTTTCTTTAATATAATTTAGTATGTCTTTTATGTAACAAAATTACTTGAATCTTTGTATTCCTATTTGACTCTTTGTTTTCAACATTGTGACTTGAAATTACTTGTTTTGAATATCGTTTTCTATTCCCTTTCATATTCTTTTCCCTTATTTTTATCCCTTTTCCAACATCAATTAGATCTATCATGTTTCTTTCCCTTCCGATGGCTTAAATGTTCGGTCTCCTTTTCAGAGGCTGGGAGGAGGTCATGGGCTACCAGTATTTCTAAGTACCCTGTGATTCTCCCTTTATGTTGAATAACTTGCTAGAATGGCACCTGAAACTCAGGAAATTCCTGTGTTTCTCACTTTTTAAAAAATGTGTATATAATGAATTTATTATTGTAACCACAGGGAAAGTACACATAGGACAGCAAGGCAGGGTGTGTGTGTGTTCGTGTGTAGGGAAAGGGGCATGAGTGGACCATCTGCAACCCTTCCGGTGTACAATCCTCCCACAAAGTTGATGTATTTATTGAGAATCTTTTAAAATCCCATTGGCCAGGAGTTTTCACAGAGCTCAATCTCCAGCTCCCACCTCTTTCCAGAGATTGTTGATGGGAGTGAAAGTTCCAATTCTCCAATCACTTGATCTATCTGGTGATCAGTCCTCTCTCCTAAAGGTATTTAGGGTCCTTATCCTAAGTCAAGAGCTTAGATTCAAGTATGGTCAAAGGGGCTTCTCAGGAATGATAGCATATACTCTGACACTTGGGAAACTCTGAGGGTTTTAAAAACTTAGTGTAAGGAAGTGGGGACAAAGACCAAATAAATATGTATATTTTTAAATATTTCCACACATTTAATATTCTTGAGGGAGCTCCATGATGCCATTGTGGAACAGAGAGACCACCCAGGTGTTTCAGTCCTAGAGGATATCATCTGCACTAGATGGAGGAGAGGAACATGAGAAAAATAAGCCTCACAGAGTAAATTTTAAAGACTTTCAGAACTTTGAGGCAAAGGTTGACAGGAACTCCTGATGGGGCAAAGAGCAGTTATTCTGATTTCATCTAGCCCCTTAAGATGGAAAAGTCTGATTCTGTCCTACTGCATGTTAGAGACAATTATCCATTATTTATATCTTATGTACTTTCAAGAAGGATTTGTCTATTCACACTAACACCTGTATAACCTGAAGACACAAATGCACATACAGATATATAATTTCATTCAAATTATCCAACTTCTACCGAAAGCTTGTTCTGTCTGTGTTAGTTATTGTGGTACATAAATGGGAGCGAATGGAGCCCTGCTCTTAACCCTGCTATGTGCATCCCAACCTGCACACATACACACACACACTGCACCATTAGTTACATTTGGTACAAAGAACACGTGTCTGGAATCTTCTTTCAATATCCTGAAATAAATAACCAATCAAACAAGAATACTTGTTGCCTGCAACAGGACTTTCTGAGAATAACTATTAAAGTCTATCCATATTGCCACTATATTAAACATGAGTGAAATATTGATTTCAAAATAAAACACAACTCCAAGGAACAGAACAGATCTGGTATTAGAATAGTCATTTGTTCAATACATTGTTTTGTATTGAGAGAAACAGGTGGTTGTTAGAAGAATTTCATACACTTGAGAAATCAGATATTTGTAGTTGCCTTGTATCATGTAGAGTTCCAAAGAAACAATTCTATTTCCTATTTGGCTATGCTCCATAAATCAAAGAAAGCGTCAGAGGCAATTTCACTCAGAGTGACATAGGTAACTGTCAACGTGCTATGATTTCAGAAGTGTTTTCTACAATATGGTTTTCTTAGTTGAGTTGTCTGTAATCTCAGAAATTCACCGCTGGATTATTCTTAAGGTCCTCCCACCCAAATTACAATGAAACACTTTTGAAAGTTTTAAGGATCCCAAGTTAAGATGATTTATCAGTTATTTTGCAGAATGTAGAGAAAAAAAAAAGGTAGAAAAATCCGACTCACTTAGTAGTACAGGAGAGAATCAAGATTCTTGGTATGAGAGTAAATGGGAAAAACCACCGATATATCAACTAGCAAATATTTGTTTAGCACCTATTATGTGTCTGGTCATTATGTTTTAGTCACTAGAAGTTGTAGGATTGAATAAGAAAGACTCAATACCTGTTGTTTTGTAGCTGAAAATAAATCTAGGCTAGGAGTTCTGATGAAATACAGTTTTAATTTTAGTAGATTGGAGATTTGCCAGGGAAGTACTCTTTGAGAATCAGAGTGCAGTTTGAATAAAATGAGGGCCCTTAGATTTGCCGGTGTCTGGAAAAAAATGCCCAGTAGGCAAAAGAAAGAGCAAATACAGAAGCTGGGAGGCAGTTGTGTGGTCTATACGGTCAAGGAAGGGCCCAGAGTGTCAAATGGCTAGAGAGAAGGGGAAAGCCAACAGCAGAATCTGAAGACAAAGGCTTACAGGGCCCCAGTCATGAAGGATCCCGTAGGTTCCACTAAGCCCTTTGACTCAGATCGATAGCTAGTTGAATATCTTTTGTATAGAAGGATAACAATCTCATTACTATTTTAAGGGAATCAATTTTCTGTTTTAAGAGGAGATGATAGGGGTCAAGGAGGATAGGAGGAAGAAGATCCAAACTAGAAAAGATCTTGGCAGTGTAGGATATTAGAAGTAATCAACTTCTGACCACATTTTAACAAGATTATTGAAGAATTCCAAGTGGGTGTGCAAGAACAGTCAAGGATAATTGGAAGATTTTTGCTTGAGCAATTAAAAGAATGAGGTTGCCCCTAAACAGAGAGATGCTTCAGGTGGAGTTTATGGGTCAATAGCCTGAGCTCGATTTTTGGACAAGCTTGAGCCACATATTAGATTATCAAAAAGACATGTCAAGTGAGTAGTGGGTATGTAGCTGTAAAGTTCAAGGTAGAGTTCAGCAGGAGACATGAATATGTCATGTATATCATATAAAGCCATGAATGTAATTGGTCCACCAGACATGTACAAATATCATATAATAATATAATATAGGAAGAAAAGAAAAGAGATTCAACATTTGAAGTCGGGGACTTGGGGAGAATCAGCAAAATAGTCCAAGAAATTAACAGAAACAGGGAAAATCCAGTCAAATGGATGTCTGGAGTCCAGAGAGAGAAACTATTGTAAGGCAGTGCCCTAATAGGTCAGAATGGACAGGCCAGTGGGAGGAGGACCACAGGGTCAGCTTATCAACATGAGATAAAAGAAGCCTATGAAAAGGCACAGAGAGAAGAGCGTCTTTCATCAAACTGGCATTCAAGATGGCTCTGACATCACACCCCATTCATCCTTCCCAGCCTCTGTTGGTTTTCCCAGTGTTTGTCCTTCAGTTTTTCTCCTATTCAGTCCTTATTCTGAATTGCTCTTTTGACCCCACCCTGTTGATACACGTTTGTGTTTTGCCTTTAATAGTCAGAAAACTTTCCTTTCAGGATGAAGCCTTCCGTAACCATCCACTACAGGAATAATCTCTATATCTTCTGAGTGTCCATAAGTCTTTTTTTTCTCTCTTCTCTTCATGACCACTTTCTATCCTATATTTATGTAGGTGAATATCTGAGGCAGAGAAGGCTAATTGCTTAATTCATTTACATTCCTCCCTGTCTTTCTCATGAAGAACTACCGTGTACTCACCTAAAATACATTTTCCTGCGTACTATGTAGCTAATGTTTGGAGTATGAGAGTTAAGCAGAAATTATTGGGTGGGACTTCCAGGCACAAATCCTAAGAAGTGAATGGTCTCGCTGGCGGGAGCCTTTCATTTTTTTGTCTTTACTGTTTCTTCTTTCTGAAATATAAATTCAGTCCTTTGTATGAGTCAGCCCCGTTGTGATGGGGAGGTGATGAGAATGTGCTGTGGTTGATTGACAGCAAAAGATAGGGTTCTGTTAATATTTGGGATCTGTTCTGGTCTGCCGGACAGCTTACTCTGGGGACTTTGTACAGGGGGTAGAGGGCTAGTTCCCAATTTTTAAGTCACTGTGGGTTTTATTTTGTTGTTATTTTTGCAGGAGAGGATCTCTTTGATTCATAAATGAACATGAATTGTAAATGATAACATAGTTTTAGGATTTCTGGGATTCATTTCTGGGTTTACCCAGTGTTCCTTAGTAGCTCAGTAAATGTTTAATAGATGAAACTCTGGGTATTTAAAAATATTTGTATAAAGACATCCAAGAATGGGTGACATGTAACATACAGTATTGTTTTGTTTAGTTCAGCCTGGCTTTCTAGAAGCTTCCCTCTCTTACCTCATCTATACCTCACTGCAGAAACAGCCATTTCCAATTGAACTCAGATTTTTGAGCACACCTGAGCAGCCAGAGCACAAGCAAGCCTCAAACCCAAGTTAGACTGGTCAAGTTCCTCCCCAGGCACTTTAGACCTGGAGGTGAGAGCTAAAAGCCAATACCTCTTTGGATGCCTAAATGTCTAGTCCAGGAGGAGGCAAAGACCACGTTGGATGCTAACTGGACTAGAAACTTGAGCAAGTCATCTTGATAGATGGACAAATGAAGCAGATGGGAGCTGAGAGAGAGAGAGAGAGAGAGAGAGAGAGAGAGAGAGAGAGAAACAACTATCACAGCACACAAACCCCAGTTCCCAGTTGTGCTTTGCACCTAAGGACTGTTGCCTATGTGTATTCGGTGACACATACTGCTGTCTGTTAAGAATGTCTACGATAATTTATGGTGTATTTCAAAATACATAGAAAAGACAAGCCTGAAGTTTCCTAACCCATAGAAACAAAAAATGTTCAAGGACATGGAAGTGATGATTTGATTGTTACACATCATATATGTGTGTGGGATGACCACACATGCTCCATATATGTGTTAACTTAAAAATGTTTAATTTTAAAATGTCCTCCTCTGCCTATGTAATGTTAATTTAAAATTTTTGGTTCTTTCCACCCAAAGAAGCATAACTAAAATGGAAACTGTAAACAACAAAGGAATGTTATAGTAATAGATCAAAAACATGAAATGGGTCCGTTCAAGACATGGTAGGGAAAAATGATACACCTGACATGTTAATCACAATTTGAGCAGCCCTGGTTAGTAATGCCAGTGAGCCTAGTTAAACCACTATTTACCCTGGATTTTCTATCCATAAAAGCTCAAAGAGTAAAATATTCAGATTTACAGTCACAGACAACCATGATTTTAGAAATTTGTTAGCAAATTTTATGGACTAAAGAGAGGTCAGCAAAGGACAGCCCTGCCCACGAGCCAAACACACCTAATTACCTGTTTTTATAAATCAAACTTCCCTGGAACACAGTCACATCCACTTGTTTACATACTGTCCATGACTGCTCTCACACCACAGGGCAGAGTTGAAGGGTTGCTACAGAGGCTGCTTGGCCACAAAGCCTAAATTATTTAGAATCTCACTCTTTGCAGGAAAACAAAACAAAAGCAAAAACAAACAAACAAACAAACAAACAGAAAAGGCTTTGTGGACCCCTGGACTTGACTGAGACAAGAACCCAGAAAATTCCAGACCAAGGTGATCCTTCTGAAAACAGGACAACGTGGCCACGGTGGGGGGGGGGGGGGGTGGGGGGAAACAATAAGAAAGAAATTGCTGTGCATAAAGTATGAGGACAAAATCAGTTATTTGAGAACTCATTTCTATTTGCTTGTGAATCTGAACACCCACCTGCTTTTATGTTCAATAAGAGCGCATGAATATTTTAATACATTTTCTTCCTTGTGCTTAAGCTAGTTGGAATTGGCCAAGAACAGACAAAAGGGAATGGATCCTAGAAACACAGAATCACGTTGTCTGGGTTGAGGCTGTACTTGGACGCTGCTTGCTTCTGTAAGGCAAATTCTTCCAGAGACTCGCCTATGAAGTGGTGTTAACGGAATATTACTCAGCAGTAAAAGAGAATAAAATCATGGCATTTGCATGTGAATGGATGGAGTTGGAGAATATAATGCTATGTGAGGTAAGCCAATCCCAAAAACCAAATGCCAAATGTCTTCTCTGATAGAAGTATGCTAATTCATAATGCGGATAGATGGGGAGCATGGGAGGAATAGACGAACTTTAGATATGGCAAAGAGAAGGAGAGGGGAAGAGAGAGGGAATGGGGGTTTGAAAGATGGTGGAATGGGATGGACATCATTACCCTAAGTACATGTATGAAAAATGCTGTGGCTCTGCTTTGTGTTCAACCAGAGATATAAAAAAAATTGTGCTTTATTTGTGTACTATGAATTGCAATGCATTCTGCTGTCATATATAACTAACAAGAATAAATAAAGTTAAAAATTTTAAAAATAATGTCTGCCCTTTACCCTCTTGTTGTGATGGTTAAAGGAGATTAACAGGTTTAAGACCTTGAACATGTACAATAGAGAAGTGATTCCTCTAACAGGTGCAGCAGAGTCAAGGGGCAGCCTTCCAATTCTGATGGGTTGTCTGAATTTTTGCTCTGACACTTATAATCGATATGATCTTAACTTCTCCAAATTCCAGGTTTCCCTTCTGTGAAATATAGCTAACAACAAAGATCTTGTGAAGAACAGGAAATAACAAAAGTATATACTGCTATAAGAAAGACTTAATATTTACTAACTAATCACTATCATTCCTAAAGACAGAAAAAGGCAACAGCCTTTCTACTACCTTTTTTTTAAAAAAAAAAATTGGCTACAAATGTTAGGGGCGTCATATACAAGGAAAATTATTCAACTGTAATTCCCATTTTGATATGACCTAACAGAGTACGATCAAGGGAAAGAGTCCAGGCTGTACCTGATTCTAAAGTAGTAAGTGCTGGGCTGAATTACAATACTGTGAAAACAGATAATTTTGCAAACCATATAGCTATCTTTTACAGATTTCAAACACATGCTGATTTGCTATTGAATCAATTAAGTTGGTCCCCCTCTTGTCCCATTTATACAATGAGTTGCTAAAAGCTAAGATTTATCTGAGATTGAGAGAAAAAAGACACCAGGAAGTTTAAGCCATGATCCCACTAGATACATTACGCTAAAGCATTTGAAGGTTGGTTTAAATAAATAGTCACTGGAGTTGAATATGACCGCAGCTTACCACATTATTCCTGTCTCAATAATCTTTATGGTTCCCATACCACGATAGCATGAATTTCATTTGCAAAATAATTCATTAATGAGAAGCGAATGAGAAGGTGTTTTTTTTTTTTCTTTATTACTGAAAAAGACAGTCTCAACTTCTTGCTTAGAAGGAGCCAGGTTTTCAAAAATACCTTGGAAACATTCAATGTCGTGGCATCTATTACTACAATTCTAATCAAATCAATATTAATTTATGTCTTCAACTTGCTGCATTTAAATTTAGAAGAGATAAGATTCAAACTAGGAGAAACAAACAATAAAACATAATAGCATCACTCTAATAAAGCCAAGATTTACAATTCTGTATGCTTATAATTGGAAACATGTATAATACAGAATGTGGCTTGATTTTAGAAAACTAAGGTTTTTCTACCAGCAGAATTAAATCAAATTTGTATTATTCTCCTGTTCCTTAGGTTTTCTGAGTAGTGAAGAAGGTTAAGACGGTCGTATGTTATCTGGCAGGTGCTCATTAGAATAGATTTTCCACTTTTCCTGTGTACTAGTTTATATCATCATGGTTTCAATAGCAAATCATGCTATTTGATTCATAGTGTGAGACATGACTACTTCACAGAAGCTTTGCTCATAGTTCTTGTCACACTTAGGCATGAATGAGCTTTGGAATCTGTATTCACATGCCTGGGGGAGAGATCTTTGTTGACCTAGCTTGGGGCTGTATCTGTTTCCTTGGGGGAACAGGGTGACAAATATGGCTCTGTGTACCAGGAGCCATCCTTATGGATCAGGAATCCATTAAAAGGGCTTAACAAAAACTGGGTAGATTTTTCCCTCTGCCTTTGGCAGAGACCCCGTGTACTCAGCAACGATCACCCACATACGCCCGGCTCGGAGAATAGTACATTGCACCTTCCTCAACAGAATGGATTTATTTTCTCATTCTAAAAGATGTATCCTTTTCGAGTAAAGCTCTTTAAAGCCCATGTGTTCAAGGTCAGACACTTAACATAGTTGAACACCTAGTGAAAGAATGCCTGCTTGTAAATTTAATGAGGAATTGGGAAAAGAGGGGAGATGGGGCAAACATGAAAGCTTACAGGGCCTGCGGGTAAAAGACAATCTGTCTGAGCTCCAGTCAGTTATTAGCCTTCCCAGCATGCAGAATGCGCTACCAAGCCTTCTGATTTTTTTCTTGGGATTTTTGAAATCCAGATTCTTAGGGGAAATTTTTCTATTTGAAGATTCGGGGGAATCCTTCAATTAAAAGTTAATAAGGGAACAATAATAGGTTTGGGGTCTGCACCCAGCCCACTGACCACTAGATTGTGAACTTTGCTATGCACAACGCCTATTGAACAAGTGTTTGAATGAGTGGATGAATGAATTCTCTCTCTTTGGTATACTTGATTGCTTATCTTAACAGAAATGTCATGTCCTTCTGAACTATTCATATATTAGGGGGAACTTTCCATTTGTGATTAAAAGTCTTAGGAATTTGCAAAGGAGATAAATTTATCTCCTACGTGAATATGTTTTTGCTAAGACTCACTTGGCTACTTTGAGTAATTCAACATAGGTTAACCTATTGATTACAGGTCACCCAATACAAGTCCATTGCTCATTGTAATGCTTCAAGAGACTGGACTGCAGTGGGGTCCGGGGAGTCTTGCTGAAGAAAATAAATGGAACAGAGTTGGTGATGAATCCTCAGCAAATTGCCACTTAGTCCAATGGAGCATGAATGGCTTTGTGACTGTTCCAATAGGTGTCAGCCAAGTGCTACCTGAGCTGTCCTGACATAACTAAAATAGTATGCCACAGCTTCCTGTTTTTGCTACAAACTGGAGAAGAGCTATTTAAGATGGAGAAAGAATCACCTATTGTATAATAGGTAGGCAGCAAGTCTGCTTTGAAAACCAGAGACCAGCTGATATTTTAAAGGTGGCAAACTTGGGCTACACTTGAATAAAATAGCTGGGGTAGCTTCCTTGCAGGATTTCTGCTCCCCTGTAGCTGAGAGGTTGACACACTGAAACAAAGCTTCCATTTTAATTACCAGACAGATCTCTGAGCACATTAGCATTTAACCCATGCACAACACTACTTTTGGAAAACTTTTCCCTCTGGGGTTACATCTTGTAATTCATAGCTGTCATCTTCCCTGTACTTCATGGCCAGGGGAGTGACATTCCTAATAAGCACACTTGCATCATGTCTTATAGGATTTGACTCCAACTCTGACACCACCCACAGGATTCAACCCAAGAATCCAAAGGGAAAAAATGGCTCTGGGGAAAAGATCTATTTGAGGAATCACTATTTTTTTTTTTTCAGTGCCATTTCCCTGTCTTTCACATGAAGAACTATCCACCCCACAGAAATCATAATAAGACCTGTGAATGCCAACCATGTCTTCTTGCTATGAGTCACCTCAACTCCACCCATCTTGGCCTGCCTTGGCCTCCTGGACTCTTGGCCCCTTATACCATCTGACTCTGATTCCCAGTTCTCCCACCCCATTGATTCATATACCTTCCATGGGATTCCTTGACTTGGAGTTTAATTCTTTTCTAAATACTCCCAGTGTAATTCTCTCTCCATTGCTTCAGAATCCAGCTGATCTGTTGCCTCTATATTTTCTTTTGCCTTCTCTTTTGGTTACAAAGCCTGATCTAATGTCTGCCTCCTCAAATCAGTAATCTCTGATCCTACCCCCACTTGATTGCTTTCCTCTTATTTACACTTTTATTTATAGTTAGATACCTGTTACCCATCAATGATGTCTCTATCATGACACAGGTACTATATCAGATTTTTTGAGAATAGGCTATATTTCATAGCCCTTGAGCCCATATTAGGCAGTTCACCAAGGAATACGAGTAAGAAAGTAAAGGGGGCATGTAGAACAAGATAAAAGAGATATATTTTAGAGACCTCAGAAATAAGAACAACCATATCAACAATAACCTGCTTGAATCTCAAGATTAGTCTTTCAGTTCAAACTTAGGTATAAGGAAAAATGAATGGATATCAGTAATTATCGGATAAAACCAAGTTAAATGCACACTCTGACATGTTCAGATTCCCTACTATTTCAAATTTCCACATCAATTTGGCATTTTTGGTATTTCCTGTTTCCAGTTCACATATCATTCCATGTATTAATTCTTGCTGTCTGTTGGGGTGAAATGGCTTTCTGGGCATCACTTGCAATAGTTGGATAGGATATGCAATGGGATTTATGATCCTGTTTTTCTGGGTCAGGAACATTAATATTTGTATTTAATTTAGCTTCTGTCACTAAGGAGCTCTCAGAAAATAAAACACTTTTTATAATTTAAGTTTATTGCACCTACATTCATCTCATTTCATGAGAATGTTATAGGTCAGCAAATTAAATTTCAGTTGTACTTTCCTCATGTCTATACATTATTTTCAATAATCAATAATTATATTCAAAAGAGATGGATAATTTTTTTATTTGATGGGGTAAAGAAATATTCCAAATGTGTTGGATAAAAACTTAATTATTTAAACTGACATTTATTAAATTTCTTGCTTGATTAAACATAGTAGTCGTCAGTTACACAAAAAGAGAAATAAAAATTGGATATACTTGAAACTACCCAGAGAGTGTCATTATTAACATTCTTTCTCTTTTGTTTGCTTTTAGACATTATTTTGCCAAAAAAAAAAAAACCCTGAGAAAAAAATTTCTAATGATAGGTTTGTAAAGCATTGATAACTGTGTGGTTGCTACAATAATGGAAATTTATTCCTGAGTGACATTATTTTTAAAGTTAGAAGCTTTTTGCCTCCTACTGAGATAATAGAGCCCTTTGTGCATTATTGATTGCTGTAGGTTTAAAGATCATTCTATAATTCCAGATCCTACTTTTTGTATATTATATGAAATGAAACTGGGTCCTGAGTTACACATTTCTACAAACTGGTGAATTTGTGGAATCTATTTTTTTTCAGGCTAAACTTATTTATTTTCTCTCTTCCTAGTTTTATTTATAGTGCCTGGATTTAGCATGAAGAAACACCACTTATCAAAGTGTGCAGTAAGGATCTAGGGTATATGCTTATATGAAGTTACTCCCAAAGTTTAAAAACTGATCTCTTATCTTTGAACCAGAATAATTCTCAAATCAAATGAAATAGGGATTAAGGAGGTTGAATGATATCAACATAAAAATATAAAAAATCAGACTCTAGAAATCTAATAATTCCCAAAATTTATTATAGCATCACAAACCACCCCAAAATGTGTGACTGAGACAACAACATTTACTTGCTTGGGAATTTGAATAGCCTTTGGTGAAAGCTACTTATTTCTGAGCTATTGGCTTTGGCAAAGACAGCTTGAGAGTTAGATGCTGAATCAACTGAATAGTAACTCACCAATGTCTGGTGAGAGGTCTCAAATATCTGAGTACAAGGAAGCTGGAAATTTGGGGACTTCTCTTCCTATTTCTATGTGATCTTTCTATGTGGCCTTTCCAGAATAGCATCTTCAGAATAGCTGGATGTCTTGCATTTAGACTAAGGAATTCTGGGGCCTATATCTTAGGTGGAAATTGTATTAATAGCTCTTTATGACATGGGCTTAAAAGAACCCATTAGCCTTATAATCTCTATTAATAAGAAGTCACTGAAATCTCCCGTATTCACTGGGGAAGGGATTAGACTGTATCTTTTGTGTGTCTGTATGTGTGGTGCTGGGGATTGAACCAAGGGCCTTATGTATGCTAGGCAAGCACTCTACCAACTGAGCTATATCCCTGGCCCATAGACTAGACATTTTGATGAAAGAAGTTCAAAGCATTTGAGACACATTTAAAAACCACACTAATATCTGAATAGTCTATCATTGATATTGATGTAACTAAATTAAGTATAGCACCGTATATTATTCTAGTGTTTTCTAGACTCACCAAAGCAATATCCCTCATAGTTAAAACTCTATTCAAAACATTCAGGATATTTCTCTAAATCCCAAACTACTTGCATCCTTAGTATTCACTATTTTCTAATCAACTGATCCATTTTTTTTACATTAACACAATTGTTTGAAAGAGTATTTGTGTTAGATTTAGTCCTTCAAGAAGTAAATACAAAAAAATTGGATATTTAAGAGACTTATGGAGAAATTAATAGAATATTACTTGAACCTCCTCCTAATGGAGGGAGACAGAGGAGGTTATGGGAGACTTCAGACCATAATACAGGTCTGACACCTGCGAGAGAAGTGGAAGGAAGGAGAATAGGACATGGAGGGTCTCATGGTACATCACCATCCCAACAAAGATCTGATCAGGCCAATCTGAAGTTCTTGGGTCAAAGTCACTCTTTGAAGACTCACGTAGTTTGCAGGAGTGGATATGCACCTACACCTCATACTCTGTCACTGACTGTGGATGGCTTGTGGGAAGTGTGACCTTGGGATAAGGTCAGAGGCAGATCAAGCAAGTCAGAAGGCCTGTGAGTTAATTCTAATTATGATTTCCCATACCAGGACATTAGAGGGTACATGTATAGTGTCCTTATAGAAACATTATAGAAATATGGTATAATAAAACAAGATTGCATAGCACTATAGACTTTAATCACAAAATACATATTGTGAACCAAAAAGATGGATAATTAAGAAAACACAATTTAATAAACTTAGAACATTACTTCCTGGAGTATGAATTCAGAGGACTTTGCAGTAGATTTCAAGATGGTGGACTAAAGGAGGGAAGTGCTTTCCACTTGCTCTGCTGTTTGGAATTGCAAGGACAGCAATATGGCTTCATAATGAGGTGGGTTTCTGAAGAAAACCATTATAAGTCAGTATTTGTCAGAAACTCCGAGAAACCTAGTTCTGATATGACAAATGGAGGATATAAGGAAATACACCCAAGCCAACAGTGACAGTGGCAGTAGTGTTATATCACCACAGAGGGACAGACACCACAAAGGGAAGGAGAAATAAAGCAGACAAAGATGGCACTCAAACACCTGGGTGATGGCAAAGACTGTCACATCAAGCAAGGCTTTAAAATGTGCTCCGATCCGAGTTTCTCGACTTCCAAGTGAAGAATTAAAGTGAAGATTCAAATAGAGGAGTTTAAGCTACGCCTTGTTCCTATGGGAACAGAGAGTTTTTAACAAACACTGCCACTCTATCTCTGTCAGGCCTTACTGTGTGACCTAATGTACACCTGGCAAATCATGATCTCAAAATAGTAAAAAAGAATAGTGGAACTAGAGGCAGAAGAGAGTGCAGCCTGCTCTCCCATTGAGCTCTGTGGTGCAAACAGCTAACTGAAATGTATTGATCAGGTGAGTGTGATTACATACAGTGTAGGAAGCTTGGAAATTCATATTCGGCAGTGTGGAGATGATTACAGGAAATCAACCATGCACCCAGAGTCTGTCACCTGCTCTACAGGTGGAATTTTTGTGAGATGCTAAAAACCCAGATGAGTAGGCAGGATTGAATCAGCCCTAGGTGTGCAAGGATTTAATCCCTCTCAGAAAGACACCCCAAATGAAGGTCCAAAGTTATGTTTACAGCTTGACCCTATCAGCTGGAACCTCCCTAACAGATCTTGCCATCTATTAGGAAAAGTAGCAATCTAAGGTATCCAGACAAAAACCTCAATAGAATCACTTCTAATACAATCCCCCCAACTGCAAGTATAGGCACATACAGAAGCTGAGAGCCATTTCAATCAGCTACATCTTCAATCCACTCCAGCAGGCAGAGTGGTGTGAATCACAGAATGAGGTTGAGTTTAATTCACCTGCCCTTGCTCTAAGAGATACACACCCTAGAAGTAAGGGAAAGAAGGACAGACTGGAATATGATGCAAATACTCAACTTTAGCTTCCTCAGTGGAAAAAATTTTAATTAAGATTTTTTTTCTCATTTTGTTATTGTTTTTAGTTGTTTTGGCTATATTTGCTGATTGGCTCACATATATTCATATATACATGTGGTTCTATTTTTTTTCCTATTTTATCATTATCTTTTATTAATTCTTTACTATCTCATTCTGGTTTGCTAAGAGGTAGCAACTGTTTGCTTTTTATTTGTTTGATGTTGGGGGTTCGGTGATGTTCTGCTCTACTTCTCTGCCTGTTTTATTACTTGTTGTTTTCTGCTTCTTCACATCCTTTCTCATTAGGCCCTTCATGTGCTACCTCACTTCCAATTTCTCTTTCACCTGTTGAAAATTCCAGGTTTTCTTTTGCTCTCATATCCCAAATTTAGTTTTAATAACTATAATTTTAACATCCTTTACATCCATGTGGTTTATCCCTTTGGAGAATAGAATAGGGGAGACCAGAGGAAGCCCCATCATCAAGGACCTAGGCCTTAGATCAGAGACCAGGCACTTGCTAGAAGGAAAAAGTAGGCCCAAATCTCCATCATGTCGGCTTAGGAACTAAATTCGTCAACAAAACACCTGATGTGCAAGAAGTAAAATCATCAATAAATGGAATTGTATCAAACTAAAGAGCTTCTTCACAGCAAAAAAAAACAATCAAGAACATGCAGAGAGAGTCTTCAGAATGGGAGAAAATCTTTGAAACCTGTACCTCAGGGCATTAATCTCCAGGATATAAAATAACTCAAAAAACTTAACACCAAAACCACAAATAACCCAACCAATAAATGGGCAAAGGACCAGAAGAGACACTTCTCAGAAGAAGAAATATGAATGGTCAAAAAAACCTATGAAAAAATGTTCAACATCAGTAGCAATTAGAGAAATACAAATTAAAACTATATTGAGATTTCATCTCACTCTAGTCAGAATGGCAATCATCAAGAATACAAGTAATAATAACTATTGGCGAGGATATAGGGAAAAAGGTCAACTCACACATTGCTGGTGAGACTGAAAACTGGTGCAACCACTCTGGAAAGTAGTATGGAGAGTCTTCAGAAAACTTGAAATGGAACCATCATTTGACCAAGTTACCCCACTCCTTGGTACATACCCAAAGGACTTAAAATCAACAGACTATAGTAATGTGACCACAGCTCAATTCAAACTAGCTAAGCCATGGAACCAACCTAGGTGTCCTTCCATTGTGAATATGCACCACATTTCCTTTATTCATTTGTCTATTTAAAAAGACTTACTTTACATCATAAATACAAAAATCAAGATAATTCCTTGCATCCTATCAAATTATATTGTAATGAAATTAGAAATCAAAAATAAGGTAAAAAATTATTTTAACAATTGGAATTTAAGTAATAAAGTTCTGAGTGAGGAATAAACATAGAAGCAGTCATGGTGAAATAAAAAATTCTTAGAAATAAATGGAAACAGACACACAACATATCAAATCTCTGGGAAAGTATGAAGGCAGTTTTGAGAGGATGAATTAGTGTATTAAGTGTTTACATTAAAAAATTATAGATTTTAAAATAAATATTGTTTTATGGAAGTTCAAAATATTAAAAACAGAACTACTATACTATCCAGCTATAACACTCCTGGGTATATATTCAAAGGAGTCAAGTCAGCATACAAAAGACCTGCATAGCAATGTCTATCGTAGCGCTATTCACACTAGCCAAACTCTGGATCCATCATAGTTCTCCACAAATGGATGAATGAATAAAGAATATGTGACACACACACATACATGCGGGAATATTATTCAGCCATAAAGAAAAAAAAAACTTCATGTTATTGGTAGGGAGCTTGGGATCATCATGTTAAGCAAAATGACAAGTATCACTCAAAATGACAAGTATCATATGTTCTCTTTCACATGTGGAATCTAAAAAAAAAAAAAAAAAAACAGACAATATGAAAATAATAGGATGATGTTTAGAGAAGGGGAAGGTAACTAGGGGGAATGATGCAAATGTGGAAGAGAAGGTTATAGGAAAGTTAGATCCAACTAAATCATGTTATATTCATATATGGAAATGTCACGATGAGACACATTAATTTGAACAACCAATATGTGTAAATAATAAATAAGAACTAAAACAATCGAAAAAAAAGTTTATTTAGAAAATTTTGAAAGTTTGGGAATTTTTCCAGCTCCTTTAATGACCAAGTGCAGACACTTCCAAGATAAATCAATGAGTCTGGGATTTAACATAATGCCCAGTTAGTCACTGTTTATCTCTTAACAAAATTGAAAACAATATATTGAAAGTTTGTAGGCTTTCCCTTAAAAGAATAAAGAGAAAGAGACAAAAAGAGAGAACTCCTAAAAATGATTCTAAGTTGTTAAAGTTGAAGGAGACAAAAATTAAATTTAATGAATCATTTGCATTTCTTGTTTTTTATTTGTTTGTTTGTTTAGTTTGTTTTTATGGTGCTGGGATTGAGCCCAGGTTCTCATGCATAGCAGGCCAATGCTCTACCATGGAGCCATATACCCAGCCCCATAACTGCATTTCTGCACACTAACAACCAAGTGTCTGAAGGAGAAATTAAGAAAACAATACCATTTTAATAGCATCAAATAGAATGAAATACTTAGGAACAATTTAAGCAAGGAAGTGAAATATCTATCCACTAACGAATTATGCTATTAACGAAAGAAATTGAAGAAAACACAAATAAATGAAAATATATCCAGTGACATAGATTAGAATTAATGTTGTCACAATTTCCAGACTACCCAGAGTGGTTTGCATATTTGATACAACCCTTATCAAAACCCCACAGGCCTTTTTCATAGAAATGAATAAACCATCCTAAAATTCATATGGAAAACACAAAAGAGCCCAAATACCCCAGGCAGTCTTGAGAAAGAACAAAGCTAGAAGTATCAGCTTCCTTGATTTCAAAATATGTCATAAATCCATAGTCATCAGGACAGTAGAGTACTGGCACAGAAAGAAATACAAAGTAGATCAGTGAATAGAACAGATAGCCCAGAAATAAACCCAAGCACATTAAGTCTGCTAATCCTCAAAAAGGGCACCAGTAATACACAATAGGGGAAGAATAGTCTTTTCAATAAATAGTGTTGAGAAAACTGATATCTGAATGAAACTATAGCCCTGTTTTATATCATATACAAAAATTAGCCTTAAATGACTTAAACACATAAATATAAGGTCTGAAACTATAATAATGGTTTTGTCAATGATTTCTTTGATATGATACTGAACTACAGGCAACATAAGAAAAAGAGGCAACTGGGAATATAGAATAAATGTCTTCTGCAAGCAAAGGAGCAATGAGTAGATTTGGAAAGGCAAGCTAAAAACAAATAAAATATGGACAAAAAAATCCAGAATAGATATTTTCTCAAAAGAAACATACATCTACCCAACAGGCCTATGATAAAGGTTTCAAAGTTACTAATCATAAGGCACAAGAAAATCAAAATCACAATGAAATGTCACCTCACAACTGTTAGGATATCTATTATAAATAACATCAGCCACAAATTATCAACAGGACAAGATGTAACTCTTACTGAGAGTGTGGAGAAAAGGAAACCCTTGTATACCAATACAGCCATTATGGAAAACAATCCGCAGGCTGTTCAGACAATTAAAAATAGAACTGTCATCCAGCAAACCAACTTTTGGATATAGACCAAAGAAAACAAAATCAGAATATTAAAGAGATATCTGTTCTCCTCTGTTTTTTGTAACATTATTCACAAGAGCCAAGGACTGGAAACACCCTAAATGGCAATTGAAAGATGAATGGATAAAGATATGTGCTATGTATTTATACTAAATTCTGTCTATATAAATGCATATGTAAAATGAAGTATTATTTGGCCATAAAAAGAAGGAAATCTTGCCAGTTGGAACACATAGATGGACCTAGAGAATACTATGCTCAGTAAAACAAGAAAGAAAATGCTGTATGAGAATTTACATATAAAATCTAAAAATTTGAATCTATAGAAGCAGAGAGGAGAATTGTGGTTGCCAGGGGCTGGGTTAGGGATGTGGGAGCTGTGGGTCACAGCATAAAAACTCCCAACTTTAAAATGAGTAAGTTCTTGAGATCTAATGCATGAAGTAATGATTTTAGTTAACAATATAATATTGCTTACTTAAAATTGAATAAAGAGTACATTTTAAGGGCTCTCACCACACACATATATACACATATTTACACAGTACATATTCATTGGTGGTAACTATGGACAGTCATGAATGCATTAATTAATTTCTTGTGGTAATCATTATACGACATGTATATATGTCTAATCATCACCTTGTATTCTTTGAACATATTCAATTTTTATCAGTTAAATGTTTTTTAAGATTTAAAAGAAATTCCTGCAAATCTAAAAATGAAAAAAAATGGGCAAAAGTTTTAAAAAATTGCTAAGGAAAATAGAGCATTTCTAGCTCGATAAATATGGACTCACAATCCAAATTTTAAAGCACATGAGGGCCTAAGTATGCAATTCAGGAAGCCTATGTAGCAAAGAGAAAATCTGATTCCTAAGGCATTCAGACATTGGGATTTTCAGGTTATTTGAAAGTGGAATTGTAATGATACACTAGTATTAGCGAGTTGTTTACAAAAGTTAAAATGCGTAAATCCACGATGTTGCAATGAGATGTTTTAAATGATGTGATAATATGTTATAAAGGTACCTGAAAGCAGAAGAAAATAAGTATACAGAAGTAAAGTGAGAGCATGAGATTGATTGATTGATTTACTCCTCTGTCATTACCTATTTTAAAGTACAGTTTCAAATCATATTTATTGAGAGATCACTGCATGTCAAATACTGTGCTGAAAAGTGGGAGATATTGTAGTGATACAACTTTGGTTTTCATTGAATAAGTAGAGGAAAGGAATGTTTATGAAAATAACTGGAATATAAAAATCATGATTTTTAAAATATGGAAGTTCACAGATACATGTTATTATTTAAGAAGAAGTTATATTAGCCAGCTTTCTGTTACTATAATGAAATATCTAATACAATCAACTTATAAAGAAAGAAGGCCTATTTTGGCTGATAGTTTTGGAAGCTCCAGTCCATTAACACTTGCCCCTTGCTTTGTCCTCTGGCAATCCCATGTCCTCTGGATCATGGCAAAGGCACTTGGTGGAGCAAAACTGTTCATCTCACAGCTAGGAAGAAAAGGAAAAGAGAAAGATGTGGGGTTCCACAATCCCCTTTGAGGGTACACCTTCAATGACCTAAGGACCTCCTGCGGGGACCCACCTCTTCAAGTTTCCACCAACTCCCAACAAGTCATCATAGGAACCAAGCTTTTAAGACAATCAATATCTAACCTTTAGCTTCCGTTCTGGTTATAGATTTAGGAAGCAATATTTTTGTCCTGATATCACCCTTAACAACTTTATCTCAAGGGAAATTAGTTTTCTAACCCCATGACATACAAAGCTTCTTAGCATGACTAGTGAACAACATAATTTACAGGCATAAGTTATAACACTGTTCACATTTTTAAGGCACATTTTATCCTTAATTTTAAAGTATTTACCAATTAAAAATAATATGTATAAACAATATGACTTTAAATCAGGCAAAAAATATATATATGGAAATATACAAAGGCTCTTTCACATTTTGAATACCTAGATTGTTATTTCATAAATACTGGAACATTTTCATCTAAAACATAGATGATGTGTGTTCAAATCTAAAGCAGGCTATGTACTTGAGTCTGCAAACATATGTATACTTTTTCAATTTTAAACATAGATCTTAGCGATAGTTCTACATTAGCAGCTGTGTTTATATATGTAGAATGTCTAATTTACATTTCACTAGAAAAATACACAATACTTCCCTACTAGTGGTTATATGCTTTTTTTCTTTTCTACTATTTTCCTGTTATGAAACAATGTTATAATTAACCTTACATATAATACATTTATATAGCTGCATTGAAATCTTTAAGTCTATGTCTGGGATTCTTTATCTCATTTTAGCCTGTCTACCTAGTATTTGTCCTTGAGTCAGTATAAACAAATTTTTGTTGCCATATGCACACCTATACAGTTAAAGTCTTATTTTATGTTATTGGATATGTTGTGGCTTAGAGGTTGGCCCCATAGTAATTCAAGTTTTTTATTTTGCCTCGTGTTCATCCAAGGAGCTGGTAGCATAGGGGAACATTCTTGAATATATTCTAGGAATATTTATAATGACATGGACACAGTTTTCCAGAATGCCATTGATTTTATTTTTAAATCTGAAATGATCAAAGCCACCTTGATGTAGGATGCAAAAAATAAGAAATAGGTAGAAAGAAAACATAAAAAAGGGCAAGAAAGAAGATTTTAATGCAGAAATTCTGCATACCTTTCTCAGCCTATTTCTCCTTCAGTCTATCTCCTTTTCAGGCCTGTTACTCCTCAATTCCTGGGAAATCTGTAAACCTTCCTATGCACTATTAATTATCCATCCCATAAATAGATTAAGCAAAGAGAGATATGATGCCTTGAGGAAACTATAATTTAAGGATCTTTCCAGTGCTATTTATTGATCAGATAATGAAGACCACATCAGCCTGAGGATCTTGAGATTGACCAAATCACCAGAAACTGTCTTGAAGTCACCTTCCCATACCCACTCCTCACCATGTTCTCTTATAAGAAGCACTGGGATACTTGGGCAGCATGTATAATAAAATAGGAACAATGCAGAGATTTCAAAAACATAAAGATGAGATGCAATCTCAATAAATGTTCCACATTTTGAAGTAAATAAATAAACAAACAAATAAATACAAAGTGCCAGCAACCCCAAAAACCTCATCTCCCACTCTTGAGATGGCCTTTTCTTCCTTTTGAATGTGTATTCCCATATTTCTTTCTGTACTCCCAAAGGTATTTCTATCTTAATTTAACCTGCATTCACCCTTTGTGTATTCTCTTTCCTAAATAAGCCTTTGTCTATATCATTGGCACATGATGAAATTCTTTTCCATCACAGATGCCAATAACCCTGCTTGTCCTAGGTCATGTTCCCCTTCTCTCCAGGAACTCTACCAACCCTTCTTCAGAGACATTTCACTCATAACAACCTCTGGTCACAGTAGTCATTTCGGGATTAGTGTTTGCTCAGAGATTATGACTAAGCCCCTTGTGCCAGGGAAATCTCCACTGCTTGGGACAGATAGGATTTGGGGAATGTTTTCATGTTTCCTCTGTGTTCTTGTCTTGCTGATCCTGAGTAGATGTGGTCTAGTGTGTGTGCACAGCCATTATGACTCCCAGTTAACTGTGAGCTTAGGAGGGCTCTTCTTGGCTACAACTTTCCTTGGTTTTTGAAACTTCTGCAGCTGTAGCATTTTCTTGGTATCATGCATGAACTAGTATCCATGCTCATATTAAATGCATAAGAGTATCAAATTCTGTCAACCAAGATCCCATTGTTTTCACATTGTTAGACATGGATTTCTCCATGATCTATTGCAAATGAAGTCAGTCCTGAAACAGACTGAATTTGTTCCACCCTGCTCCCTGCAACCCCCTGAAATTAGGAAGATATAGATGCTGGCCCCAGAAAGTCCTGGAATGATAAAGATCCAGGGACTCAGAAAGAGGTGAGACTTGAAATTCTTTTAGGCTACAAATGACTCAAAGAAAGCAAAAGCTTCTATTGCATGCAGGGTCTCTGGTTTAATTCCTAGGTCCTTGGTCCACTTTGAGTTAATTTTTGTGCATGGTGAAAGATGGGGGTTTAATTTCATTTTGTTGCACATGGATTTCCAGTTTTCCCAGCACCATTGGTTGAAGAGGCTATCTTTTCTGCAATGTATGTTTTTGGTGCATTTGTCTAATATAAGATAATTGGAACTTTGTGGGTTACTCTCTGTGTCCTCTATTCTGTACCATTGGTCAACCAGTCTGTTTTGGTGCCAATGCCATGCTATTTTTGTTACTATTGCTCTGTAGTATAGTTTAAGGTCTGCTATAATGATGCCACCTGCTTCACTCTTCTTGCTAAGTATAGCTTTAGCTATTCTGGGTCTCTTATTTTTCCAGATAGATTTCATGATTGCTTTGTCTATTTCT